>NW_026526832.1:32562729-32917729 GCF_024362965.1 Panthera pardus
AAAAAAAAGGAGTGCCTCTCTTATTTCTTAATTACCGGTAAGATACCTCCCGCTTGCCTACGACCCTCTCTCCTCTGTGCCTCCAAACACGATGCCAGATGCTGTACCAGCTTCTTTAGGAAGGAGGCGCACGTGCGTGTGTGTGTTATCACACGGCCCCGGCGACCGTCATCATCACGCGAGTCCCGCCAGACCTTCACATTTCAACCTCTCCTGCTTCGCTAGAAGGGGACTTCCTTACTTGTGGCAAGTCTGTCCCCACGGGGGCTCCGTTAACCTACGGTCGCAAAACAGATCGAGTCTAGGTTCCTGCTTCCATGTGGCGACCGTGGCCGTCTTCGCCCAAAGTCAGATTGCATAGTCAAAATGAACCAGTGGCAGAGGATGACACAGGACAATCCACCGGACCGGGGGTCCCGGGAGCAAGGGGCTGACTGATCTGTCTCCGTTCCCTGGTGCTTTGTACTGGACCTGTCATTATGGCACGAATGAGTGAATGAATGAATGAGCGAGCTAGTGAATGAGTGAATGAATGAATGAGCGAGTGAATGAGTATGTGAACGAGCTAGTGAATGAGTGATCGAGGGAATTAGTAAGTGAATGAGTGAGCAAAAGAGCAAGCAAATGAATGAATGAGCAAATGAATGAGCCAATGAGTGAGTCCGTGAGTGAATGAGCAAGTGAACGAGTGAGTGAATAAGTGAGCAAGTGAATTAGTAAGTGAATGAGTGAACGAGTGAGTGAGCGAATGAGTGAATGAGCAAGTGAACGAGCAAGTGAATGAGTGAGCGAATTAGTAAGCGAATGAGTGAGCGAGTGAGCGAATGAGTGAATTAGTAAGTGAATGAGTGAGTGAGCAAATGAGTAAGCGAATGAGTGAATGAGCGAGTGAATGAGCAAACGAGTGAATTAGTAAGTGAATGAGCGAGCGAATGAGTGAATGAGCAAATGCACAAGCAAGCGAGTGAATGAGTGAGCAAATGAGTGAACAAGCGAGTGAGCGAATTAGTAAGTGAATGAATGAGCTAATGAGTAAGCGAATGAGTGAATGAGCGAGTGAATGAGCGAGTGAATGAGCGAGTGAATGAGCGAGCAAGCGAGCGAGAGCGAGTGAATAAACAGATGCGTATCATGGAACAGAATCGTTCCACTTGGGCTTGTCGTGCAAACCTGTGAAAGGCCCTAGAACTCTTGGCATGTGACCAGGGGCAACACCAGCGACTGGTCTGCTTAGCTCCTCCGTTGCCCTGGAAAGGGTCTGAGAGTTTCCTCAGGGGGACACCCTTGGAGTCAGCCTGTCCCTTGTTCATCCCTTCAGGCTCTCCGACGTCCACCACCTGTCCCACTGCTGTACTTGCCTTTAAATATCACCGGCTTGGCCTTGCATATTTTCAGCAAGTTGTCAGGGACGGACACTGGTTCTCCAGAGGCCACAACGGGGAAGGTGACCGACGCTGGTCCCACCGAGCCAACCTGGGGCACGCAGGACATGCCTGCGCTCTCTAGGGACAGGCCAGGAGAGTTAGGAAGACAGGCCAAACAAGCCACCCACCTCTGGCAGACCCGACGTCAGGCCGGCCTGCGAATCTGCTACAATCTGACCCTCACCCCTACCTGTGGGAGCCCCCAAGTCTTGGAATCACAGACTCCTGAGTCAAAGCATCTTCAGAGTCGCTTGATCCAATCTTCCCCGCCAAACAACCCAGTCCCCTCCTCTTCAGTCTCCCTGCCACGTGGCAGGCAAGCCCCTTTTAAATTCCTTTAGGGTCAGGGAACGAGCTCACTGCCATACAGGAAGCCTGGGCTTGGTTGAGCAGCCCCACCGTACGAGAAAGAGACCCTCCGTTATACCCAAGCCTGCCCCCCAGAACATCCTCGCCGATTCACACGGAAGCACACACACGGGCACACACGCCCACGCCCCACCAGCAGCAGCACCACACGGGTCCCCGAGTCTTGGGTTTCCGGCAACGTTGCCGTCACTTACCGTACTTAGCTCTGTTCCCACCACCCTGGGCGTAGCCAGCATCTGTCGCTGATGGAGATTCTGGGGACCACCCTTTGTGGCGTTTTTTCGGGGGCCCAGAGTTTGATAAGATACCTAGACAACATTCAGAGTACGGATTAGGCTTTCGCTAAGGATGAGCTTCCAAACACTCCCCCTGCTCTGGAGAGCACGTATTTGTTATTTTTTAAAAAATCAGAGCCTTACGACGGTCGTTAGCTGTTTAGGGAAGCGTCCGGGCATGAGGAAATATCCTGTCCATTTCAGTGAACGTTTCGTTCCAAACCACGCAAGTGCCTCCGCCTGATCTCTGAGCCCTTAGCACACCCTCACCTTTAACATGGGGTCACAAGCCCTGCCGTTAAAGGTGGTTTCATGAAGACTAAAGAGAATGTAGCGAAAGCACAGCCTTGGGGCCCACTGGCCGGTAGCCCCCAAGACCACATCCTCCTTCCCCTCCTCCTCTAAACTGCCCCGTGAATGCCCATGTGCTTCTGGGATAAGCCACGGTCACGTTCGACGGACCACCACACAGTTTCACCACCTGGGGGCAGGACCGCTCTACGTGTGTTCCTCTCCCACCCCAGCCTTGACCACTAACTTCAGACCAAAGAAGTCAACAGGAACAGAGGCTGGTACCTGCTGTTGTTTACGAGTCATCCCCGCCCACTCTAGATAACAGCATGTGCGTGTCTCACGCTCTGCTCCCGGGTTATTCAAAATATCCAGAGTTGGTTACCACATTCGTTTGAGCAATCCGACTCAAAATCTCCCCTACGTTTAGAAGTACACATCCAGCTGTGGCTGCACATTAAACGCCCCTGGGAAACCTTTAAAGCTCTCTGTGCCCGGACGCAAGCCCATTCCAGGTAAAGCGGAACCCCGCGTCTGGGGGAGCCCCGGGCACCGTGGTGACTCCAAGCTCCCTGGTGACCCTAACTCACAACCAGGGTTGAAAACCACGGTGTAGGGCAAGGTTCCTACAAATCTGGCCTGAGAAGGAGCTGGGCAGAAGCAGCAGGGGCCTGCTAAAACCATCCGCTCCCGGGCCCCACCCTGACCTACAGAACCAGACTTCTGGAAACGAGAATGAGAAAATGCCACCGTTCGTGGGCACCCTGGTTTTGCTTAAGCGCCCCGCGGGGTCTTGCTCCAGGGTCTGTTAAAAGTGGTAAAATTATGCTTGACTCCGCCTTAGACTGATCAAAAATGAACAAAGGGAACAAAAAGTGAAAACAGAAAACAGGTGGCTCACACAGAGCTTTCGAGCAGGCGGGCTCCTTAGACACGCCTCCTCCCAGCAACACCTGAGGCAGCTACTACAACCGCTGTTCTGTTTATCTTCTATTACCTTCTACTGCCCGCACATCTGTCCTCAGGTGCGGACAGAGGAGCCCCACAGAGACCAAGACGCCTCTGGAAACCACACTCAGCCACCGTAGAGGGGCCAGGCCTCGATACTACGGATGGAGGGTCTACAGATGTCCTCCCCCTTTGGGACACAAGCCCTCACCGCTCTGCTGGACCCAGCTCGACTCTCCCAAAGTGACGTCACTGGGAGTCGTCCCTGTGGTGCCACTGTGGACCAGCCCTCGCGGTGTCTCCTGGTATCGGGGTGGGGGGCACCCCTTGGCATTTTGGGTGAGCGAGTTTTTATTACGTAGACTTCCATGTCACTCCAGGACACGTAGCACCCAGACCCCCCTGTGTGGATCAAGCAAGGATCCTGGGCACTTGCTAACGCCCCCCCGCGAGGGGGCAGGACTTTTCCACTCAGGACCACTGAGCGACAGCCCTCAAGCCCGAATTTAACACCTCTTGTCGTTTTAGGAGCAGTTGATTAACATGGGCTTCCTCTCTCCCCAGAGCGGGCGGGAAGGCACAGGACCTCTGACATTTCGGCTGTGCCGTCTGAACAACTGTGTTCAGTCTGTGAAGGTGTCCCGGGCGGCCAGGTGCCGAGGCCCCAAGATGGGAAGGACGCTGGCCCTGCTCTCAGGACCTTCGGTACCTGACGGACACGGATGGCCATGGAACTGAGACCAGGGAAGGTACCCCCGCTGCAGGAGGAGGGGACAGCTGAGCTAAGCCCTGAAAGGCAGGTTTAGCGGCAGTCAGGACTCAGTGCGTGACCAGGGGGTGAGGATAGGAAGGGGAGGGCACTCCTGGAGCGTGGCGGTCTCAAACAGTGGGGAATGAATAAGGTTCCTCAGGTTGGTTGGGGCCAGATTCCAGAAGGGTTCAAGGGCTGCCAGGGACTAGGGGCATTCTACTTCCCACACGGCTCCTCGTTCACCGCGGAGTGGGGCCCCCATGCCCCGCTGCCCGGGCAAAGGCTGGACGTATACAGGCCTCCACGCAGGCCGGGCAGGTGCCACAGTGCAAGGCTGCCATCACCATCCCAGAGCCCTGGTCGTCAGCCACGGGGCCACCCTAAATTCAGCACCTTACCAAGAAACACCAGTCACAGCCCGGAGCGGCTGGAGGGGGGATAGAGACTGGACCTTAGATTCCACGCTGGTTAGGACTGGGGAGTCTCAGGTCCAATTCAGAAAAGACACTGGTCCTTCCACCAGGGAGGGGACACTGGTCTTGGACCAGGGATGTCCTCTGCCGGCCATGTAACAGAAGCAGGGAAGCCTGGCCTCTAGGCCTGGGCTGCCTCTCTGGGCCTCACTTCCCTTCTCTACCAAACAGAATGTGGGACCAGAGAGTTACTACGGGCTCTTCCAGTTGGACAGTCTTGGCTGCCAAAATCCACTCAGCTGCGTGCAGGGAGGACGGGGAGAGAGGTAACCCTGGCTTACTAAATGGCTCCTGACAGCCCAGAGGGGCGAGCACTGAGCTCGGAGTCAGAGGCTCCACGGCCTCTACTCTAGCAGAAGGTCTGTGTAACCCCTTCGTGCACCTCTTCATCCTCTTCTGAGCTTCCTCCCTCACCGCCTCTCACGCTTCCCCAGCTCTAAGGTGCAGCTCGACTGTCACCTCCTCCAGGAAGTCCTCCCTGCAAAGGAGCTCAGTGATGATGCCAAGGGGGGCATGGTCACTCAGTGAGCTGCCAGATGTGTGTGAATCTCCATACAGCACCTCACCTGACCCTCTCAGCTGCCCTGGATGCAGAATTCTGATCTCCAGATGAGGGAACAATTTAGCCAGAAGGCTTGTCCAAGATCCCCCTGACCAATAAGAGACAGCGTTGAGTTTCGAATTCGTATTTATCTGATTTTGGAGCCCGTGTTTTTCCCATGACACCACACTGCCCCCTATTTCTCCAGGACTTCACAGCCCTCCTGACGTGTAGCCCACAAGACTGGTTGCCCACCTCACAAGGGGCTCCCGCTGCTTCTTGCCATACACCCATCACCCAAGTCGGTGGACGAAGCCACGGCCCCACCCACACCAGAGCCTGGGCACAGCCCCGCGGACCCGGGAGGCACCTGCCGGCCTGTCCTGACTCTCTCTCCATGCCACACCCACTCCGTGAGGCTCAGTGGCCCCAGTACGGTGGCGCCCACAACCCCCACAACAGCCTGGCCTAGAAAAAAGCAAGACCCCACCCCCCCCCCAGGACAGGCGATGCTACCTAATGCCGAGGGCCGTGGCATGGCCGAGAGGTCGTTCTTCACCAGCTGTTGGTGCTTCGGAGAATCTTTGCCATTGAAAACAGCTGGACCCACGGCCGTAGCAAGTGAGGGGTGCTCAGAGGCTGGTCCTGGCAGCAGAGAGAGAGAAAAGGGGAAGCACAGAGTCAGTTCATAGGAGCCCCGCTTAGCAGGAAATTACTTCTCTTCCATTTTTACCAACTAGCCGACAAGTGGTTCTGCCCACTGAGGACACACACCCATGCACGCACACTCCTGTTCCAGTGAGCGCACAGCCCGGGTCAATGAAGGACCAGGGAGACAGGAGTGGCCAGTGGGGCCCCTGCATCCCAGGAGTGCACCCGAGGCTGATCCGCCTCCCTTCTCCCACACCCTCACCCCCCAGGCTCTGGTTTGCACCAAACACGCTCAGGACAGTTGTAGGGCACGCAGTCACCCAGGGCCCTGGGGCTCCCCAGGTCTGAGGATAATGCCGGGGGAAATTATGGGTTCTGGTCTTGTGAGGCTCACTGCTTACGTGCTCACATCAGCCAGCGTGGTCTGGAAGGCCCCCCAGAGTCGGGGGCAGCACAAAACCTTTCTTGTGGGTGAGGTGGCATGGTGAGGGGCTTAGGGGCACAGTTCTGAAGCCCACTGCCCTGGGTCTGAATCCCCTGCTCGGTTGCCGCCCGGGGCCGAGTGACCTTACTTAACCTTCTGAACCCCTTATGCCTCAGCTTTCTCAGCTACAAAAGGGGACAATAACAGAGCCACTGGGAGAAAGGCAGGATTTCAAAGAAACGTGCCGAACAGTGCCTGGCAGGTAGTGAGCGCTGAGTATTTCCTATTGGCACCATACTTAACTCTTGCAATCACCCTGCAAATTAGAAAAGATCTGCTCCAGCTTTACAGGCGAGGAAACAGGGACGCGAAGAGTTGAAATCAATTGCCCCGAATCGCCCAGTCAGAGGCTCTCAGTGCTGGAAACTCACACCCAGCTATTCCCATGGCAAAGGCCAAGGGCTCCCCGGCCGCCATGGTAGCAGCGGTTCCTGGGGGCCCGGGCACGGTGAGGACAAGAGCGGACGGCGTGCAGAGAGGGAGGCCCGGGGCCTCGGTGGGAGGGCACAGTTCCCAACCCTGGCGTGGCCTCTTCGTGGGAGCCAGGGCACCGACTCCCCTCACTAGGCCCCTCTACAGACCTCGTGGGCCGGAGAACGAAAACAGCCAAGCCTCCCAAGCCCTTGAGAAGCCTGCTGGAGTCAACGGCGACCATGCTCGAAGGTCCGTTCAGGATGGCAAAATGCCAAGCACACGACCCAGAAACCCCTGCTTGTCAAATTTTGACTTCACCTGCAACTGCCCGGGAGACCCCAGGCACGCAGCTGAGCCTCAGGTTCCCCAGAAGTACCGCGGGGAAACCCAAGCCTGCTTGCAGGGAGGCTGTTAAGACTCAAGGAGGCACATGCCCAGACTTGTGGGATCCTAAGCACACGGTAGACGGCCCTTGCTCGTCTCACCTGCCCCTTGCAGGCTCCCCACTGCAAACTGGGGGGGGGGGTGGGTGCTGAGGGACCCCAATTCACCACACCACCGATAAGGGGATCGTATTACGTAGCAGACAGCAACAGAGGACATCTTTCCAAATTAAAAACACAGCATGCGGAGGCGCCTGGGTGGCTCAGTCAGTGAAGCGTTCGACTTAGACTCAGGTCATGACCTCACAGTTTGTGAGTTCAAGACCCGCATCGGGCCCTGTGCCGTCAGCGTGGAGCCTGCGTGGGATCCTCTGTCCCCCTCTCTCTGCTCCTCTCCTGCTCCTTCTCAAAAATAAATTAAAAAAAAAAAAATTTTTTTTTAAACACAACACAGCATTCTGTGCCAGAAACTACTACAAATTCAAGATAAAATGCTCAGGCTTTGTAGGCAAAGATGATGTACAAAGCACGCTTCTTATTTATCTTGAAAAACGTTTGGCTGCAGGGGCACCTGGGTGGCTCAGTCGGTGACTCATCCAGCTCTTGATCTCGGCTCAGGTCGTGATCTCACAGTTCATGAGATCGAGCCCCCCCTCCGGCTCTGCGCTAACAGCATGGAGCCTGCTTGGGATTCTCTCTCTCTCTCTCTCTCTCTCTCTCTCTCTGCCCCCCCCCCCAAAAATAAACACACTTTACAAAAAGAAACAAGAAGATCGCTTGGGCTGCACCCTCAAGCTGCCAGGCTTGTGGGTTTAGCTCCTTTGTGCTTCTCGGTCGCCTCACCTGCCTGCTGGGCTCCCAGGGGGACGCTCGGGCTGGCTCCGGGAACGGGCTCGTTGGAGAAGGCAGCCAGAGGCCCGGAGCTCTCCGCTGGCGGGAAGAGTGAGCTGGAACAGGCACTGGCGGAGGTCGGCCGGCTTCTGAACTCTAAGGGGGCAAGACGCGTGCATGAAAACCAACTCCCCCCCCCCCCCAACCCCGGTCACGCGAGGCCTTCCTAGACCGGAGGCTGTCCCCCAAGAGAGCCAGACACCTAGATAACCAAAACGGTGCCAACGCCACACCAGCCTTGCCTCAGCGTAGCTGGGGGAGGCGGGGGTGCGATAACCCCCACGGCCCCGTGCCAAGGGCAGGGGGATCCGTCCGAGGGGCAGCAACCCTGAGCGTTTGGGGCAAACAGAAAAACAGAGGACACGAATGAGTCACCCCCATCGCTGCCCTTCAAGCCCAAGGAAAGAACAGATTATTACTCAGAGGCAGAGAAAGAGCTGAGAGCCCCCTGTCCTGACAGCCACCCTCTGCTGGAAAGATTCCCTCCCAGGAGTTGCATCTAGCCTGTGAGGTGTTTGGTCACAGCACGTGATCAAAGACTCTTCCTGGGTCCCACGGCAGAAGCACCACTTGGTACCACTAATTCTCGGTACCAGGAGCTCAAGAAATGTTTACTGAGTCAAGTAAGAAAAGGAGTAGGGGTGGGGGAGGAAGGCCCCGAGCCAGCCCTTCCTGAAGTCCCTTCCTTCTATTCACAGAGGCTGGCCAGGAGAGGCCAGGTGACCAGAGATGAACCAACCCAGACAAGGTTCTCGTGGAGACCCCTCCTAGGACATGTCCCTGCACAGCTGGCTGAGTGGGGGCCTCTCAGGGGCCGTCCAAGGCTGGGCCTCTGAAAATCCACTGCCCCCCACCCTCTTCTCTCCATAGTTGACTTAGCCGTGGGTGATCCGGGAGACAGGAGGGAGGAGGGAAGCCCAGTGACTTCTACGACACTGGCCTTCACAGGGTTCGGGGCGGAGAGAGGACGGGTATCATCCAACCCATTATTTCTCTAAATCAGAGTTTCTCAACCTCGGCACCGCTGATTATTTAGGCTTGATCGTTCTTTGTGGGTTGGGGTACGGGGCAGGGGGAGCGTGGGGAGGGGGCAGAAAGGGCTATCCTGTGTGCTGCCGGATGTTTAGCAGCATCTCTGGCCTCCATCCACCAGATGGCAGTAGCGCTCTCCAGTCACGATGGGGGACAGAATCACCCCGGGGTTGAGAACCTCTGTCCCAAACGCTTGCCACAAGAAGACACAGGATGGTGTAGCCCCCTGCAAACTTTTAAACGTCCCACACAATTAGGCTGGCACTACAAATGTTTACCCACAATGCAAAGCAGCGCTTTGATTTCACGGGGCTGACCTTCTGCCTGCAATTGTGCCCACGGAGCCTGGGCGCTCCTCCAAGTCCGGCTGACAGGCACCTGGGCCCTCTTGGAGGGCCCCCGTTCACCCACCCAACCCTGCTCAAAGCCGAACTGCTCACCTGAGCCTTTCCAACAGATGAGAGGTCCTTTGGTTAGAGTCCCTTGTGCGTTGCGGACCAGGTAATACTTCAAGTGTTTCTGCTTCTTGGGCTGAGTGGTCAACTTGAGATTTATGTGATTAGAGAATTCTGTGAAGTAGCAGAAGCCTTTCTTTCCACAGCCAACGCAATTCCCAGAGAAACCTGGGGGAGGGAAACCACCACGAAGGTCTCCAACTTACCTCCAACATACTCGTCAAATAACGCAGACTTTGTGGAAATTCTAAATACTCCCATCCCGTGCCACGAACCCGAAAATTCCACGGGGCAAAGGTCCCTAGCACCTTATGTGGGTCCAAGGGTCGAGATGACCTTGACTTGAACAGAAGGAGGCCCAAGAAGACTTAGTCATGGAGGAGGCCCTGAAGCTTGGAAGACTGAACTTGCCGGGGGGCGGGGGGCGGGGGGGACAGATTTTAAAGCCTATACACACAGGAAACATTACAAGGTGAGACTATCGCATTCAACCGTCTACACTGATCAAGTGCCTGCAGGAAGTGGTCCACGCCCATCTCCTTCAGTGCTGGCCGGTCACAGAATCTCAAAGCCATCAGACCACTGACGACCTCCCAGGAGCCCCAAACTGCATCCTGACCCCATGAGTCGCTGCAAGAAACAAAGAGAGCTCCACGGGGTGGGGGCTGGAAGGGTTTGGCCACCAGCGGAACGGAGACCCGCTGCCCCGGTGTGGCTGTCACAACGTTGGCATCCTGCGGCCGAGGCCGGAATGGGCCTTTCTGGGGACGGACGGAGGTTCCCACCAGCTGTGAGGCTCCAGAAGGGTCGCCCGATGACAAAACGACCTCTTACGAACCACGAAAATCCAGCGAATAGGGATAAAGAGACCTTTACAAGCTATAAAGTCCATTCAAACCACACTCAGTGCAACCGCCGGTGAACATGGGACAAATGTGACGACAGGCCTAGCTGCTCTGGTCTACACCCACCATCTCAAGAAGACCTTCCTGAGGACCTTGCTTCGCCCACTGGGGCGTCTGGTTTCTATGGTGCAAGGTCCTTTGGCAGGAAAGACCCTCAAGCGGAGACTGATCTGTTTCATCATATTCTCTGGCCGACAAGTTTCCAAAGGTCACTTTGACTTAGCCCACGAGGGCCACGCGGCTCGGTGTGCGAGCCCTGCTTTCAAACAGGGTACTCCTGAGGCCTCTGGCCAATGTTCAAAGCGACGTGTTCGTGAAGGTTCAAAACATCCCCACAGAGAAATAAGGCACCTACAGTACAGACACTCACTGCATTTTCTGATCTATTTTAAGCACATTTAATCCTCCTTAAAAGGCCTTAGAAATAGGGACAGATCTCTCGGTCTAGCCACAGGACAGGGACAGGTTTAGTTTAAACTTCCAGAATCCTGTTCTCTCTGCACCAGAGCAAAGAGACAAAGTATCGAAGAGATGCCAGGCACTGTGCCATTTCCTTGTTCTTAAAGGGACAGGAAAGGAACTAACACGCGCAGAGAGCCAGCGAGATGCTGGCCCTTTTACCGTCCTCCAGACAAGGTCACTCAGCTCAACTGACACAACACCCGGCCCCTTGGGACACGAATCCTTCTTTGGGGAGGGCTGAGGACCGGAGAGGTCACGGAATATTCCCCAGTGGAGGTAGACGGTGTGGCACTCCAGCCCAGCAGGCGAATGGGGTGGAGACTGACAAGCGTGGCATTCAAGGCCACCCCAAATGCTACCCAACCCCCATGGCTCCAGCCTTCGCCCCTGTTCCTCGCTCTGCTGGGCCCAATCCCCGAGCGGACCCACCCGCCCACTCCCACCGCCCTCATGCCTCCAGGCTCACACTCTTCCTCCCTTGAGTCCCACCTGCGTGTTGCATGCGTCCCTGCCACTCAATGCCCAACTCAAACGTCCACTTCTTCGGGGCTTCCCTTGACCCGAAGGGCTGAAGCTCCCTGTCCTCCGCTACAGCTCTTCATATTGAACAGAGAACCACTGTAACCTTTTTCAGTGTTTAGTCATTGAAATGCGCATCTTTTCTCCCATAGCTATTCCCTCGCTCTAAAGGACCAGCGTCATGGGGTGACTGCACGTAGGGGTGGGTTGTGTCTGTCTATGTTAAGTGTCTGTGCGCAGACCAGCGTCCAGCACGTCATAGACGGTAGATATCAGAAGGGAAGGAGAGGCGAAACAGGCTATCAACGTGAACGTATCAGGATGTCTGCACCTCCTTTGAAATAACAATCTAATGTTTTTATTTCTTCCTTTGTCTCCAACCTGGATCTCTGAAGACAAACGCAGCTCAGCTGCCATTTAAGAATACTGGATGGAACTAGAGGGGATTATGCTCAGCGAAATTAGAGAAAGACCAAGATCATATGACTTCACTCGTATGTGCAATGTAAGATACCAAACGGATGGACATAAGGGAAGGGAAGCAAAAAGATTCTGAAAACAAGGAGGAGGACTCTTGAAAACACAAAGAGCAAACTGAGGGTGGCTGCACAAGTTGTGGGAGGGGGGGATGGGCTGAATGGGCAAGGGGCATTAAGGGAGGAGCGCTGGGTGTTACACATCGGGGATGAATCACTGGAATCTACTCCTGAAATCACTATTGCACGATATGCTAACTGACTTGGACGTAAGTTAAAAGATAAATAGGTAAATAATGAAATGGGGGGAAAAAAACAAAAAAACAAGGCCCTGAGAAACCTTCCAAGCTCTCTGGAAGGGATTCTGACCCCAAGTGTTGAAAAGATGGATGAACGAGAAACAGAACTACAAGACCAAGGTGTGCGGAAAGCACTCTCCCGGGGCCCTGCTGCCATCCAGAGACAGCTACGTGGACCACAGGCCTTTGATCCGTGACAAATGTGGGCGGTGGGACCACTGCGCCCTTTCAGATGGAGGGATGGGACCACGGGCCATCGGGAAGGTCTTCTCGTGGTTCCGAAGGTGGAAGGCCTGGGTCTGCCTGGTAAGTATTTGGGGAGCCAGCTGCAAGCTGCAGCAAATACGGACTGCTCTTCTAAGAGGTGACTCGGGACCATAGGACGGCTGACCAACTGGTCCCTGGAGACAGGGGAAATGGTTTAAGCCACCCCCAGCTGAACATGTGAGGCAATTCTAATTTTCCCAGAAGTCGTCTCAACGGCAGTAAAAAAATTTCACGAGGAAGAATAAAATGAGCCGTTCTCTTTGGAAATCTGCCTCAGGACCAGGGAGATAATCAGGACCAGGACCAGGATGATACTCTCTTTAATTTTTTTCTTTTTTATGTTTATTTATTTTTGAAGGAGAGAGAGACAGAGTGTGAGATGGGGCAGGGGGAAGGGGGCAGAGAGAGAAGGAGACACAGAATCCGAAGCAGGTCCAGGCTCCGAGCTGTCAGCACAGAGCCTGATGTGGGGCTCGAACCCACAGACCGCGAGATCATGACCTGAGCCGAAGCCGGACGCTCAACCGTCTGAGCCACCCAGGAGCCCCAGGATGATACTCTCTCTAGAAGACAGGCCTAGAAAGCCTGTCCTGAATCCTCAAACTCTCCGGCATAAATATCCAGAGTGCAGAGAAACGGTTCCTTCGAGGTTACCACCACCCAGGAACTATTCCATAAAAACGAGTCTTTCTTGACCACACGGGGGCGGCACTATCGAGTTTCCCCTCAGGCCCGGCCAAGCCGTGTTTGGCACCCCGGGTGGTGTCGCACATGCACACCCCTAACTGGTGCCCACACGTGCTCCCCCTTCTATGGAAAGACCTCCTGGCGAGGCAGGGCTTAAATTGGACCCTAAGGCCGAGGTCAGACCTTGAGAGGGGCTCCGTGCTCCTTTTAAGGACGGAGTCATCACAGGCAGGCCTGCCCTCCTGTTCCCTGAAAGCGAACGGCGACTTGGGATAAAAGTAGCATCGTCCTGGGGTATTGCAGCAAATGAAGCCGAAAAACCAAAACCGAGCCTTATGTCCACGCTTGTGAAATACAAGCTGTGAAAATCATTTCAAATGCCCCACCTGGATGGTGCATGGAGAAGAAAATGGGCAAAGTACAATGGAGGTTCACTTGGGGGTGATGGGCAACTTCCTCCTTTTCCACTTTATATTTGACTGCTGTTGTTTCTGCCACGATCCTCGTCGTGGAGGTAAATAGAGCCTAACGGCGAATGAGGAAAAAACACGTCCATGGCCCCCAGCCTCGGTATTCTGGCCACGTTCCGACTAAAGTACGCAAGGGATCTACTTTCTCCTTGCGTCTCTGAAGGTGGGCCTCTGGAGGACTCCAAAGCGCACCTCCCTTTGCAATTCTCCTGCGTGTGCCTGGGAAGGGGGACACAGGCCAGAGTGTACCAGGCAGCAGCCAGAGGCTCAGGGAAAGCCTTAAGAGCCGCGTCGGGCTTCAGATGCGACAGAAGCGGGATGGGGGTGATGGGCACAGGAAGATGGGACCAACCTCAAGGCTGGCTGGTGGCGCATTCTTGCCACATAACCAACAAGACCCCCGGAATCCTGCAAGAGGCTCACGGCCACTTCCCCTGCCCCTAATTGTCACTTTGGAAGAAGGGGGCAGAAATCAGTTATTCATGTGACCTCTAAGAGATCGTTCTACACTGCAAGTTAACAACACAGCAATCAGGGGCGGCTCAGTCGGTTAGGCGTCCAACTTCGGCTCAGGTCATGATCTCGCTGTGAGTTCGAGCCCCATGCCAGGCTCTGTGCTGACAGCTCGGAGCCTGGAACCTGCTTCGGATTCTGTGTCTCCCTCTCTCTTGGCCCCTCCCCTGCTCTCTCTCTCTCGCTCTTTCTCAAAGATAAATAAACATAAACAAACAAACAAACACAGAAATCACCTTCTTTGAACATTTGCAAAAATAAAAACTGTAAGGGACAACTAGGAAGGAGGGACCTATGCGTGAAGACAGAATTAGCAACAGGTCAGCCAAATGCTTTGGGACAATCTTGATCGGCTCTTGATTCAAACAAAACATCCATCAAAACAAAAACAAAAACAAAACTGTAAGACAAAATTTGAACACACTGGCTGTTGGGTAATCTTACGGCATTACTGTTAAATTTTGTACATACGATGACGGTATAGGAATTCTAACAAAGAGCCCTTATTGTTTAGAGATACACACGGAAACGTTTACAGGTGAAACGACACGTCTGGGGTTTGCTTCCCCAACAATCCAGAAGTTCGAGAGGGAGTCGTGGGTGAAACAAGACTGGCCGTGTGTTAGTAATTGTTAAAGACACAAGACAGACGCATTATACTATTATTTGAAAAATGACTTCCCAGGAATGGCAGCCTTGCCCAGGCGGGGCCCAAGCAGCCCCCACTCCCAGCCTCCGCTCCTTCGTTCCAGCACACCATGTTCCTTCACGCACACGGTTCCCCCTCTTCCTGAGGGCACCCGTTCCCCGGAGTAGGAGGGCCAGGGCCAGAGCACCTGGGCTCAAATTCAGGACCTGCCATTTACCGGCCCGGTGACGACCCTGAGCAAGTCAGTTAACCTCTCTGTGCCTTTGCTACCTCATGCACAAATGCTAGATAATAACGTACCCACCGGTACACTGATAACTTATTTACAACAGTTTCTAGAACGTGATAAGTGCTTAGTAAAGTGGCTGCCGTTAGCGTGTAGGTGCTATTGTTCTCTGACTTGCAAAATGCCACTGGTTTTTCAGGGCCCAGCTCACACACCACACCCTGAGACACTGTTCCCGTCACTGGGCTCCGTGTGCCCTCCTGTACCCCCTCGGCACCTTAACCCTCAGCTCTCACGTGCCGCCCAGAGATGTGTTAGAAAGTCCCCGTCTGGCCGAGCTTTCCCACCAGCTGGCAAGCTCCCAGCGAAGGACCAGGTTGGACTTGACTCTGGGGCCCTGGGCTGAACTGAAGGTCCACCTTCGACACGGGGTACACATTCCACAAATGCTGCGTGAACATAGGACTCATTTACACCCCGAGAGAAAAGGACATTCTAGCTGGAGGTCGTCTCCTGCCTCAGTGATCAGCCAATCGAGAGGAATTCCCGTCGTCAAAAAATGGAAACACACATCTAGATTTTCATCTTTCAGCTTCTCAGACAAAATCCCTCTGTTGATCCCAAGTCACTAAAACAAGATTCCTTTCTTTATAAATTGGAGGGGGGGGGGCGGTTATAAATTAGGAGCTAAAGCCATTGCTTCCCCCAAGATATTCCACAGCTTCCGTTTTATAGGTCACTAAAAAGCGCGGAGCCCAGGCCCCCGGAGGGCTGTAGACCCACCTTGGCCCGCACACCCATCAGGGTTAATTGCAGGAAACCTACACGGTGTTAAGTGTGCAAGCTGAGAGCGTAAAGTTATTCTGAAAGAAGAAAGCGTCGGTTATTACCGACCGGCCCTCGTAACCCACCTCCGATGGCTTTTTGGCGAGCAATTAACAAGGCCCCCACTTCCTCTGCACTCGCCACCTGAGGAGCCAAAGCTGTTAGGGGCTGGCGGTGAATGAACTCAAAGATTCTTGTCCCCACGTTTCAAGACACAGGACCTCCTTGATTTACTGCCCTCGCACTTCCTTTACAGTCACTAAGTGGTGGCATTCAGCCCAAGCCGCGGCCGCCGCCAGATCAAACGCTGACCAAGTCACTGGCACAGTCTTACCAGCACGTTTCATCCTGAGTGGCCTCGACGAGCAAATTAAATCCGAGACGGGAGGACTCCGTGAGCTCCTTTGGTAGAGTGAATTTCCCGGGATTACTCTTGTTCTCGAGAACTAGTTATAATAAGCCTCTCCTGCCTAGAGAGACGGAGTTGGCCAGAACCTTCTCTCTCTCTCTCTCTCTCTCTCTCTCTCTCTCTCTCTGGTCACCATCCCTCCTCTCTCCGGTCACCATCCCAGAGCTGTGTCTGTCTGTCCAGCCCACATTCACCTGCCTTGGTTCAGCATTTACCCACAGTCACTGTCTCCTCGTGGCAGGAACTATTCGTCTTCTGCGGGTCAATCCTTGCTCTCCCCTCTTCCCCTCCTCCCCTCTCGGGTCCTTTGCATAGTGCCTCAGACCTAAAATGCGCTCAGTAAATACCCACTGGCGTGCATTTAGCTACTCAGCTTTTGGGGGGTGTATCGAGCATGAAATTGAAGTGTTCTACAGCAAAGACTCTTCCTGACGCTACGTCTGGACCAGATCATTACCAGCCCTTCTGCCTGCCGGATTCTCCTCCATGGGAGACACCGGACCAGGTGAAGGGGCCAGGGCCCGTGGAGGAATCGCTCCCCACTTTCTGGAGAAGGCTATGAATGTTCCGCAAGCAGGGACACACACTCAGCCCTGTTCTCCCACCGCCTCGGGTCTGATGTCCTCTGAAAACATCGAGCACAAGGCCCGTATCCTATTCTCGACACAGGCAGGCGCTTAGAAAAGACTTGATGAACATACGCACAAGACAGTACTAAACGATGGGCTTTCTATAGGAGGTCAGCCACATCTCAGGATAAATCTCATTTACATTCCACTTCACACGGACAGAGCCTACTGAAAAACAAACAGGGCGGTAGGACGCAGTGATCAAGAGCCCCCAAAGGCGGCCTGTCCCCTGCCCCCAAAGGCGGCCTGTCCCCCGCCCCCCATGGCCTCTCTTGTCCCTGTCCCCCATGCAGATGGAGCCACAGGGAAGGGCAAAGAAAGGACTTACCAAGAAGAGCGTTGTGCCCATTGTCATCCGGCAAGAACCTTTTGTCCACGGCACACACCAGGAGATGGTCCGGCAGGCTGGGGGACTTGGCCCCCACGAGGAGAAAGCCTGCAGGGACGTCTATGGGCTCACTGGAAATGGAGACGAGACGCAGGTCCTTCCCCGCCTGGCAGAACCCTGGGAGGAATGGACGAGACTCACACACGCTGCCCAGGGGCCTCCCCGGACCCGGGCTCCGCGTGGGCAAAGGGAGGACAGCGTTCCAGGTCTTGTCGGGAACAAAGCTCACCTCTGGATGTGGCTGACTTTCAAACTAGTTCTAAGAGGTAAGATTAGGACCCTACTTACTGAGGACACTCACCACACGCTAATTATTTTTATGACGATGGTGTCACCATATGATACACGTTGACGTACAGATGAAACTCACCAGGAAAAAGTGTAGGCACGTGATGGTCAATTAGAATGTACACAGGATAAATCCATAAGAGATTGTGAGCAATTTGATATTCTTTACGCCCGGTGTTCTTTACACGTATGAGGAAAAGACAAATGTCACAAATAGGGAGCAAGAGTCTGGTAACACTGGCCATCTCTGGGGATGGGACACAAGGACACTGACCGTCAAGGAGGCTTTCACTCCACACCCTTTTGGACATTCTGTATCTTAGAGCTTTTAAGTAGATTTCCCATTCAAAAAATAAGTGTCCAGGGGCGCCTGGGTGGCTCAGTCAGTTAAGCGTCCGACTCTCCATTTCGGCTCAGGTCATGATTTCACGGTTCATGAGTTCGAGCCCCGCATCAGGCTCTACACTGACAGTGCGGAGCCTGCTTGGGATTCTCTCTCTCTGTGCCTCCCCCCGCCCACACTTGCTCTCTCAAAATAAATTCCTAAAAACTTTTTTAAAAAATTTAAGAAATACATGTCCCGAGGCATCTGGAAATACAAACAGCTGAGACTTATTTGGACAGGTCCTTCGCAAGGTCTCTGGGCACATCCAGCCCCATCCCGTGTCCGTTCCATCCTTAGTTACCGACGGAGGCAGTGACAGCTAACATGGCCTGATGGTCCCAAGGCTCCCCCTGCAAAACCCTACAGTACCGTCAATGGACTCCTCCCACACGCACCTGCTTCGCCATCGACAACACCGTGCCCCCGGCGGGAGGGCCACAAAGGGGCCCTGAGGGGTGGGGAGGCCAGAAGGCACAGAGCCAGTGCCCACGGTGAGCCAGGCCCTGGGCTAGGATAAGCTCTGCAAAGCTGTCACTTGATCACCTGTGGGGAAGTGTTCCAGCTGCCAGTCTGAAGATACGGAAATCGAGGCTCCGAAGAGGTTACGTGATTTGCTCAGAGCCGCAGAGAGGAGGGCCAGGGTGGAGGCAGGTCCGACCCAGCTCGGGGTGGCTCCTCTCCATCGTCTTAGGGAAGCAGGCCTTCCACCTACGTGGCCTGGGCCCAGCCATCTGAAGAGCTGAAGGAGGGGTGCCTGGGGGGGCTCAGTCGGTTGAACGTCTGACTTCGGCTCAGGTCATGATCTCGCGGTCCGTGAGTTCGAGCCCCGCGTCGGGCTCCGGGCTGATGGCTCAGAGCCTGGAGCCTGCTTCCGGTTCTGTGTCTCCCTCTCTCTCTGCCCCTCCCCCATGCTCTCTCTCTCTCTCTCAAAAGTGAATAAACAATTAAAAAAATATTTTTTAAATGAAGAACTGGAGGAAGATGGGCTATGGACACCGTTGCTGCGTTTACTTGGAAATTCTTTGAAAATCACCGTGATGACCACTGGAGAACTCGCTGTTTTGTTTCATTAGGTGGACACGAGAAGGCCCCCTCATGAAGGGCCACTGTGCTGGTGTCCCTCACCCCAGAGCAGCAGCCCCAGCGAGGGCTGCCTGCCTCCCCCGCCGCCATCCTGCACAAGGTCACGTCCAGCCCCACACACGGGGCCTCTACACCCCACATGATCCCCGCACCGAGTTCTGCCCAGCCACACCTCAGACTCCTACCTAAACTGCTGGCAGCTCCCCACATGGGCTCCACGCTCCCCATCCTGAGCCTCTGCCCATGCTGTTCTTCTGTCTGGAATGTCCCAGCTTCCCCCAACCCTCTCACAGACTCCTGCCAATCCTCCGAAACCCGGACGATGGGCCACCTCCTCCAGGAAGCCTCCCCTAAACTCTCGACCTGTGTCAGCAACCTTTCGTGGGCTCCCAGGCACCCCTGGTCGCCCACCCCACCCTGCTAGCACTTCCCACGTTGTGGACGAAGGGTCGGCTGACCTAATTAGCTCCGATATCCAAGAGTATCTTTTATCTCCAAACTTCCAGAGTTGGGAGGGGCAATAATTAATTCACTCACTGAACCATTCGCCTGGCGTGGTGACAGATGAACATACGCCACTCAGACAGGCTGTTGGGCTAGAGAGTGGGAGAGCCAGGGGTTTGATCCAAGTGTCTCCGCATGCAGAGCGCGAGCTCTTACGCCCAGATGAATCATCTGGCATCCCTGTGCCTCGGTTCCTCAACAGCGCGACGGGAGCGAGTCCCCGACCCTACGGGGTTCCTGAGAGACCACAGGTCTGTCTTTTTCAACCATAAAGTGCGATAAAGGAGAAAGATCGCTCCCGTGTATTGGTCTGAGCTAAACGTGCAGCGCCAGCCGACCCGAATTGAGAGGCACGTTCTAGTTTTCAAACAGCCAACGTAGCAAAATGAACTGTTGGACCCAAACCCGTTGGTAAAGCTGAGGCTGTCCAGAGAGCGCTGAGGGGTGAGAGCCTGACGGCCACGGTGAGGTGCAGCCAACGCTGCTGGGTGGGGGAGGGTACGCCCGCTGTCACCTGCCAGGGGCCAGGGTCACGCACTCTGCGGGCTCACCGTCTGTGGTGCAGCAGCCTTCGGGCGGAGGGTGCATCTGGTAGGGATTCGGGGGACCGCTGGGCTCCAGCGCCCCTTCCCCCTCTTCTTCCTCGTCCTCATTGTCCCCTCGGCCTCCACCTGGAAGGGGCAAAGGGGAGCGAGGCGTCAGGCAGAAGCAGCTAGTCCACAAGTCTCGGCCACCGAACAGCCAGCCCGTCCCGACAGACACACCCCAAGGTCGGGCGTTCATCCCCCGTCTTTGCTGGAGGGGCCAGCTGAGGTCAGGCTCCAAGCCTGGCCACGTGACCTCGAATCCGGGTTCACCTGTCTCCCCATCCACGAGAGCTGCGCCTGTCTGCACACGCACCGGGGTCAACACGTGGTAACTGGTGGAGAAGAACGGTGCACGAAGCCTGTACCTGGTAGGCACTCCAAAAGTATTTCTGTGGGAGGTGCCACAGATTAAGATCTAGACCATTTTGCAGGTGGGCACACTGAGGCCTAGAGAGGCCCAGTGATCGGCCTGCCGCTCTTCAGAGACCCGCTAAGCAGCACAGCTGGCCCGTTCCCAGCTGCATCTGCTGCCCGCACCGATGTTCTAGCGACTGACTGCACCGGTTAGTTAAGAACAGAAAACGTGGCATGAATCGCCTCTACAGAACACAAACAGTACCTTTTTATTCATCCCCAAGGGAAAAATGGACACATAGGCATTTCTGAAAACACGCACCCAAATTTGTCACATACACACAAGGCACCATTCCAGAACAGGGCCAGGCAGGTTATGACTTCAGGAAAGTTTCTTTTTTTGTTGTTTTTTTTTTGTTGTTGTTTTTCTTTTTTTTTTTAATTTTTTTTTTTTTAACGTTTTATTTATTTTTGAGACAGGGAGAGACAGCATGAACGGGGAAGGGTCAGAGAGAGAGGGAGACACAGAATCCGAAACAGGCTCCAGGCTCTGAGCGGTCAGCACAGAGCCCGACGCGGGGCTCGAACTCACGGACTTCAAGATCGTGACCTGAGCCGAAGTCGGCCGCTTAACCGACTGAGCCACCCAGGCGCCCCAGTTGGTTTTTTTTTTTTTTTTTCCAAGTGAAATAGCATTTTAGGAGTCACGGAAAACACGAAACTGGCCAGGAGAGCCAGGAATGGGCCACGGGAATCTCACCGTGGGCACTCTACCTGGGCAATGGAACAGCTTATTGTCATTCCCCAGACTCTCAGCTCCTAGATTGTGGGGTCCTTGCCCTTCTCCGTCTCGGTACTCCGGGCACCCCGTAAAATGCTCATGCAGAGAAGCACCCAGGAAACACCTGTCCAGCCGATGCGAGCACACACTGTGGTACCTGCTGTCTTTACGCAGCTCGGCTAGAGAAGGGGGGTCATGTTCGTGAATTTCCAAGGCTACGCAAGAATAGTCCTGACTTTTTTAACAGAAATTTGGGGTTAAAAATCCCTCTCAACTTGTCTACGTTTAAGTGTCATTTAACAAACAGCATGAACATGTCTTCATGGGACAGGGTCACTCCCAGCATTCTTAAATGGGCCGGGCTGGGAGACCATTGTTTCTTCTTTTTTATTTCTGTCTCCTGTTTTCTCCATTTCTCCAACCTCCTCTTCCTTGGCTCTCACACCCTCCGTCCATCCGGTGGTTCTAGTTCAATGACGAAATCATGTGCAGTGGAGGGAGGCAGAGCTGGGAACTGTGGATCCGAGTTCTAGTACTTGGGCCTTCCATGGTCTGTGCGGCCACAGGAAAGTGACTTAACCTCTCTGTGCATTAGATCCTGCAACTTTTCTATTTTTTTTTAATGTTTATTTATTTTTGAAAGAAAGAGAGAGAAAGAGAGAGTGAGCAGGGGAGGAGCAGAGTGAGAGGGGCAGTGTGGCACCGGACACAGGGCTCGAACCCATGAACCTTGAGGTGATGACCTGAGCTGAAATCAAGGGCCTGATGCTCAACCAACTGAGCCACCCAGGAGCCCCCATATCCCGCATCTTTAAAAGGAGGTGTTTACATAAGGGCACTTTGAGCTGTTGTAGTCTATGCAGGGGGAAACGCAGCCCTCAGAGTTGCACAGAATATTCCTGATGTGATTGAATCAGCACAGGGTACTGGGAACATATCTTCATGGTGGCCACCATTTTAAAAGGCGCCCGTGGGACAAGAGGCGGAAGACAGTGAACACCGTAAGCCAGCCTGGGCCCGTGACCTTGGGTAGGTCAGAGCAGGAAGTGAAGATTCCTGGGGTCTCTGTCTTTCTGGGCCTGGAGTACACAGAGGCGGCAGGAAGACTGTAAAAAGATTACCCGGGAAGAGCACAAGGGGGGTGGGGATAAACTCCGGAGCCTCCTTCAGATGCTTCCTTCCTGCCATTAAATGCAGGTCTGGAGTGGCTTTAGCAGGAGGGACAGGGTCCCGCCCAGACCACAGGCGCCCGCAATGCAGCACAGGACCCCGTGGGGGCTGGGACTGTCCTGTAACCACCAGAGGAGAGGGAGTCACAGAAGGCTCTCCTGCACAATCACATCTGCTCTTTGAGCCAGTACCCCCTGGGAAGCGGGGCAGGGGGGGGGGGGGGGCTCCCGGAGGGGACAGCCAAGACACCAACCAAGTGAGTGAAAAGGGGCGAGAAAGTCGAAGCCACTGGAGCGCTCGGGGACCCAGGAATGTCTGTCTGCACATTATTCTGCTAAGCCAAAAAGAACAGGAATTCAGACTGTCAGAAAGAATGAAAGAAGGGGATCTTAAGCCTCAGAGAGTCAAAGAAAGAGCTCAAAATCCAGCAGATAAGAAAGCTGCCCTCAAGGGTCAAAGGTCTATAGCAGACATCCCAGGGCCTTTGATGGGATCAGTCGGGCAGCAGCGAGGGCGAGGAAGCTTGTAGCCAGGAGCAGACCAGACCAGACTGCTGGCCAAGGTCTCCCGGCAGGAGGAGGGAGGGAGGAGGGCATTCACACGGCCTCAGACAGACAAAATCAACAGGACGGGGACCTTAGGACCTTCACACTAGAAATGCCACTGCACTACCTTCACTCTGCAGAGCATGGGGGTTGTTATTCACTGTAATGTTCCTACTTCATTGCATCTTTCTGTGGGAAGAAGCCGTAGGACATTTTGAGTGGGTGGGATCCCAAGAATTACCTGCATCTTGTTTAATTAATTAATACTTACCCCAAAATTGCTGGTATCTGTTCTGTTTGCTCTCTCTCTAAAAACAGTAAACAACACGTAATAAAAGGGTTTTCCCCTGGGAGGAAGTGGTAAGACCTCTACGCCAGGGAACAAAGTCACAAAGGCCCCTGCTGCATCACCTTCACAAATACAGAAAACGTTAACAGATCGAGGGCTGTTTAGTATGACCAGCACCCTGGTCATAAAAACCATCTTTAATGTAATTGTCTGAGGAAGGACAGTAATAAGAGACCCAGGGGGAGAGACAGACACACAGACTATAAAACGAGGTGTCGCCAGCACAGGCCGTCCGTGCCAGGTTTTATGATGCAGAAACCAGGGGCAGAGCTGTGTGCTCAGTTTATTGTGACACCCAGCAAACTAAAAAGAGTGTCTTCCCCTTCCCACCAGCTCCCCCTCTCCCTACACCGCCCCCCCCCCCCCCCCCCCCGCCCCACTCCCAGGCCCCTGCACCTTGGGAGGATTTCTCTATTCTGTTTGCGGGACAAACAGGAAAAGCTGGAGGGTCTGCCCTGGTTTTCGTTCAACATTTGGGCTGAACAATCAAGCCCACTACAGCCGGCAGCCAGCCCTCAACACGGGAGGCCCGGGAGGAGCATAAGGCTCAAAGCTGTCTCTGCAAAGTGTCCCATGCCCAGTGCCCTATCAGCAGGGGAGGACATCCTAAGAAGTCAGAATGTCTGAGATGCAGCCTCCCAGGTAGTCCGTGGAGATCTGGGGCATAAGGAAAAGCTGCCTGGGGAACCTCCTGTCTCTCCCCAGGTGAGCATCTCCACCACCACCCCCCCCCCCTCGCCCCACCCGTCTACTTAACCCCCTATCTGCCCCCTCTTCATCAAAGAGCTGCCAGAGTTAAGGGTTCAACTGTGAGACTCGGGCACTCCTTCAACTCTGCAGGCAACCCCAGCGCCCATCTTCCCAAACCGTGGGATTTAATCACGTTACAAGGTGGAGGTGAACGCGCTTTGTAGATTTCAGGATGCCAGGCAAACTAAGTTGTCGCGACCATCGTTAATTTATCATTAGCAACGCAGCCTTTCGATAGGGAAGGCCGTTAAGGATGACTGTTGAACGTGTGTATGCCTCACGGAAGTCTTTGTGCCGGCCAAAAACACAGCCGGGACCCTCCAGTGAGTTCTCATCCCCCCACCGTGTTGCAGCCACACTTCCCCTCCAGGAGGACATGCACACCCAGACAATTCGCCGTTTCCCTAGTTGGTGCTTTTGAGCCCAGCCCAGTTTCTCCCAGACCCTCTCTCAGGTCCTTACTGTTGCTATTTGCAAGGTTAACGTTGTAAGATGTTTCAAAGATTGACCCAGGGAGCGCCTCCCTGCCAGAATAAGAACTATCAGGCACTACACAAGCAACTCTGTGCCTCATTTTCCCCTCACGTGCAACCCTCCTGGTCAGCCATCCCCACACGCTGTCCACACACACACACACACACACACACACACACACACTGATACTGACCCACACACGTCGTGACCACCCCAATCCAGGGGACCTGGCAGGCTGCGTGCTTTAATTGACTCATTTTTGTTGTAAACAACAATCCTTTTCCCCCTCGGTATCTAAGTTGAGTCTTCAAGCAGAAGGCATAAACTGACCAAAAGGACTTCCGTAAGAGTAAGGGTCTCACCCTATGGATTGCCGTGGGGTTGCTTCTGCCATGAAAATACATGGCTATTAAAGATACAAATCAAAGAGTGAGAAACAGAACCATTTTATTCTCCGGATAAATAAGTAAACCCTAAAGTTGTCCCCATGCCTGAGTATGATTTATGCATTTATTTCTGGCACACGTTCCATTCATCAGGGTGTGTTTTCCTGGCTTTTCGAAGTGTCTAGAGGGCTCTGGCATCTGCCATCACAAAAACTACCCAGACTATTTTGCAAAGATACGGCCGTGAGTCCCGACGCAGAGAGAAAAAAAAGACCACTGAGGGCCAAAGCATGTTAAAATTTCTCACTTATCAAGTGACTTTCTGATGAGAGCCTAAGTAACAACCACTCCAGGATACTCCTCCCCGGCCCTCTTCCTCCCTCCCGTTAGCCAGTGAATAATTTGATTGCTTGTAACTTTACGGCTGAAACTTTATCATTGTTTGGTTGGTTGGTTTGTTTTCAGTCCAAGTCCAAGTGTATGCGCAACTTTTTCTAATAGTTCTTTTCCGCCAGGCTCAACATTTTGCACACGGGAGGAAAGCGTTTCCAGCTCTGTTGCAACAGGAGCTGCACACAACACAGGACAGACGCGAGGGCATCTCCTACCTTCTAGCGTGGAGAGCTGCTGTTCGGCTTCTAGATACAACTGGGAGAAGACGGGCCTGGGCACCAGGCTGTTGGACCGCAGCGAAGCCTCGATGGAGTTGTGCAAGACCTCTTCGAACCGCGTCGTCTTCAGCTGGCCGGCGTACGAGTTTCCCATCTTTAGAGAGGACGACGGAGGCTGCTGTTTAAAAGGGCATCTCAGTGTCAGTTAAAGAGACTGACCCTGGGCGCGAAGCCCAAAGGCAGAGGTCGACCGCTTGAAGGGGCCGGGGATCCCCCGCTCAGCAAAGAGGAGAGGGCGGCTCTCAGCCGCAGCTACGGCCGGGCGTTTACAGGAAGTTAGATAAGCAACAGCTTTCTCTAATTTAGCACTCAGATAGCAGAGTCTGACACCTCTTAGGATATTTTACTAGAAATTGGCTCTTCGTCATCCCTGGCTTCCCAGACCCCCGGCTTTTCCCTGAGAAGTGATCCTGCCCCACCCCCACCCCCGCCAAGAGAGCTCAGACAAACGATGGTTTATTTTCCTTGACTTCCAGAATAGCCCTGCACCACTTAACGCATGGGACGGCAGCTGGCAATTCCATGACCCATGGCAACTAGTCTCCAGATCTGAGGATTCCAAGACCACCCCTCACCTTCTCGGAAGGCGGGCTAGCAGCTTTCCCAACATTGCCCTTTTGTGCTAAAAGGCCGATTGTTAACATTCTCCCTTTAAAGTGTTTTTGTAGTTTATCAATACTTCCATTACCCAAGTAATGCAGACTTAAATCTGGGAAACCTGGAAATTACAGAAGAGGGTGGAAAAAACCATAGGAAAATCACTGCTTTTCCCATTCCCCAAGATGACCACCGGGATTTTTTTTTTTTTTTTTTTTTTGGCAGCCTAAGATACTATTCACATGCCATGCCATTCACCCACTTAAAGTGTACACCTAGTCAGTGTGGTGCAAACATCGCACGATCAACTGTAGAACATTTTCATCGCCCCCAAAAGAAACCTCATACCCTTTAGCTGTCACTCCTCAATCCGCACCCCCCCCCCCCCCAGCCACTAATTTACTTTCCGACTTTGCAGATTTGCTGACTGTGCAAGTTTCGCAACAATGGAACCCTCTGGTCTACGTCTTTGGGGACCGGCTTCTTCCAGTTAGCGCAATGCTCTCAAGGTTCTCGCGTGTTCGACACCTCGTTCCCACTGTGCTAGGATGACGTACTCTTTCCGGACTTCATTTTCTTCACGAGTGGGGGGTAAGAGGGAGAGGGGAGATGGCATTGACATACTCATTCAATGACGACATTTTTGATTCTGCATTTTTCCCTTGACATAAGCATTTTATTCAATGCTCTTACAAATGCTCTGAAAATAAAGGTCACGGCTACCTCATATTCCGTTCCGTGAAGGTGCGGACATTTGCGCAGACACCTCTCTCGGATCATATGTGGTAAGCCTCTGTGTTTATTTAGTGCTTCCCAAGACCAGCATTTAAATTTATATTCCTTCCTCATGCTGCCGTTCATTTTCTATGGTGTTAAATTTAGGTTTCTGTTTCCTCTTGGCTTAATCTGTTGTACTGTTTCCAAACTGCTTAAAATGATCACTTTGTTATCGTCTTTATTTTCCACCTCCTTTAATAATGAAACCATTTCGGGCTACATATTTTCCTCTGGACACCTCTTTTGCTATGGCTTCGTAGGCTTGGTATAAAGTGTTCTCCTCCTTTTCATTTTTTAGACACCTTGCAATCTCCCTTTTGATTCCCTCCTTGATCAGGTAATTATCTAGGAATGTATGTTTAATTTCTAAATAGTCACGATTGGGGGTGGTTAGCCTTATACTATTTGTAATTTTTATTGGGTTGTAATCATGACTGTGGCCTTTAGAAGCTCTGCTTTCAAAATGTCACAGGTTTCTTTTTTTTTTAACGTTTGTTGATTTTTGAGACAGACAGAGCATGAGCGGGGGAGGGGCAGAGAGAGAGGGAGACACAGAATCGGAAGCAGGCTCCAGGCCCCGAGCTGTCAGCACAGAGCTCAGTGCACAGCTCGAACCCACAAACTGGGAGATCATGACCTGAACCGAAGTCAGACGCCTCAACCAACTGAGCCCCCCAGGTGCCCCTACAGGTTTCTTTTTTAATGGATACCCGATGGATTTTTACAAATAGCCTACAACTATGAGAAGAGAGATGTATAAACTCTCTAAGGGAGGAAAGGAGATAGATTACCCAGTTCTTCTCTATCCTTATGTATTTCTTATCTACTACACTGTTGATTTTCAAAGTAGCGTCTGACTTAAAAAACAGCCCCAAAAATAGCGTCAACACGACCACAGGGATGCAACCCTAGTTGTGAGACCAGCCTCACAAGCCAGGCACGACCTCACACATCAATCACTCTGACTCAAGACATGTGTAAGAAATGCTCCCTTGTTTGGGCGGCGAAGTCATCTCAAGATGGGGCCGCTGGTGCCCCTCTGAGGGCTCTGGTTTCCCTCCTGAAGACAAAATGGGCCAAACAGTCACGCTGATTTTCTGCCTCTCTTGCAAGGAAGGTCCAGCCTTTCCTCTTCCAACTAAAAGTACATAAAAACCATTAAACGCTTCCTGCTTCTAGCAATAATCCCCAACCACAGGGCCCCCTGGTCAGCCCCTGCTTCCAGCCTTGGGGCAATGAGGCATCAGAAGGACTGCCTCAGGAATTAGCCCCCGACACAGAGAAGGCACTCCAGAGAGAGAAAGAGGTCAGCTGCCAGAGCCCCTGAATAGCCCACTCGCCTGGGTCGGAAGGGGCTCCAGGGTCCTCGTGTCTGCCTTCTTCCTTGACCCGACGCATACCTCGATACACAAAGGAGGGGTCACTGGCCACATTCGGGGGACGCTTGCGTTATTTTCGAATCGGGGCGGTCTGTTTAAAGTTGCTGCCCGTGAATAACATCACAAATGCCCGTTTCTATAGATCTTTGTCTGAAGAGCTTAAGGCACACAGAAAGGAGATTTGAGCCCATCCCTTTTTACATGGCGTCTCTACAGAACCATGCTCGATGATCCAAAGAACACGATGGAGGCGTCCAGACCCCACCACCCTCCCAAGGCCCCTCTCTGCTCACCTGACAGGGGACAGGCAGTCCGAGCCCAGAGGATTCCACCGGTTATCACAGATCAATGCCTAACGTGGACAGAGCCACGAGGAGGAGGGAAAGGAACACTCACTGTCCTGCTACTGAGTACAAGGCACGTTCGGTGGCCAGGGGTGGGATAGTATGAAGCCCATTCTAAATAAAGATGGCAAATTCAAGTCTTGGAGAGGATACTCACCTGAAGGAACTCTTGTTCAAAGAAAAGAAGAGAATTGGGGTGGGGTGGGGTGGGGGAGAAGGAGCAGGCAGGGAAACGGAGGAGGGAGGGGGAGAAACACAAAATGAACCAGGAACAGCGGCACAGAAAAGTTTTCACACTCAGAAAAATGGAAACTTTTACCACCCTACGCACACATGGAAGCTTTAATGTCTAGAAGCAAATGGAGAGGGAATGTACCCCGCGCCCTGTGTGATGATGCATTTGAAATCGTAGGAAGGAAACGCCAGCAAATCAGGATGGAGAAGGAGCCCGGAGAATCGAAGGAAAATCGCGTGGCCCTTTCGTCAGTGGCCGGGGGACCGCCAGCTATTGGACGGGGTGGGAACTCCCCAGGGCAAAGCTCCAGCTCACAGACAAAACCACCTGCCAGGTGAGAGGCTTTGGGAGGGGAGGACACAGCAGGCTGAGGTGGGGACACAGCTGGAGCTCTCTGGCCTGTTAGAAGTGTTAGAATCCGGCCCCCTCGTGGGGGGACTGGAGAGCCCCAGTTTGGCTCAGGGTCAGACACAAAAGCTGAAATCTCCCCCCACCCCAGGCGACAGGGTAAAGGGCCCCGGGGCTGCGGTCTCTCCCTGCTCCCTCCCGGTGCAGGTCTCTGCCAGCCTCCTGCTACAGCTACCCCGGGCCACGACCTGCAGGGATTTCTTCCACACCCTGGACACATCACCCTCCACTGCCTGCATTCCAAGGCCTGGCCCGCTTCCTCCCGATGCGGGTGCACGACGCTCCTCAAACCCCAGAACCTGAACCGCGGCCTTCACCATAACGCACAGGAGCCTGGCTGCGGCAGAATGGGCAGCGCATGCGTGACCCGAGCAAAGTGTTTGACTCACTGGGCCTCGGTGTTCTCATCTGTAAAACGGGCACTCTGAAGCACTGACCGGCGATCATTTTGGAGAGTACGAGAGGCAGAATACGTGGCCAGTGCCTAGCACAGCACCTGGCAGGCAGTGCGCGAGCATTCATCTCTGGCTAAATCTGAATATTCACCCGGGAAGAATTTCAGATCGGAAATGACAAGTGACAAAGAACACGTGAGGCATTAGGAGGGAATCAGTGAGAACTTGGGCCAAGGGGCCGGTACTCAAAAAGGAAGAGGAGGGTATTTTGGTGGGACGGATTTGGCAAGATGTTTAAGACAGGGACAAGAGGGTACATGGAAATGAAAGCCCCATGAAGACAGACAGGCTCTCGGAAAAGGAGTTGATCTTACAAGTAGTAAACGGCTCCCAAGACGGCACCGTGCGAGAGGAAAATCAAAACTGGGGGTGAAAATCAGACATCGTTTCCGTAGGTAAGTCCCTGAAACCTCAGAGCTAGGGATTTACGGTGACGAACGTGGCGTTTTAGGCCGGCCAATCAGACAGAGAGATGTTTGGGATAAAACCAGAGGCCCTGGTGGATACAGTTTCAACCGGACCCTTGCGCACCTGCTTGTTTTTAAGACTAAAGCACAAAAAGTGGAAAACTCTGTACCCAAGGAATGCCGCTGGATGGCTGGTGGGCCCTATTTCACCGAGTCAACCTCAAACAGAGTCAGTTCTACGTCAGTTCCAATCCCAGAACTAGTTCTGCACGTCCACTGCCTCATCAGACCCCTGGAGCACCTACGAACTTGACCAGATGAATGAAGCAGACTGATCTCCAGTGAATTTGGAGTCACCAAGGCGGGCTATCTGGGCACGTTCTCAACGGCTGAGACACCCGTCCCAAGCCATTCTCCTCCCCTGGCACCTGTAAACCAAGCGGTGTCGTTGAGAGCATCCGGTTAGAGCAGCGAGCTCTAGTCTGGGTTGAAGTTCAGTGAGAACAAGCATGGGGCGGACCCATCAAGGAAGATCAAGGGTGATCACAGGCGAAGACAGAGAGGCGGCTTCGGCGAAAGGGCACAGATAGAATACACACATCATCTCTACTTCCTCCCAAACTTCACTAGGAGTAGGCGAGGAATCCAGAAACATACTATCCACACACACGCAGAGCAAGGAGAGCCAGTAACAGCAGACAAAATGTGCCGCCACGCAGTTTAGAAGATGCAAAGCGGAAGTGGAGACAGACTTTGAAACAAAGTAAGAACTAAGGCATCCTCTGGGAAGCACACCAATTCAAAGCAGAAGCCAGAAGAGGCTTAGGAATTGGAGGCAACGCAGTGAGAAGTGGGGCTGGGGGAGGGGGCCGGGGGGAGGAGAATCCCTCCCCACTCTCCTCCCCCCTCCCCTCCCTCAGCAGCCTCTTCCCTGTCTCCACCAGACCCTGGAGGTTTACTCAAAAAAAAAAAAAAAAATCACAGAGATTCTCCAGGATACAGCTGACAACTGGTGTGCGGGACTGAAAACAGGAACAGGTTCAGTCTATGGTGCCCTCCCCTCTCATTCCTTTTCCCTATTTGGTTCCCCCAAAATGCTGACACTCGGGCTTAAGGATGGACAGACACTGCAAACTGGGGGTACCCCCGATGCCACAGATCCACATCCAATCATGTCCCACAAGGGAGCACCCCCCCCCACCCCAGCTACCTCCCGTGTATGGCAACTTTCACACAACCTCCTGTACCTGATCCTTAACTACGAGCAGACATCCAAAGACCATCAGCATCACAGAGGCTTTTGAGAAACTCCTTCAACATAAAAGGTCAAGACCAAAAGAAACGCACAAATAAAAGACAGCACACAAAAAATGCAAAGGATAACACCCACCACAAATTCCTATCCTCGGAGGAACACTGTATCCGCAAAACAAGAACAGAATGCTGTACTGGTCAACAAGGAATGTGTCAGGGCAGGGAGTATATGGGAACACTTAGTACTTTCCTCTCAATTTTGCCGAGGACCTAAAACTGCTCTAAAGAAATGCAATCTTTAGAAAAGAAAATGTAAGAATGCAGAAACCCAAAATGAACTCTTATGAACCATTTAAATGGTAATAGAAACTTAAACTTTACTGGGAGGGCTACAAGACAGAATTGAAGATAAAGACACAAAGATAAGAAAATCAGAGAATAAATTCATGGTCTAATAGGAGTTCCAGGAAAAGAGAACAAGGAAAAAGGAGGGAATAACATTCCCAAAGAAATAATCTAAAAAAAAATTCCCAGAAGCAAAGAATTTAAGTTTCTGGATTTAAAAATCCCAAGGGCTCGCCATAATAAATGAAAAAGGAGCATCATCATGAAATTTCAGAACACCAAGGATCAAGAGAGGATCCCAAAGAAAGATCCAGAAAGAAATTAAACGGCACATTCCACACTGAAAATAATCAGAATGACTTTGGATTTCTCAACAGTGATAATTGGGAAACAATGAAATAATGCCCTTAAAAATTCTGAGGGAAAATGGTGTGCTATCTAGAATTCTATACCCAACTAAAATAACAACCCAAAGTGCAAGTAGAATAAAACTATTTTCAGAAATTCAAGATCTCAAAACAAAACAAAAACAAACAAAAAACCGTATCTCCCAACTATTCTTTCTCCAGAAGCTACTGGGGAATAGAAAATATTGACCAATGTGAAGACATGAGACCCAGGGCAGAGGGTCCAGCACAAGGAGAGAAAACGAGTTCCCAAGGTGATAAGGACAACAGCTTGGAAAAGGACATCTCCAAGACAAAATCAATGAAACAGATCTGATTATCTGATGTGTTGAACTATGTTGAAAAGAGCTTTAGAAGTTCTATCAGAGGGGTGCCTGGGTGGTTCAGTCGGTTAAGCGTCCGACTCTTTATTTTGGCTCAGGTCATGATCTCAAGGTTCGGTAGTTCAAGCCCCACATCGGGCTCTATGCTAACAGTGTAGAGCCTGCTTGGGATTCTCTCTCTCCACTCTCTCTGCCCCTCCACGTCCCCCAAAATAAATAAACTTTAAAAAAATTTTTGAAAAGTAGTTCTATCAGATCAGGATGAATTATTGATAGGTCTACAAAAGTTCAAGTAAACAAAAATTGAGACAATTAGTGGCTGCACGAAAAATAAGATGTTGCACAGGAATTAGAAATTTAAGTTAATTGTAGCTATAAGTCTATGCTGAGTACAGATTCAAAGTTTGCGATAGAATGATTTTGGAAGGATGGGTAAAGGGAAGTGGAGCGTGCATGCGAGGGTACATTTTAGGGACAGAAGGAAGGAGGCCTGAGAAGGCCACAGTCGGAATGGAATGGAATGGAATGGAATGGAATGGAGTGGAGTGAAGTGAAGTGAAGTGAAGTGAAGTGAAGTGAAATGAAGTGAAATGAAGTGAAATGATAGTGAAATGAAAAGATGGTCTGGAAATTAACTGCAGCACAAGTTACTATTTGTAAATTAAGCAGTAAATTCCAGAAAACAATTAAAAAAAAAACTAAAAAGTTAAGACAGTTGTCTCTAGGTAGCAGGACCTGGAGTGGGAATAGGTGTTTTTCATTTTAAAGGTTATAATAATGACTTGTTTTTTTTAATGTTTTATTTATTTTTGAGAGAGGGACTGAGACAGAGCATGAGAGGGGGAGGGGCAGAAAGAGAAGGAGACACAGAATCCGAAGCAGGCTCCAGGCTCCGAGCTGTCAGCACAGAGCCCGATGTGGGGCTCGAACCCACGAATTGTGAGATCATGACCTGAGTCGAAGTCTCGGACACTTAACCCACTGAGCCTCCCAGGCGCCCCCATGATGACTTTTTACACTGTGTTCGTATTCACACTTATTAAAAACTGAAGGCTATGTTAAAAACTAAAATGCAAGCACAAAAATGCACAGCAGACGTCACGCAGAATCTCAGCAGAATGGCCACTGAAGATCGTGGTGGACGACGGGCCAAGAGCAACGCGAGGCCAAGCTGCCAAGCATTTCCTCAAGGTCATCTCGTCTCATCCCAGCAACTATCCTATCTGGCAATTAGTTCTGGCCCTACTGTCATCGCTATTTTACAGATGAAGAAACTGAAGCTCAGAAAGGTCGGGAGAGGTATCTCAGGACACACAGCTACTACCTTGTGTGGCCTTGAAAGCCCATCCCCAAAGAACACCTTCCAGGCAGAGCGGTGTGAGGAAGTTCCAGTTAGCAGAACAGGAAGGACATCTCAGACACCCTCGGTTTAAGGGTTATAAGTCTGCCTTACTGTTCTCTTCTAGAACCTTCTCTAGTAGTGGCAAGGCATTTCCCAACTTCACAGAAAGCTATGGCATTCCCGTACACTTCTCAAGGACAAAGCCAGGAAGTCAGCCTCGCGGGACTGAGCACTGCAGACACGTGGGAATCTGGGCTGCCCCCTGGGCTCCTCTGGGAGCCCTTAACATCCTGCAGCTACTCCTAGAAGGTTCTGCCTCTACTCCCAGAACCACACGACAGTGCAAGGTCCCTGTTACAGTACGCCTACATCACACCGTTATATCCACATGGGGACAAAAACAGAAAACATCAAAACTTCTGTTTTCAAAAAATGAGAACAAACTGAGGGTTGATGGGGGGTGGGAGGGAGGGGAGCGTGGGTGATGGGCATTGAAGAGGGCACCTTTTGGGATGAGCACTGGGTGTTGTCTGGAAACCAATTTGACAATAAATTTCATCTATTTTTTTTAAAAAAAAAAAACTTCTGTTTTCATCTAGTCCATCTCATCGTTTTCATTCCAGACTATGTTTTGGAACATAAATAACATATACCATACGCCGCGGTCCGTGTATGCGACATATAAATCAATAAATACATACGTGGAGAGAGACGCAAGTTTGAACGGAAAAACAAGAAAAGCAGTACTTGTCTAGTAGCTGCTGTGTGCTAACACCTCGGTGACAAAAGCACGATCTTCATTTTGCAGATGAAGACACGGGGTCTGAGATTTAAAGCCTTTGTTGGTTTCACGTCCTTATTATTTCCTTTAGCAACGTAAGCCCCAGGAACATAGGAAAAATCTAAACAGCGGCTATCACTTATTAGGGCCACTTTGTGTAGCCCCTTTTCTCGGCTTTTACATCACTTTCATCACGGCTCTAAAAGGCACGCGGCATGATTCTCTTTTTACTTTAGGAAACTGAGACAGGGCGGGGGGAGATTAAGTGACTTGTCCCAGGTCCTACATTTTGGATGATTTTAGAATGTCCAACGATGGCCCGAAGTAGGACAATCTTTGCTTTCAAATGAAGCCCGTGACTTCAGAAAAGAGAGTGTTGTTTTTTTAAGTTGGTGGGGGTTTTTTCATGCCATTCACTTGTCTAGCCCCGCTGAAACTTTTGCTTAGGAAAAAAAAACTGCCTTGGGCTCTTTCTTAAAGGTGCTTGACCAAAGGGGGGGGGGGAGTGGTGGGGAGGGCTTCCAGAACAAGAAAATAAAGCCTCAGTGAATGAAAAGCCCCATTTAAAAAAGACACATTTCTAGCCAGACAACGGAAACCGAGAGCATTCTAAGAATGTTGCCTGAAGACAGGTCTGCGGGAGGGAGGAGGGCGGAAAGACCACCGCTCAGACCACCACTTCGAGAAGCAGCAAAGCAAACAAGTGGCCAGCAGCCGGCGGGCCGGGGGCCTGGACAGTGTCCGCCTGTCAGCCCGACTGGCCGTTCCCTGGAGATTAAAGCAGGAGACTCAGACTCCAGCCGTTCAAAGAAAAATATTCCAGCACAGCCTGTGACTGCTTCTCTGTTCTTCCTTCCTTTCTTTTCTCTCTTCCTTGCAGAAGAGAAGATCAGAAGGTTGGCCCAAGAGGCAGAAAATCCATTTATCTTAAAAGGCTCCTGACACTTACCGGGGAACCCGAAGACGTGTGTGTCCGGCTAACCTCTGGGCCCCCAGTCATTCCCCGTTCCCTTCTGAGCACTTTCCACTTGGCTTTTCTGCCAAGTAGGGAGGCGCCCGTGCCAGAGCCCAAATCTGCGAACAAATGTTACGGACTTCCCAGAATGGGCCAGCTCACGCTCCCGAAGAGCACACCCAGCTCTGTGCACCCCTGGGTGCTGCTCGTTAAGATAAAGCCGACACCTCGCCTGCTGCACACGTGCCCGATCCGGCTCTTCTCCCAAACGCCCAGGGCACACGCTGTTGGCTCAGTCCCTCTGCACAGAGACCGGAGGCCCACGATGTGCTGAGAACAAGCCCTTCGGTCCGCCCGTCATGCCGTCCAGTTAGATGGGAACCAGCAGGGCTCTCAGAGAAGGCCTTGCAGCTCCCCTTCACTTATCATAAGCCTCTCAGTAAAGTTCCACTTTACCAGCTTCCAACAATTTTTCAAAGGTGGGCCTTACAAAGCATTCATAATCTGCCTGCCTGCTAGCTGGTAAAAAAAAAAAAAAAAAAAAAAACACAAAAACAAACAAACAAAAAATAACCATGTACTTTGGAAGAGGACCACCAGAGGCTTAATTCATAGCTGTGCTCTTTGCAAGCTGTGTGACCTTGGGTGAGTTACCTAACCTCTCTGGACCACCGTTTCCTCGCTTGTAACATGAAGAACTGCCTTCCAGAGCCGAAGGGAGGGCCAAATAAACGAACATACAGAGGGTAGTTGACACACGGATGTGAATAAACTCTGGTCACCTCTGTAAAATGGAAATTAACTCCTCATGACTCGCATTTCTAGACGCCAACCAGAGACGTGGACTTGCTTTGGCTCACTGTACCCCAGCAGAAGTCATCAGGCTCCTGGCTTCCTTTAGGGGTGCACCGACCGAAATGTGCCAGCGCAAGCAGATACGAGATTTACGTGTGTCTCATCCCCCTTCTCTCCAAACCTAAAGCTCCCTGGGGCACCTGGGGGGCTCAGTCGGTTAAGCGTCCGACTCTTGATTTCGGCTCAGGTCATGATCTCATGGTTCATGGGTTCGAGCCCCGCGCCGGGCTCCGTGCTGACGGCGTGGAGTCTGCTTGGGATTCTCCCTCTCTCCCTCCTCCTCTGCCCCTCCCTTGCTCTCACTCTCTTGCTCTCTCTCCCAAAATAAATAAATTAAAAAAAAAAAATTAAAAGCTCCTTCCCCGGAGATTACCTGGACTCACCTCACCGCTTTCTATTCCGAGCGGGGTCGGGAGGAAGCCCTCCCTGTTGAACATCAAAGTACAAGATGTGCACTTGTGTTCTTTCCTCATGAGCACGCTGCTTGCTAGAGGGCCCTGTGGGGGCCTGTTCCCCCTTCGGCTTGCACCTGAGCCAAATTCATCGCTCCCTCTTCTGTTCCGCCACCCGCAGAACTTTGCTGCCACCCCCGCCGGGTGCCGACCCTGCTAAGACCACAGGGTGCGCGTCTCCCACCCCCTCGGGGCGGGGGCGGGGGCGGGGGCGGGGGGGGGAGGGGGAGGGGGTTGAGCTGCTGCGGCCGGCAGCCAAGTTCGCTCATCTCTCCATCCCTTACAGAGTCCGGAGCGCTTTCTCACAAAGAGCAGGTCTCTGGCAAGGAAGCGGTGGATGACTGTGCTCATCACCCCAGGCTGCTACAGACCCTGCCACCCGCACCCAGGCCACCCCTGCCTCCGGAAGAAGACGCAGCTGGAGGCCTTCGGGGTCTCAGCACCAACTTGAGGCAGCTGGGTCTGGCCTGAGCCACACACTGACAAGCGTGGCCCCTACTGTGCCTCCTCTGTGAAAAGGTGAACTTCCCCCCCCTTCCAGAACCATGATTTTGAGCCTTAAAAGTGAAGCTTAAGTTTGGCTATATAGTAGAAATCTTGCCTTTTCACTTGGAGCTAAGGGCGAACGTGAACGAAAACAGGAAGAGCAGGAAAACAATGAGCGCACGACCCCGGGAGGTGGTCGCCTTAGCAAGGGTCCAGGCAAGAAGGTGGCTTCAGCGGAGACAGAAGAGAGCGGAAGTTTCTCTCTCAGGTCAGTCTCAAAAACTGACCTCGGAAAGCTGTGTCGGAAAGGATGAGCTCCAGTTTGCGGCAAAGGAGAAAGGGCATTCTGGGCAGAAGGTGGACGGCGCACCCACGCCGGGCCCAGGGGGACACGCCGTCGTGCGCCTGGGGGATGCAGGTCCTTCCAGACGTAGGCATGTAAGGTCAGGGGTAGAGGGGTGACGAGGGGCCGGCTCAGACTAAGCCCAGCCAACGTGTTGAGAAGCAGCTTTGTGGAAGCAGGAAAGGACTGTGTGCAGACGTGATTAGGCTCTGTTTCAGAGAGGCTTCCTAAGGATCGTCTACAGGACAATATTGCGATATACCGCAACTCAAAGACCGGCCCCACGTGCAAGAGGAAGGACGGGGAGGCTGGTGACTTCAGGGCCGAAAACAGAAGCTCAGCGTCCCAAGTGCCGGAGACCCTCCAGCCCTGCCCTTGCTGGCGGCCCATCCCCAACACTCCTGCACACCCCAGACACTCGGACCGCAGGCCCCCCGTCCCTGCTGGCAACAGCCTTCCCCTTGACTCCTGCCCAGCTTTCAGGGCCTCAAGGGAAGGTACCGGATGTGCCCCGCCGGCCACAGCGACACAGCACCCCCCCCAAAGTCGTACCAGAACCCCCCCAAAACTCCAGCTCTGATCTGAGCTGCCACGAACCGCTGTCCCTTCCTCCTCCAATCTCCCTACAGCAAAATTTAAGAATCCTTCGGCCACCGGACAACTACGGTGACGTTTCCAGTTGAGTCCGAAATTGAGTCAAAAAACCAAAACAACAAAAACCATAATGAGCACAGCACTCTCAAGCTGCCGCTTTCAGCCTCACTCTGTGATTTCCACAGGCGCGCTGGGGCCCTCCCACATGAAGAATGGGGGCGTAGGAGCAGTCGGCCCCGAATATATGATATGGCCATAAACGCATTCAGACCGCGGAATGGTCTCCTATAAACTCTTTGACAGTCCTCCTGGCAGGAAACGGCATTCTAATGTAGATTTCTCCGATTTTCCCTAGAGGAACCCATAAACTCCCCAGGTGCTGTTTAAGGAAGAAAAGCCGGGGCGAGGGGCTGACTTGTCCCACCACGGCCGTCCTGCTCCCCCCCCTTCCCCCCCCAGCTGCTGCGCCACCGCGGCCCCGGAGACATCCGCTGACAGCGCAGAGTGCTTCATCTGAGAACGTCCCCAAGCTCTCTCCACGGGAACTACAAAGCAGCGTGGCCCCTCCAGCTGCAGTGAGAACTGAATAGGGGCGAGGCACCTTCAGAAGAAAGCCAGGCAAGACTTTCAGGGAAGAACAAACTACTGAAAAACTTTTCTCCAGAAACAAGCAGGCAGGACCCAAAGAGTGCCGCGGACCTTTATACGTGATGCACGTAGACAAGATACACGAGATATATAGGGTATGTTCAGCACATCATATCCTAACTATACCCACCGCTGCTCCTGTGCCCACCTTGTGCAGAACTAACTATTTACGACCCCTTGAGATGCCACTCTGAACAGTGCACTTTGCTCGGAGTACCGGCACCTGCGGCTTATTGAACCGCTAATGCTTTGCCATCGTTCTCCCGACCGCAGACCAGTGCTGTCTGTCTCATGAGCAACGAGCCAGCACAAACCCTTCCGACCCCGAAAGTGGGTGCTGCACTCCCCGAAGCCAACGCACCGTACCTTACAAACAGCTGGTCATCTCAGGCAGCCCCATGAACAGAGCAGCCAAGAGCAGCCTGCACCCAGCAAAGTGGGAGCGCTCGCAGAGGCTGACGCCTCCCTGGGGCTGTGCCTTTGATCGCGTGGGGAGCCCTTAATGCCCCTGAGAACAGTGCGGTCAGCCTGACACCCTGGCTCCCGGCCCCTGCCCGGAGAAGCAGCGGCAGCCAAGCCAGCCAGGGGAAAGGTTTCAGAGCCAGTATCTGCTCCTGGGGCTACAACAACAACTGGAGGGAAAAAAAAAAAAAAAAAACTTCAGCAGACCTTCCAAGTTGAGCTCCATCTGTCCCAGGCTCCTGCTGGGTCAGATGGCCAATGCCACAGTTTTCTGTCTTCTTAGCACGGAAGTGTTTTGCTGGGTCAGAGTGCTCTCCACGCAGGTACAGGCCAATCTGTCAGCCTAACCACCAGCAGTTAAACGGAGACGTTTTAAACAACGTGCAAGTTTTGTACTTGGGGGGGGGGGGGGGCGGGGAACCGCGTCCTCTTGCGCAGAGAACAAAGGGTCGGGAGAAGGGCCTCGGCTTTGCCGCGGGAAGCTGGCAGGCCCGTCTGCTGGCAGGTGCCGCGCTGACCCACGGAAGCACGTGCCCTCAAAAATGATCCCCGTGAACACCAGGAGCACACCCCAACAAGGAAAACTCCCCGGAGAGGCACAGATGCACATCCTTAAGCTTCTTTTATTGAAATCCCTTCTGGAGCACCTGGGTGGCTCAGCCGGTTAAGCGTCCGCCTTCGGCTCAGAGCATGATCTCATGGCTCGTGAGTTCGAGCCCCGCGTCGGGTTCTGGGCTGACAGCTCGGAGCCCGGAGCCGGTTTCAGATTCTGGGTCTCCCTCTCTGCCCCCCCACCCATGTACACACGCCCTCTCTGTCTCTCTCTCTCTCTCTAAAAAAAAATTTTTGAAAGAAAGAAAGAAATCACTTCTGCCGTGGAAAAAAAACGCCAGCCTACATGTCCCTGTTGTAATGGACTCTGAAATCCAGGAATCCTGATCAGGTCCTAATTGAAAAAGCAAAGGAACGAAATCATGGGAGCTTACTTCATTTGTGCTGAATACCTTTAACGTTTATTTTTATCTGCTCGTCAGGATCTTCTCTTTGCCCGCAAATACGACTTGGATGTGACCCAGGGTTTCCATGCCACCTACCTTTTGTGACAAAGGCCAAAGTGCCAGATTATTCTTGCCAGCGCCCCAGTCAGCAAAAAGAGTTCTCAGCCGTTTCTAGGTCCAGCTCCAAAAAGGACTAGGAGCTACAGGGTGGAAGCAAGAACCTCATATCGCAGAGCCTTCCCCGGCTGAGCAGTGTCTCTAGAAAGGGCTGGAAGAGACCCCACTCATGCCCAACCTTCCCAGCAAGGGCGGGGGGCAGCGCCCCCTGGTGGTTCCGCTTGAGTGAGGCTCCGGGATTCCAAGCAAACCCCTGGCACGATGGCTTTGTCCATCTGGGGAGGCCGTCAGGCCCGGTGACCATGCACGGAGGACCTGTTGCGACGTCTGCCACTCGGCGCACTGTCTGTAATGGCGGGAAGCTGGACACTTCAGAAACGCCCAACAAGAAAGGAAAGCTTAATGTGGTCTCCGATATCCACACGCACAAAAGCTACGTACGCGAAGAGTTTCCAAGTGACGCAGACGTACTTAGGATATAACGTGCAGCAACAAAAAAAGTCTAAATTGTCACAGAGGGGCACCTGGGTGGCTCAGTCGGCCGAGCATCAGTCTCTTGATTTCCACTCGGGTCACGATCTCACATCACAGTTCGTGGGATCGAGCCCCACGTCAGGCTCTGTGCTGACAGTGTGGAACCTGCTTGGGATTCTCCCTCTCCCTCTCTCTCTGCCCCTCCCCTGCTCTCTCTCTCAAAGTAAACAAACATTTAATAAATAGTTATAGAAATAGAGAGAGAGAAATATACATGTACGTGTATATTTTATGTAACATATACGTGTTACATAAAACACATTTGTATTTATATATTAGTAATACTGTGTTAATATTACAATAATGCACCAGGTAGTATTATAGAATATAGATTATGTATTACTCTGCATTACATGGAACATCATATACCGTATGTTTATAATTAACATATATATTACATTTATATTTATATACTGAAAAATGTCTACAGTGATTGCCTCTAAATGAAAGAATCGAAGATTTTTGTTGTGCCTCTTTAATCTTTCCCGTCCTGTGCTAACTTTGTAAACTGACGTAAGTTGTCATCATCACGAGGAGAAAACGAGCGAAGAAAAATCTGTCTTCAGTAAGGCTGCATCACAATACCTCTGAACTGATTATGCTTTGCCATTACTGTCAAAATAGGCTTTTGATGTGAGCATAGCATTGAGGTGTGTGAGGACGAGAGAGAGCTCAACACGTCAGTTCTGCAGGGATGTTTCTGGTGTGACCCGCCCTTCTTTTTTTTTTTTTTTTTTTTTTTTTTAATTTTTTTTTTTTTCAACGTTTTTTTATTTATTTTTGGGACAGAGAGAGACAGAGCATGAACCGGGGAGGGGCAGAGAGAGAGGGAGACACAGAATCGGAAACAGGCTCCAGGCTCCGAGCCATCAGCCCAGAGCCTGACGCGGGGCTCGAACTCACGGACCGCGAGATCGTGACCTGGCTGAAGTCGGACGCTTAACCGACTGCGCCACCCAGGCGCCCCATGACCCGCCCTTCTGAACGCAGATCTGCAAATCCAACAGATGTCAATGCCAAAACATCTCCCTGCCATAAACCCCTTTCTTCTATCGCACGTCAAACGCTCTTCCCCCCTGGCCAAGTCCCCTGCACGTTAAATATGATGAGCACTGATTACAGTCACCATACCAGCCGCCAACACAAACACTTGAGACCGTGATGTGTCGGCTTTATTTTTCTTTCTGACCACAAAGGCTAGACGTGACGACCTTCACAGAGCAGAAGAGTCTCCATCTGTCCAGCACAGTGTCCTGTGTTAGAGATCATGATAACACCGGTAACAAATACACACGTCTTGTTGTTGTTGTTTTTTTTCTAGCAATTTTATTTTTTTTTTCAATATATGAAGTTTATTGTCAAATTGGTTTCCATACAACACCCAGTGCTCACCCCAAAAGGCGCCCTCCTCAGTACCCATCGCCCACCCTCCCCTCCCTCCCACCCCCAATACACCCGTCTTGTGATGCCTCTCTGTGCCCACTGTGCGTTTCATCCCCCTGGAAAGCCCACAGCCCTCATCTGTGGTATGAACTCCTACTCATCCTTCAAAATCCAGCTCTAGATTCTGTTTTCTTGTGCGGTGGCCCTGACCTCCCTATACAGACCTGACCACTAACCTTCTTTGTTTAGGTTTAACAAACCTCCAGAAGCCAGACTAGAGAGACAGACTCGTGGCTGAAGCAGATAAAGGGTACTGCGGTATGGTGCCCATGCAGAGGAGGCCAAAAGGTGCTACAAAAAAACCGGAGACTCGGGACTCTGGCGTGTGTCAAGTGGAGAAGCAGCCCTGAAAATAGGAAGCTTCTCTGAAATACCGTATACAGAGCACTTGGTCCCTCCACTCCCATCCTGTGGCCACAGGCAGAATGTCAGGACACAGGCATTACATACCCCCAGGCAAAACACACAAGGGTTCCTCTCCATATAAACTGAACCAACCGAGAAGTAGGCCCGCTCTTAAAGACACAGTCTTCAATTTAGAAAGTTCCAGAATACCAGCTGATTCGCTCCTGGGCACCCAAAACAGCAACACTGCCAATCCACAAAGCTCCCTCTGAGGACACACAGAGCTCCCAGCGGACCTCCTCTCTCATTCTTACACACACATGAAAATCCAAAGGTCACAGCATCTGAAGGACGGAAGCGTGGAAAGAATATCCAGGAGGAAAACCAGGGATACAAAGAGAATCAAAACAACACAACACAAAACAAAACAAAACACAGTGACTTGGGTTATCCTCTGAGAGATCGGGGGGCCATACTTGGCCACCAGCCCATTCAACGAGAGACCAAAAATCACAGAGAAGGAGCCCTTCGAGGTGACCCGGGCCATCCTCTGGTTTTAGAGCTAAGGGCCGCTATTAGTCTTGGGCCAGCTGGGCCGCTATTAACAAAAATATCACACAGAGAGGGGCTTCAACAAAAAGCATTTCTTTCTTACAGTTCTGGAAGCTGGAAGTCCAACATCAAGGTGCCCAAAGATTCAGGGACAGTGAGGAACAGCTTCCTGGTTCGGTCGGCTTGCTGTGTCCCCACATGAAGAGGCAAGGCAGCTCTCTGGGGTCCCTTAGAAGGGTACTAATCCTATTCATAAGCTCCTCCCTCGTGACCTAATCACACCCCATAGGCCCCACCTCCTAACACCACCACATTGGGGCTTAGCTTTCAACCTATGAATTCGGGGAGGACAGGAACATTATTCAGTCCGTAGCAGGGACCCACGGCTGCTGGAGAGCTGAGTAGGAAGGCTGTGGGTAGGAAAGCCACACGCATTTCCACAGGAAAGAGTTTTAGCCATTCGGTTACGTTGTCCCTATATACAGACAATTCTGCTACAACGCGGGTTTTTGAACTGCAAATCGGTACCAGCAGATCGACAGAGGACAGAACAATTTGACCACTCTGTGAATTTTCTGTGTGCTTGGGAGTGCCTTCTTGTGCAAGAAACACTAAGGCGCCCAGCTCCACAGAGCTGCTTGGCAATGAGCAAACTGGGGACCCCCTCAAACCGGGACCGGCTACCTCCAACCGCCACACGTGCCACGCCCACCCACAGCTGTTGGAACCTTCCACACGATTCCACGCCTCCCTCCTTTCCCTGCTTCTCACAAGCTGCAACCCCTCCAACGCACACAGAGCTTCATTCGTGTGATCTTACACTCCATAGTAAGGTTCCACATTTATGGTGGTATTTATGTACTTCCTAACCGTTTTGCATATGTAAAACTGTGCTTTCCTTTTCTGATAGGATTTTTTCTCTCCCCCCCCCCCCCGCCCCCCAGTGTGTCATTGAAGAAGTTTTTGAGTGCTATGCCCATAACCTTGGTTCTCCTATAACCCCTTATTGTGCAATCTCTGACCATGCAGTCACTCTGAGGCACACATATGTCTTGTTACGGCAGGATCGACTGCATAATGTATTGCTATATGCCTGCACACAAACCAGTTTCAGGAGTTTCTCTGATCCTTGAACGAAGGGCATGGTGTGCTGATTCTGCTTTGGAAAATGTGATTGCCGCCACCGAATCGCTCCTAGCGCGTTATTTTTTTTTTTTTTTAATTTTTTTTTTTAATGTTTATTTATTTTTGAGACAGAGAGAGACACAGCATGAACGGGGCAGGGGCAGAGAGAGAGGGAGACACAGAATGGGAAGCAGGCTCCAGGCTCTGAGCCATCGGCCCAGAGCCCGACACGGGGCTCGAACTCACGGACCGCGAGATCGTGACCTGAGCTGAAGTCGGACGCTTAACCGACTGAGCCACCCAGGCGCCCCTAGTGCGTTATTTCTGGCGACCCCGGAACTTCTCATCTCCTGCTTGACCTTCTCCCCACAGTGATGGAGCTGGAATCTCTTCCTGGGCTAAGGCCATTTGTCGGGTCTTGTTAGCATGAAAGAAATCTGCAGATCATCCATTTTCCCTCCCACCGCATACAAAATAAAATTCAAGCATAAATAATGAAATCTTCCTTCCCGGCTTCTGGTTACAAGACAGCAGCCGAGTCTCGGGGAAGCTGTGAGGCTTGCCCCTGGGGTCCCGTGCCGCCCCTCGCCCACCTGGTAGCTGTGTGACCTTGGGCAGACTCCCTGACTCTCTGAGCTCTGGTTTTCTCTGTCATGAACGGAGATAACAAGGTTCACTTCAAAGAGGTTTTGTGAGGGGTGAGTAAGATAATGGAGTAAAGTATTTAGCGCAGTGGCTGGCACTTAAGTGTTTTCCCGTTGATTGTATTTCTTTCTTTATTTTTAGGACTAGTCAAGCTGATGTCTTTGCTGCTCACAAATCCCCTCATCTGTGTCTTCCGTTATTTGCCTACATTGCAACCCCCTTCCCTCCCCGACCGCACCTCTAATTTGGAGCTTCAAAATTGCAAAACAGGAGTGACTGGGAAGGTACAAAGCCTCTTAATTTGGGGGGCCAACTCTTTTGGCCCATGATGGCCAGGTTCTCCTCTCTTGCCTCTCCTTGCCCTTCATTAGCTCGGCGCTGTCATTCGTTCATAACACCCAACATTTGCTAGGTGCCCAGCACACGCTGGGTAGTTGCGTGATCTGGGTTCCAAGAGCCTCCGTTTTCTCAGCAAAATGAGGGTCATAATACCTATATCATGAGGTTGGAAGGCTTCAATGGCGCTAGGACCGTAAAGCACCTTTACGCTGCCTCGCACACAGTAGGTGCTCAACAAAGAGTAGCTTTCACCCGCATCATCGTGGTGAAAATGACTAAGCCACAGCCCTGCTGTCAGGAAGCTTAAACTCCAAAAGCATAAAGAACCCCCCCTTCCACCGCACTAGCACAGACCGGCTGCGGTTCCTGTGCCGGGAAGGTCTGCAAACCTCTCTCCTACAGACCCAGACATGCTGGAGCAGACGTTTCACTGGCTTCGAAACAATGAGTCTGATTATGCATGCATAGCACTGAAAAGGCAGCAAGCTTGCGAAGGTATGATTCATCACTGCCTGCTGCAGTAATTAGAAGTATTTTGGTTGGTTCTAGGTCAGAATGACCCAGTTTACTGCACCTTTTTTTTTTTTCTCACTGTGAAAGTCTGTGGTGAACTTTAAAACAAAGCTTGGGAAAAGATAACTGCTCTGTGGCTTTTGCTCTGAGCAAAGACATTATCGGCTCTGCTCCGCAGAAACAAGCCCTCATCACGGAAGCCATTAAGGCTCAGTCTTGGATTTTACCAGAAAGAAGGACAGTCTGCATGGACCCTCCCACCCCCCCCCCCCTCAACCGGAGTTCCTAGAAACTCACCCGTCTGTTTCCCCAGCACCAAGTATAACATAAGTACCAAGAGAGTGTTTATTGGAGGAGTGCTCCTATAGGCAGTTAACTTTCTAAAAGTAAGAAAAAAAGAAAAAAAAAGAATGAATGACCCAAAATATGTGATATTTGCTAAACTCTCCAGGAATAAAGTAACATTTTCTACTTTATTCCTGCTGATGGTGACTCATTGGCAAAGATTGTGTCTACATATGTAATATGACATGCTAAAGAACCAAAAAAAGCACAAAAGCCATAACAGAAGGCAGAGAAAACACACATAAGGATAGAAAGTTAGATCACTCACATCCTTGGCAACTAACAGAATAGTATTTTTTTTTTTAATGCAATAGAAAAAAGACTGGAAGGAAATACATGAAAATTTTAACAGTGGATGTTTGGGGAAATGGAATTATAGACAAATGTTTTTTCTACATTTTTTTTTTTTACAAATGGTCACATGCATGGGGCGCCTGGGGGGCTCCGTTGGTTGAGCGTCCGACCGCGGCTCAGGTCATGATTTCGCGGTCTGTGGGTTCGAGCCCCACGTCGGGCTCTGTGCTGACAGCTCGGGGCCCGGAGCCCGCTTTGGATTCTGTGTCTCCCTCTCTCCCTGCCCTCCCCACTCACTCTCTGTCTCCCTCCATCTCTCAAAAATGAATAAACGTTAAAAAAAAATAAATAAAAAACAAAACAAAACAAAAAAACCCCCACAAACGGTCACATGCGGTTTGTATAAACGCCTCTTGGGGATGAGGGGGCAGGATACTAATCGTGACATTCCATCAAGGTGGAGTCCACTGGGGGGCGCTGCACAATATGGGGCAGGTGAGGGGGGGCTGGAGCGCTGGAGCCACACTGGCCTGACGCTGCCACTCCGCACCGGGCAGGTCCTGGCGCCTCCGTAAAAGGGGAGCCCAGGCTAGGGGCCTCTTTGGCAGCAGCCTTCGGCTCTAGCTCAACAGCTACTCATGCGTTTCAGGGGACGACTCTCCTGGGGTAAACTGGACACCCTACTCGTGGACTGAGTGGGGAGCAAACGTCCCCAGACTGGCCCTCCAATTCAGGCCCCGAGTCCCTGCCTGAAAGGGCCCCCTTAACACCAGCCCACTCACCTGTGGAGCTCCTTCTCCCTGGAAATGGACCCACACAGGGGCCGACAAAGTTCAGAGCTGGGATGGGCGGGCTTGGACACAACTTCTCCGACCCAAGGGAGACCTGGGACGCCCCCGCTCCACAAAAACCAAAACTCACCGTCTTTCTAGGCCGGGCTCGGGTCCTACTCGCTCCAGGCAACCTCCCAGATTGCTCCCATCCCCACTCTAACCCCTTTCTTCCTTTGAATTGTGCTTATTGAATCTGAGCAGATACAGAAGAACGTGTAGAAGATACTTGTTATGAAAACTCATGATACAACGAACAGCCATGGGCCTCCTCCCGTTTAAAAACAAGAACATCAGTGGATGGCTGGGTGGCTTAGGTGGTTAAGCGTCCGACTCTTTGTTTCAACTCAGGTCACCATCTCATAGTTTGTGAGCTCAGGTCACGATCTCATAGTTTGTGAGCCCACATTGGGCTCAGCACTGAAAGCGTGGATTCTGCTTGGGATTCTCTCTCTCTGCCCCAACCCAGCTTGCTTGCTCTCTCTCTCCAAATAAATCAATGAATGAATGAGTGAATAAATATTTAAAAAATTAAAAACAAGAACATCAGAACAGCTACCGAACCCTGGTGAGCTCCTTCCTTACCCCCGCCCCCAGGTAACTGGTATCCTGAATCGTACTCTTCTCGCTTTACTGTACAATTTTAACAAATTTTTTCATTTAAATGTAATTTACTATTGGGGCACCTGGGTGGCTCAGTTGGTTGAGCGTCCCACTTCGGCTCAGGTCATGATCTCGCGGTCCGTGAGTTCGAGCCCCGCATCGGGCTCTGTGCTGGCAGCTCAGAGCCTGGAGCCTGCTTTCGATTCTGTGTCTCCCTCTCTCTCTGCCCCTCCCCTGCTCATGCTCTGTCTCTCTCTCTCTCTGTCAAAAATAAATAAACATTAAAAAAAAATTAAAAAATAAAAATAAAAATAAATGTAATTTACTATTAACCTAAAATCTAACACAGATGTAACTTTCTTTTTTTCCTATTTGGCAAAGATCAACTTTAGGGTGCAGAAGAAACACCTGGAGGTCTTGTTAAAAAGAAGCTTCTGTCTCAGGAGGTCTGGGCTAAAACCTGAATTCAGCACTCCTGACAAGCGAGGTTCACTTAATTCTAATGTAGGTTTCAACCTAAGCAGCATGCTGTCCACTTTGACATTTTTAAGCTCTGGGTGAACAGATTCGCACTGTATGATTTTTCTTGACCTGCGTTTTTGCTCAGTACAACGTTCCCGAGATTCACCGCTGCCGTTGCCCATATCCGGGAGCCCCTTTCCCCCTGGAACAGCACTTTATTGTATGCACATCCTACGATTTGTTTTTCCACGCTGTAGTTGATGGCTATTTGAGTTACTTCTGAGTTTTGGTCTGTGTGTTATTGCAAATGAAGCCAATATAAACATCATCGTGCGGGTCTCCTGCTACGCACACAACCCACGAGGCCGCCACACAACCCCAGGGGGCACCGTTCACATTGTAGGCTGCGTAAACAGCGCCCCCTAGAGCAAAGAGGCTGCTACCAATTTAGGTTCCTCTCCTGGAGAACAAGCGTCTGGTTGTTCCGCGTCCTCCTCCACCCTTGATGTTGTCAGGCTTCCAAGTTTTGCTCAGCTAAGTAGGTGTGAAATGGTAGCTCACTGTGATTTCAACGTGCATTTCCCTCTTTACAAGTGAAGTTGAATGTCTTCGCGTGGTTAGCTGTTGTTCTCTTGCCCCTTTCTAAATTCTGAACTATCACTTCAGTTTGCCTTGTCAAGCCAAAACGAAGCTTCTGTGAATATTAATATCTCATGTCTACCTTATAAATTCAGCTCCTGCCCTACAATACATTCTACTCTTTTTGCTGTTTTATGAGGTTTTTTTTTCCCCTGATGGGGGCGAGGGGAACGGCTCCATCTTCACAGGTTTACTAAAGATTTGGTGATTTTATTCTTTGAAATTCTCTATTTTTAGAATTTCTGCCCATCATTTTCTTTTTTTTTTTTTTTTTAATGTTTATTTTTGAGACCGAGAGAGACAGAGCATGAATGGGGGAGGGGCAGAGAGAGAGGGGGACACAGAATCGGAAGCAGGCTCCAGGCTCTGAGCCGTCAGCCCAGAGCCCGACGCGGGGCTCGAACTCACGGACCGCGAGATCGTGACCTGAGCTGAAGTCGGACGCTCAACCGACTGAGCCACCCAGGCGCCCCTCTGCCCATCATTTTCAAAAGAGAAAGATCCTCTGAATCCTGGTGAAAAGGAATTTTCAAAGTCACTGTGGAAGCCAAACATACAAACCAGGAGAGAACGAAAATAATTGGTCTTCTGGTTATTTTTTGAAGGTAATAACTACACTGTATGACAATTCTGTGCTTCCAGTGACCAAAGTCACATTTTCATAATGTTGAGAGTTGCCCAAGCCAGTTGAAAAAAAAAATTGTCAAGGGCTAATTCTTCCTCCAGTCAAATTACTGAATGACTTCCAATCTGAAAAAGTTATCTGGTCATTCTTTTCAAACAACTATCTACAACCAGCAAAAAAAAAAAAAAAAAAGTAAAATTTGACAAATGTATATCATTTCATAAGAGTATTGGTATTCAGAGTTTCCCCCAGAAAATACAGAGTTTGTACCACTTAATGCATACAGATAGAGTAGAGCTTGGCAAAGGGCTTTACAAAACATTCAATAACCATAGGTTTTACAGCTGAAACGGAACTCGAAACTACCACCTGGTCCAACCCTCTGCCTTATAATAAACTGTTGTGTCATTTTATTTTTTTTTTTTTTTAATTTTTATTCATTTTTGAGACAGAGACAGAGCATGAACGGGGAAGGGGCAGAGAGAGAGGGAGACACAGAATCAGAAGCAGGTTCCAGGCTCTGAGCCATCAGCCCAGAGCCCGACACGGGGCTCGAACTCACGGACGGCGAGATCGTGACCTGAGCTGAAGTCGGACGCTTAACCGACTGAGCCACCCAGGCGCCCCTGTTGTGTCATTTTAAAGACCTAGAACATTTAATGCAAGTAAATGATCCTGCTACTTTCAACGAGGGTGTTCACACTTTATAAACTGTTGCCTTTTATAGCTAGGTTGGAAAGGGATTTCTGCCACTAATTCACCTTGCCATAAATGTGAATTTGGAGTGGATGTAAAGCAACAGAAGATCTTCATCCTTGAAAAGTTACCATTCTCCCGTTCTACCAGGACAGTGACCCCAGGAATTTTGTCATCTGTTCCCCAGACACAGCAGCAAACACACAAACTCGGGCCCCTTCCCAGTGTGGACAGAGGGAAGAGGAGTGTCCAACCTAATCTCCGGGGCACTGTTTTCCCTGAGCAAGTTTCATAATTGACGGAACGTGGTTTTACAACCTGAAAAAGACTGATTCTGCAATCTTGTGGGTTTACTCTAGCCAACAGCTATTTGGTTGTCAATGCGGAAAGGAGATAAACCCACAAAATAAAGTTGAAGGAAAGGGAAATTAAGGGATTTACTGTATCTATATCAGCAGAACAATAGACGGAGCAGACTTTGTTAAACTCTTGGTAGAATTAGGACTGGGTAACACAGCCTCCCAGGCCACCCTGCCTCTTTCCTTTACAACACACATCACACCAACAATTCACGCTTCAATGTCTGTCTTCCCACAAGACCATGAACTCTGTGAGGCCAAAGACCACATCTGTTTTGTTGATTGCAGACTCTCCAGGGTCCAGCCCACACTGGCTGTCTCCATTTACTTCCTGATTGAATGAATGAGTGCAATCCTGCCATTTAGACAAAAGATCGTCCGGGAGCCACAAAGTCCATCTAATCCACCAGGCGCCCAAGTTTACTCTTGGATCAAGTTTCACCACAAGACATTTTTAACTCATTAGCTTGGTCCCTCGTGCAATTCTCTTCCCAGAACTTCCCATAATAGCATCACCTTGACTTTTTTCCAACACCATCATGGAAAACGGCCGTATGGAACTGGCTTTGACATTTGCTTAACATTAAGTCCACTGTGTTACGATATCATTTCTACGCGACCCCACAACAGAAATTATTCTGAGAAGTTAATGCCAGGGAGAGAGAGTCCTTTCCCCTGAAGAACTGGTATGTTTCTCCCTTTCTGGTAATATGCCTGCTAACACTTCTCACTTCCCCATTTTGTACTGAGCACCAGATAAATAGTGATAAGTGCATACAAAAAATAGGCAATTACTAATTTCAGGAAAAACAGAAAGCTACATGGGAAAACGGAAAACTAACAGTAGCACATACATGGCTCAGTTGTCAAAATGTTTACATGACCACAGTGATGTACACATTAAGTTGAGCTATCAAAAACCATAAATCACCATAATGGGAGGGTGGGGGCCAGGATGGATATGTCTGTATGGGGAGAAGAGGGCATGTGTGAAAGAAAGAAAAATCCTTATCTTCCATATCAAGAAGTTAACAAATTTACCCCAAATTCAAAACTCAAGGAGCAGCAAAATCTGTTCTTCAGAAAAGCCAACACAATTACCAAAAGAATCAGTTAAAAGGATAGGAAGCGACTGCCTCCCGAAAACAAGAAAAAGGATGAAAGAGTGGTTAACTATAGAGAGTAAGACTGCAATTAGGATTTGACGTATAATACCTTTATTTATTCTTCACTAACATTCTCATCTTATTTAAATTAAGGCTCACTGACATTAAGTAACCAAGATCACGCAGCTGGTATTCAATGCGGGTTGACTGAAATCCAAAGCTCATCGTCTTTCCACTACATGATGCTCCCTTCTCCACTCTCCTCTCCTAAAGGAACTAACGACATAAAGAAAACTTAGAGCCACGTGGTCTCAAAATGTCATAGGATGTAAAGAAAGAAGAAAAGTGGCAAAGATGAAGAGAGTGAAGAAGAATATTTAAGACCATTCATAAAGCTAGGGTCATATTAATCCACATGAACTCAAGCTTGACCCCAGGGATTTTTTTTTTTTCCTAGAACAAGTCAAGTTGGCATTTATAAAAGTAAGCCTTTGATAAAAAAAATAAACCCTGCCAAGTGTCTGATCCCTCTATGCAATGCTGGGAGAAGCCTTCAGAAGCACCAAACGGGAGCAAATCACTGGGTCCCAGGGCAAGCTAAACTCAGAAGATCAATTGAGCCCACGCAGTGTGAAGTTTACAACCAAGAATCGGCCAGGAGGACCTCAGAGCACAGTGTACAAAGGATACCGTGAGTCAAGGAAGAGGGAAGATATGCCACAGACAGGGTCAGGCGTGGGGATATCTGGGCGAGAGTTCAGAACCAGGCCTTTCAACTGCGACGGGGTGTCGGGTCCATCAGCTGGCACGGCCTCCAGAGGATGGGCAGAGCTGTCTGCCGCGAGCTGCACGGAGTCCAGTGCCCATTCAGCCAGCGACAAGATGAGTGATGTGTTCTGGAAAGCACAGCATGAAAAGCAACGATAAGACGAAAGCAGACCAAGGCCAAATCCGTCCCAGACAACGAGGTCACGGCGACCTTCTGGGGAGAAGAGGATGTTCAGACAGAACGTGGTAGTGCAAGGCAAATGCAAAAATATCAACGTGTCATTTACAATCTTGCAGGGGCAGCTATTTTAAGGATTTGCTGTCCACCTGATAGGGATTGCACATGCACTGTCCCAGAGGCCACTTCTGCTGGGCATTTCACAGTCACTTCATTTCATCCTGTGCAGCCCTGGGAGACCAACAGGAGGGGAAACGTGAGGGCCAGAAAGAGGGCGTGTCCTGCCCAAGGACGTACAACTAGTAAAAGGCAGAGATGGGAGTTGGACACAAATCCAACACAGTTGCCAGCCGGGGACCCCTCCACCTTTCCTCTCGCCCACTTCAATCTTCTGGATCCTGAAGACATGAGCAAGACTCGGCCTCTGTTCTGCTCAACCCAGACCTCTGGCTACTGAGCCAGACCGGGGTCTCAGATCACACCCACCTCCCACAGGGAGGGTTCCGGCTGTCCCACACTCTGACTTGGCTTTGTCCCCAAGAACCTTCCCTGCTGCCTGGCCCGCCACCTAGCCTCTCGATCTCCAGTTGACAGCTCAAGCTGTGAGGCTGTGCGACCTGCCTCTAGTCCTGGCCTGCTCTGGTCTGGCCTTGAGCAGCCCCTACAGACCTTGAGAGAACTCTCTCCTTTTGTAGGTCCTCACCACATCTTACCATTGTCTTCTGTGACTAACACCTTCTAGCGAGAGAAAGGAGGAAAAGGGGGTGAATTTCCTATTTGAGCATTTATTTACTAGGAGTCTAAATTTCCACTAGCACATTTTTTTTTCAATGTTTATTTAACTTTGAGAGGGAGAGAGAAAGAGAGAGAAAGACAGAGCACAAGCAGGGGAGGAGCAGAGAGAGAGGGAGATGGAATCCGAAGCAGGCTCCAGGCCCTAAGCTGTCAGCAGAGAGCCTGACGCGGGGCTCGAACCCACGAACCGTGAGATCGTGACCTGAGCCGAAGTCAGACGCTGAACCGACCGAGCCATCCAGGCGCCCCTCCACTGGCACATTTAAAAAGCAATTCTGGGGCACCCGGGTGGCTCAGTCGGTTAAGCATCCGACTTTGGCTCAGGCCACGATCGCCCAGTTCGTGAGTCTGAGCTCTGCAACAGGCTCGCTTCTGTCAGCGCAGAACCTGCCTCGGATCCTCTGTGCCCCTCTTTCTCTGCCCCTCCCCCGCTCACACTCTCTTTCAAAAATGAATGAAACTTTAAAAAAAAAAAAAAATCACGGCACCTGGGTGGCTCAGTCGGTCGAACGTCTGACTTCGGCTCAGGTCATGATCTCACGGTTCGTGGGTTCGAGCCCCGCGTCGGGCTCTGTGCTGACAGCTCGGAGCCTGGAGCCTGCTTTGGACTCTGTGCCTCCCGCTCTCTTTCTGCCCCTCCCTCACTTGCTCTCTGTCTCTCTCTCTCAAAAATGAATAAACATTAAAGAAAAAAAAAATCGTTCTTCAGCTGAGCCTGTATGAACCCCAAGAAAAGACTTGCCTACGTACGTACGTAGAGTGCCTCCATTCTGTGCCAGGCACTTTGAACCAATCGGTCGAATAGACAGTGACAATTCAGAGACCCCAGAACCATGAGCTGTGCACCTCAGCCCACCAGGGGCAGAAAAGCAGGAGCGGCCTCTGTGATCAGGAGTGCACCCTGTGGGTCATCTGGAATAGGAAGCAGGAAGGAGACTGGCCAGAGATACCCAAAATAGCAGGGTTTTACCCAGTCCCTCCTGTCTTTCAGGTCTGACTTTGAATCTAGAACTTCGGGACTTCTGCCTAGGACGCTAGACATCTAGCCAAAGGGATGGATGTCCCTTACAGCCCAAGGGTGGTGAGACCTCTGCAGGTTGCCCGGTTACCGCGTCTAAGCAAAGGCACACTTTGTGAAGTCTGCGTTTGCGTGGGGGTTCCAATCGACACACTTTTGTGGAGCTCCTACCAGGGCAACCCAAGGCCAAACGGCGGTTTGTTTTCAAGGTAAAGGGGCATGGAAAACGTTACAGGCAGCACAAGGCGGCAAACGAGAAACCGTATGCATTTTTTGCGTTTGATAAGACTTTCACGCAAATTTGCAAGTAGACTTCTTTTCACGGTAGAAGCAGCTCCATCATGACAACTGGAGCGAAAGTATTTGTAGCCGATGTTGTGTCTCAGCCCTCAATACTTGAAGGAGGAACTCGACCGGGTTCAGGGACACGACGTGAGCAGAGGTAAAACATCTGAGTTTATTGCAAGGCAGCTTTTCAAATGAAGGCAAACTTGCAAAGACAGAGGTCTGCTTAGGGCACGATTGCTTCATCTTTCAAAACTGGAGGGACTGACATATTCCAAATTGTTCTTCGCCTTGAATACAGATCAGTCCGTTCCAAGAGGAGTCCAGCGTGAATTTGCACCTGACTGGTAGGTGTCGAGCCGCTGCTATGAGCCCGGCACCAAGGACGAAGCAGAGGTAAGGCAGCTGGATTAGGACAGGCACCAGAGCCAAACTGCGTGCATCTGAGACCCAGGTCCCCACCTGCTAACTGCGCGACCTTGAAAACGTTACTTACTCGCTCTGTACGTCAGTTTTCTCATCTGTAAAATGAAGATAATGCCCCCCACCAAAGATGACCATACTCTACTCCCTGGAATCTGTGACCATCCCCTCCCGTGGCAAAAGGGACTTTGCAGAAGGGATTAAAGTTACAGACTTTGAGACTGGGAGATTATTCTGGATTCTCCAATAGTCGTCTAGTCACACGAGTCCTTAAAGGAGGAGAACATGTATCTGTGGTTGGAAAGAGACGAGACAAGAGAAAGAAGAAGGAGAAGAGGAGCAGGAGGGAGAAGAGACGGAGGAGGAGGAGGGAGGAGGAGGAGGAGGAGGGAGGAGGAGGAGGAGGGAGGAGGGGGAGGGGGAAGGGATAAGAGATTCCAAGTGGCAAAGGGACTTGACCAGCTATTGCTGGTTTTGAAGATGGACGAAGGGCTGAGCCAGGAGATGCGGGAAGCCTCTTGAAACTTCGAATAGCCCTCAGCAGACAACCTACACCAGAATTATGCCAACACCACAAATGAGCAAGGAAACAGATTCCTCCTTGAACAGCCCGAAAGGAACACGGTCCCGCTGACACCTTGGCTTTGGCCTCCGGCGGCCAATTCTGAACTTCCGACCTCCAGAATCATGAGCTATACCTGAGTTTTTTTGAAGCCCCTGTATTCAGGATATTTTGTTACAAGAATGACAGGAAACTCATACTCTACTGCAAAGGGTTGTTGTAGAGATGAGAAGACCTTAATCTGTAAGACATCTGAAGCAGGGCTTGCTTGTCAGTACTTATCCCACCATTTAACTTTCTAGAGGGCGAACAAGATACAGTTCACATTTGCACAGAACTTCAGTCTTGCAGGGGAGGGACCGTCATACAGACGGTCTTCATAAAGACCGTCGAACGTGGTCCCAATGCCTTCCGTTAATGAGGCAACGAATGGTAACATCTTAAATAACCCTTACTACAATGGTACAGGTTCCATCTATACTCTCTGGAACTATATTCAACTACTGGTCTGATTTAAAGAAAAAACAAATCGGGGCACCTGCGTGGCCCAGCCGGTTAAGTATCTGACTTCAGCTCAGGTCGTGATCACAGTTCATAAGTTCGAGCCCCACGTCGGGCTCTGTGCTGACAGCTCAGAGCCTGGAGCCTGCTTCGGATTCCGTGTCTCCCTCTCTCTCTGCCCCTCCCCCACTCACACTCTGTCTCTCTCTCTCTCTCTCTCAAAAATAAGTAAACATTAAAAAAATTTTAAAAAGAAAAAACAAATAAATGCTTTTCTGTCAAAAGGTTTTCAACAAGACCTCCCCGTAAGGTAAGACTTCTGAGGGTATCTTTCATGTAAAAAAATCACCTGTTTCTATCTTATGCTTATACCTTTTTTTTCCATTTCACTCTATTCACCTCATTGGACCTGGATGGGTTGCCCAAGTGCTATTCAAACTGCCACCAAAATGTCAACAGAGTCTAATGTAAGTTGTTTTCACAGGTTTTAGCCTTGGCTGAATAAAGCACCTGGCTAAGGCCAGGACCGGTCAAATGATGTGCATGAGGGCCCCCACGCTCCCCAAAAGCAGCAGCACATCCCAGAAGCACAGACAAAACCTCATCCTGTACGATCCACCCTGGAATTCTAAAATTCCAAACGCACAGTCTGAGACACAAATGAGAAGCCCCCCGAGAGAGGCAACAGCGACTTTTCCTACTGAAGAGAAAAGAAAACGTCGTCACATTACCTGCACCGTCCAAATGTGCCTTTACAGCATGACTCTCTCCTATGCTAAAACGTTTTCATGTGTTCGTTTTCAGCTCTCAATGCCTGTGAAGTGGTAAACTCCCGCCCGAAAGGATTCTCTCTCGCACTCCTCCTGACCTTGACATTAGACACCTATCTGGAAAGAGGCCCCCCTGCTTCCTCAGCGGGGTGTCCACACCAGATTGCGGCGATAAAAGAGAACTATTGCCAGTAATTGAGTATATGCGTTGACCGTTTTGTTAAGAGTTGCTGGTTCCTTTTTTCCCTTTGCCCTTGAACAGACAGCACGACACAACCTCTAGGAAAAAGCCCACAAACGAGAGGAAAAGAAAAACCACAACCCCTCCTAAGAAAACTCTCTGGGTCTTACCAAGTTACCAGCACCTTTTAATTACTCCTAAACGTTTCACTATCAGTTGCTACATGTGACAGAACCAAGAATTACATGAACACGTTAAAACAAAAGATCACAAGCCTACACTAGACTCAGACTGATACGTAAAACAAGATGGGCGTGCAGGTGTAGGAGAGTCCCTTTGAACAATGCCTCCTGGGGAGGAAGCCAACTTCCCCCGGGGGAAGAAATAACAAGCACTTTAGTTTGTTTTCAGTAACGGAGTGGGTAAGGTGGCCATCACGGTCACCTTTTGTACAGAGAATGAAACAGATTGATCACACAGGACCACGTAGGCTTGACTGTCTCTACCTTGGCACACCTGTTCCACCATCGGTTTATAGAAACTCACAAAACAGGAATGTCAAGAAACGTGAATTTCAAATTGTATGCTTTCCGAAAGCCCGAAAGTTTCCAATAAAATGCTACGACAGATATTTCATATATGCGTTTGGAGGAAGCCATGACCCGTTGTGGATTGCCAAAACAAGAAATGAGAAAATGTCTGCAAACATAATAAGGAAATGCTGGAAAAGTGACTCCCCCGTTGAACGAAGTTGGTCGTAAGTTACACCGGAAAAACAACTGGTAATGCGCAGATTTTTGTTAACAGGATAATTTCTTGGAGAAAGAACAGACTTTGAAATGGGCCAGGAGATATGCTGTAATTCCTTACAACTTCGTAGTAAAGGACTTGTTGCTATTCCAAAGTACATGCTGCCTTGTGATACCCGTAGCCTGGGGCCACCAAGAATGCAGAGTGACCCCTGCCAGGGGTGGTGGGAGGACCATGAACATATTTATTAATCAGCAAGGATAGTAATTTCCATATGCTATTTCCATATGCTACCTCTTGTTCTTCTGCGCGATTATTTTACAGGTGACGAGCCAAGATTCTGAAATTTACCAGGGCCCCCAAGAGTTCAAGCCCTGAGTCAAGCCCCACGCACAGGTCAGACACCTGTGGGTGTGGACAGACATGGCAGGCCCCCTGCGGTCTGGGACTCCCCGTGTCCGTCCACACCCACGACAAGTGCAAAGCTGCCCTGACCTCCTCACTATCCATGCTGGCAAATTCTCCCAATCACGCTGACATCACTTCTAAAAAATCTGCTCCCGGGGAAAACAGGCGTTGAACCATCTCCTCTGGGTTGGTCTACAAAGATATGACTCGATTCAGAACACAAAATCCAAGCTGAGGCCAAGCGTCTCCTGTCAGGGAATGGGTCACCCAGTGAGCACGTTTTCAACCCCCTTTGGGCTGCCCAGATATGAAAGCTCGAGGAGGAAATCATTTGGGGGAGGTCCTGAAGTCCAGCAGGGTGATGTCCCGTGGATCTGAAGTAACGTACGTAATTAAAGTGCCCAAGTTTGTCCCGGGAACCAGCTTCTCAGCAGGGTGAAGTGAACCACAGATCAGACGTAAGGGGTGTACGTACACAGGGGTGCACCACCTTGGGAGAAATAGAAGAAGCCCCCCCCCGCCACCTCCATGCCTTTGCCCCTGTGCCCCCCCCCCCACCACCCATGTCACTGTCTGTCAAAGCCTTAAGCACCTTTCAAGTCAAGAAGGGAACTGCTACGGGTTAAATGGGTGCCCCCAAAACACATACGTCAAGGTCCTAACTCCTAGGCGCTCAGAATGTCCCCTTACTTGGAAATACAGTGGCTGCTGATGGAATTGTTTAAGATGAGGTCATGCTACAGAGGCTGGGCTCCTAATCCAGTATGACGGGCGTGCTTACAAAACAGGGGACTTAAAACACAGACGCGCACACAGGGAGAACGCCACGTGAAGACTGCAGTCAGGCTGTCGGGAACCAAGGAACCACCAGAAACTGGGAGAAGGGCCTGGAACAGATCCCTCCTAGTGCTTCAGAGGGAGCACGGCCCTGCCGCCACCTTGACCTTGGACGATGAGGCGCCAGAACTGCGAGAGGATACATTTCTGTGGTTTCAGCTATTCAGTTTATGGTACCCTGTTACGGGAGTCCAAGGAAACTAATACAGGGAGTATCTTATTCCATTTAGGCCCCTTTAACAAAATACCACGGACTGTGTGGCTGGTAAACAACAGATTTATTTCTCCCAATTCTGGAGGCTGCAAGTCTGAGATCGGGGGCCAGCGAGGATGGGGGCTGGTGAGGGCCCTCTTCCGGGCTGCAGACGGCCGCCTTCTGGAAGAAGTCTGGCAGAGGGGTGAGGGAGCTCCCTGGGGTCTCCTTCGCGAGGGCGAGTCCCATTCGTGGGGCTCCGCCCTTGCGGCTTCATACCTTGCAAAGGCCCCACCTCCCAATACCATCACATTAGGGGGTTAGGTTTTAAAACAGGAATCTTGGAGGGGGCACACGTCCACTCGATAGCAATGACTTAAACCTCATCTTCGCTAAGAGGACCTTCCCAGGCTCCCCGCCGACAAGAAAAGGGGGATGCCGTGCCCTGCCCTGCCCTTTGTTACAGGGGTCCCCTTTTCAAACAAGAGACCGCACACTCCCTGCAGGGTGGGGAGAAGGAACTTCCGTGGCACGACCCAAAATGAAAACCTGGGCCAAATCCCTCTGTTGGGACTTTGAACCCAGAAGATGCAGGTGGGGGGGGGGGGGCGGGGAACAGGAAGACGCAGGTGCACGTGCTGCTGCTGAGTCACGATGGGGGCAGAGCACAGGACCCAGAACCACAAGCTCCTACGTCAAGGACCCAGACCGGCCTTCAACCCAGGCCCACTCAGTCTCGGCCTGGGGGCAGCCAGCCCATGACGGTGCTGTCCCCCACACTGTGCACCACCCCCCACCCCGTGCCCCTCACGGCAAAGCCCCTCACCCGACTTGACTTCAAGGGATCTCGATTTCTGGGGCAAACGATGCAAAATTAAAAAGCCTAGTCTCTCAGTGCACTCACAGGCACCTCCGTCGAGCAGGGGATTTGCCAGCAACCGGCAAACCCTGGAGAATGAAGGGAACACAGAAGTCCTCAGCCCGCTTCCACGTCTGGCGACTGACCGAGAGCCCGGCACCCGGCAGCGCTCAGCAAACACGGCTCGAAATTCATCTCAGTGCAGCCATGCCAGGCGGGTGCCCACCAGGCAGCCACCCAATGGCTCTGTAAGGTGTGACGGCTCCGGAGACCGGGCTGGCCCCACCTCTCGGCATCCTGGGGACCGGCACAAACACCCGTCGAGGCATCAGCTTTGCCCAGGGAGGGAAAGGTACTCAGTGCTGGTCCTGGGGTAGCCACCACATACTCACGACATGCCAAGGGGCCAAGATGGCCACGTTTGGGGGACAAGACCAGGGAGAAACAGGGGCGCTGCTTGGCTCAGTCGGTTTAAGCGTCTGACTCTTGGTTTTGGCTCAGGTCACGATCTCATGGTTCGTGGGTTCGAGCCCCGTGTCGGACTCTGTGCTGATGGTGAGGAGCCTGCTTAGGATTCTCTCTCCTTCTCTCTCTGCCCCTCCTGAGCGCTCTCTCTCTTCCTCTCAAAATAAATAAATAAACAACAAAATGAAATAAAATAACATGGGAGAAACAGGGTAGGTACTACCGAAATTTATAGAGAAGGGACAGCAACGAGAGTTAGAGAAGTCTGGAAGGCTGGACTCCAGCATCCTGACGCTTCCCCCTCCGTGCCTCCTCACTTCCAATCGGGGAGCAGGTCTTTGTAAGGCCTTTCATCATCTTTCTGGCTTATCCACTTTATACCTCAGAACCTGTTCCTAATAGCTAACCTCAATCCCTCTTCCAATCAAGCTCATTTCTCATTTTTTTTAAACGTTTATTTATTCTGGGGAGAGAGAGACAGAGTACAAGCGGGGTTGGGTGGGGATGGGGGCCAGAGAGAGAGGGAGACACGGAATCGGAAGCACGATCTAGGCTCCAAGCTGTCAGCACGGGGCCCGACATGCGGGGCTCGAACCCACAGACGGCGAGACCATGGCCTGAGCTGAAGTCAGACGCTTAACGGACTGAGCCACTTAGGGCGCCCCAAACCCATTTCTCATCTTAAATTTGGAACCCAACAGATATGTGATCCATTCATTTATCCAACAAATTTGCTCGGGGCCCTCTACGTACCGAGCACTCTAACATCAGGCACGTTAGCTGGCTTGACTCTAATATTAGGCACATTAGCTGGCTTGAAGAGCCCCAGCAGTAACGGAAGACACTAAATACAGCACAGTAGCAAACAACACTTAGGGAAAAACACCCCACTCAGCTGGGAAGGAGGAGGTCACACGGACAGCCTAAAAGAGCTGGTACCCGGGTTAGGGAGGAGAGCCAGATGGGACCAGGCAGGAGCAGAGCCTTGAGGCAGAGGAAGACTCCAGCATCACCCCGGGAAGGGGAACAGACAGGTCCCGCAGGAAGGCAAAGGTATGGCGGGCTGGGGGAGCAGGGAGGAAGAGGGGCAAGCCTGGCCACGGAGGCAGGTGCTCCAGGACACAAACCCCTCCCCTGAATCCACAGCCTGGCTCATCCGGGTAACCCTGGGCCACTGCGCATACCAAAGAACCTTCCAGACACATGAGCAGAGAAGAAAGCTGGAAACGTAAGCGGGCCCAGATGGGTAAGGAGCTTGGTCTTGACTCAACAGTCAAGGTCAGAAAAGCCCCGTGCCCTGTTCCTAGAGTCCCCAGGTGGAGGGGCTTCCCAAAGCAATGCTGCCAGCCTCGTGGCCCTCACACACTACACAGGCGATGGCAGCCACTGCTCTTGGTGGCTCAGGTCATGATCTCCTGGTTCTGTTCGAGGGATCGAGCCCCGTGTTGGGCTCTGCGCTGACAGGGTGGAGCCTGCTTCGGATTCTCTCTCCTTCTCTCTCTGCCCCTCCCCCGCTTGCATACACTCTGTCTCTCAAAATAAATAAACGTGAAAAAAAGAAAAGAAACAACCTCATATCTTCTTGGAGAGCCCCAGGCGCGGAGATAACGATGTCTGCATTCAATCATTTTTTTCTACTCACCACATTTCTTCTTCTCGTGCCCAGACTTTGAGCTCTTTGACAGCATGGTCTCTATCTGACTCAACCTCTGTTACCTCAGCACTGGCCACAATACCAGGAACACTGTATACTGTTTGGAGAACGTTGAATAAGGGATTGAGTAATGAGCAGATAGGCAAATGGATGGATGTGCGGGTGGGTGAACAGGTGGGTGGGTGGGTTAGTGGATGGATCAGCAGATGAAAGGTTGGACAGATGGATGGATTAATGGATGATGAAAGGTTAGAAAGATACATGGGCAAATGGATGGATGGATGGATAGATGGATGGATGGATGGATGGATGGATGGATGGATGGGTTGGTGGATGGATGGATGGATGGGTTGGTAGATGGATGGATGGATGGATGGATGGGTGGGTGGATGGATGTTCTTATATTTTTAAAGCAAGACTGAGAACCCTCAGTTAATTACAGTCATCAGGAAATGGGCTCCTGGGGGACCTCTTAGTCGCCCTTCAAGGTTCTTCCAACCCAACGCTACAGAAGTTCAGAACAGAGTGGCTAAGAAGATTAAGGAAGGCTTCCTGAAGGAAGTAGGCCTTGAAGGGTGATTAAGAGGTTTCCCAGGGGCCCAGGGCTGTGCTAGGGATTCAGGGAGTCCAATTATGGCAAAGATCTTGAATGTCGGTCCTGGAAAAATTAATTACAACAGCCAAAATGCTTAAAACCTCCTTCCCTGAGGAGCCCATCCTTCCGTTCTTAGACTGAAATCCCTCAGGAACGACATAGAGCCTTACTCTCCCCACACTGGGATTAAGTTTTAATTTTTTTTTAACATTTACTTATTTTTTTGAGAGAAAGAGACAGAGCGTGAGCAGGAGAGGGGCAGAGAGAGAGAGAGAGAGAGAGAGACACAGAACCTGAAGCAGGCTCCAGGCTCCACACTGTCAGCACAGAGCCTGACGCGGGGATCGAACTCACGAGCGGTGAGGTCATGACCTAAGCCGAAGTTGGCTGCCCAACCAACTGAGCCACCCAGGTGCCCCACACGCTGGGACTAAGTTAAAGACGCCCACCCCTCTCTGTCAAGGAGATGAGCCTGTGGATCCCCAATGGACCCACCAGAACAGATGCAAAAACATCCTTCCTTGGAAAAACAAAGAGAACAGGTTAATCTGCAGAGCTTTCTAGAACGATACATATAAATGTCCCATTTATGAATAACAGGAAAACAATCTGATCCAATTCAGCCTACTGGTTTTAAACTTTCCTTTCCAGCTCAAGACCAGGGAAGCTCTGACTTTATCAAAGTCTCCCGTCCCAGGGAGAGGGTTTGATGAAAGAACCTATAACCATCTCCCCACACAGCCCTTCCCTGGGTTCCTTTACCCAGGCAGCTCCAGAAACAGGAGGCGGGTCACTTTGAGCTGATTGTCTTTGTCTATAACTCTTAAATCGCATCCACTTAGATAAAACATAAAACCAGCGAGGCTGCCTAAAACGTCTCTTGAGTTGCTGGGAAGAGGCATTTCTTTCATGCTCTTGAGAGGATCCTTCGGATCTAGCGCTGGGTCACCGAGCACCGGCGTGTGGGAGGCGCGGCTTGGTTTTCTATGAGCCTTTAGGCGGCCTCTGGAGGTAAGAGGTCTCAGGGAAAGGGACTCAGAGGACCCACCCCTTTGCTCCAGCCCAGCCCAGGAAAGCTCCTTGTGCCCTTCCACCAAAACGGAGCGTGCCTCAATCCTCAGCCCTACAAGACTAATTTTCTTCTCGAGCCTTAGGAAACATGCAAACGTCCCCTTCCCCAGATGTTTTCAAGAAAATCCTGGCAGCAGTCACATCTTTGCAGTGTGTTACTAAATGTGCCGGGCATAGCACGGAGTTAAGTACTCCCTAAATATTTGTCGAGTGAATTCGTTTTTCTTTATAGGAAAAGAGTTCCTTCTCTGATTTACTACTTCAGCCCCAGAAAAGTTATGATTTCTTTCTTCGAGTTCTACGAAATTACATGATGGTCCTAAGAAACGAGTTCTTCCACAGAAACCAGTGGTCGACAGAGCACCTAGAAAAAAGGCAGCGTGGCCTCGAGGCCCCGTATTGTGGCCAGAATGTGATTTGCTGAGGTGGTTGCAAAGCAGGGTGTGGTCAACCGCCTTAGGAAGGAAAAAAAAAAATGTGGGAAGAACAAATACAAAAAAAATAACAGTCTAAGTCTGATAGAATTAAATCTCACAGAGATTTAGAACTGGTGCTCCTCCCACAGCATTTGAACGTTAAAAAGAATCCAGAGACAGCATTGCTAGAGGGGAACGGCACAGAATTGCGAATGTACTAAACGCCGCTAAAGTTTTCACTTTTAAATGGTTAACTGTACATTATATAAATTTCACCTCGATTAAAAATTTAAAAAAAGGCTTCGCATTTCTGGCACCGGTTCCGAGGGTAACTCCACCACCTTGTGCTGTGGAAACGTCACCAGCTGCGGGCTGGGAGTCACCTCGTAACAGAGCACATGAGACTGAACCAAGATGCTTTTCTAGGGACACAGAGGGCAAACTGACGGGCAGCGAGGAAAGTCTCACCGACGGTGATGGTGGTCACACCCACAGAGGTCCTCGCAGTGCGTCGGGAACTGGGCACGCACCTGGGGTGTATTATCTCATCTAATCCCCATGACATCCCTAAGAAACAGGACTACTGTTACTCCCCCAGCTCACGGTTGGGGGTACCCGTCCAAGTATCGATGTATCTATGAGGAGTGTCTGTTCTGGACCACATGTGGGGCCGCAGTTTCATTAGGAATGGTCCCTGTCCCCAAGAAGCTGTCTCGGGGTGGAAGGGAGCAGGCGAGTCCACGCAGAAGGAGGAGGCAGCACAGCAGTGGAGAGTCCTGGGAACAAAGGCGGCGTGAGAAGCAGGTGCTGTGCTCATCCCGCACCCCCACCCCCAAATCCACCCTAGTTCGAGCCAACCTTGCCCTGAGTTCACAGTCGTCCACCTGGAATGCCATCCCCTGCCCCGTCCCCACCCCTCATTGGTTTTCAGGGACGTAGAGCCAATGTGCCTGGGTTGGATCCCCAGTTCTGCCTTTACCGGCTATGTCGCCTTGGGGGGGAAGACTCGACTTTCTTTGAGCCTCAGCTCAGATAGGCATGATGGTGTAACGCCAGAAAGGCTATGACCTCTGCAAAAATGTTGGATGGATGTGGACAGAGAATGACCTTCACCAAAGTCTGGCTCCCCAAGGCCATTCACAGGGAAAAGCTTTGTTCTCAAAGAGACTATGGGAGGAGGTGAGCCTGGGCCTCACGCTGAGGCCCAGCTTACAGGAGCCAACTCGAAGGGATGCCACTGGCCAGAGGTGGGCACTATAAGCACCAAAAACAATCATCACTTCACCGAACGGGGCCCTCTGAATGTGTTAACAATCCATACGTTCATTAAAAACACAACAACGACCCTCCCTGGTCAACTCTGGAGGATGCTGGGAACAAACCCATTATTCTGAAACCTGGTGGATAAAGAGAAGGAGCCAAACACTTTTCCTGCTTCTCCCACCTAAACTGTACTGTAGAGCAGCCAAAGAGTGATGAGAGAAAGTCCTCCGTAAGAAGGCCAGCAGCCGAGTGGCCGGGTGGCTGAGTCGGTTAAGCGTCCGACTCGTGATTTCAGCTCAGGTCACCATCTCGCGGTTTCTGCGTTCGAGCCCCACATCGGGCTCAGCACTGCCAGCACGGAGCCAGTTTGGGATTCTCTCTCTCCCTCTCTCTCTCTGCCCCCCTCCCGTTCATGTTCTCTCTCTCAAAATAGGTAAGTAAACATGAACAAATTTTTAAAAACAAAATACATTAAAAAGAATGCTAGCAACTACGTGAAGAAGGAATTATAAATCAGGGTATCATCATTCTGCAGCCCCTAATGAAATCAGGATCTTGGCTGTGACCATCAGTAGTGGCTAAATCCAGTGCTGAAAGGCTGATGGGGAGTTTTTAAATGGATAGATCAGGCTCACGATGCCTGGACCCATTGGACCCGTGGGCTGATCCCAACATCACGGAGGGGGACAACCAGACCCGAGGTGCCTTCCGTGGTGATGCAAGATAAGGTCCAAATCATCACTTGCACTTCTCTGGCCAAACACCGGACCTCTACATGAAGCCACCAATTTACTGCATACACAGGGGGAAAGGTAGATATTAAACAGCAGCCCACGGATGCAATCGATAAATCCGGAAAGCGGGGGACTGCAAGAGACAAAAATGACCTGGTGTTCTCAACAAATAAATGGCAAGGAGACACAAATAATAACAAAGGAAGAACTTATCTTCCTAAAATAAGGACTTTTCAATAAATTGCAACATACGGCCCTCATTTGGATCCTGATTCCAACAAGCAAACCAACTGCAAAAACACCCTAAAGATACATCTGGGGAAACCGAATCCTAATTGGACAGTTCTGATCATAAGGAATTACTGTTAATTTCTTTTTTTTTTTTTTTAACGTTTTTATTTATTTTTGAGACAGAGAGAGACAGAGCATGAACGGGGGAGGGGCAGAGAGAGAGGGAGACACAGAATCGGAAGCAGGCTCCAGGCTCTGAGCCGTCAGCCCAGAGCCTGACGCGGGGCTCGAACTCACGAACTGTGAGATCGTGACCTGAGCCGAAGTCAGACGCTTAACCGACTGAGCCACCCAGGCACCCCCCGTTAATTTCTTCTTTAGGTGTGATCATGGCTTCTCGAAAAAGAGAATCCCTTTAGAGATACCGTCAAAAGTACTTTCAGGTTGGTTTTGTTGTGTTTTGTTTTGTTTCTGGTAATTGAAGTCGGGTGTAACTGAATTGTGTTGACACGCAACGTGGCATTCGTTTCAGGTGTGAAAACCCAGCGACTCAACGAGTTCGTATGTCACGTGATGCTCACGAGGGTGGCTGCCACGGTCACCTTACTACCCTACCACAAAGCCACTGACCACACATACGCCACCGCTCCGCCGCGGAAGTACTTTTGGATGCAACCTCGTATCTGGCATTTGCTTTGCAATAACCCAGCGGGGAAAAGAAAGCTGTTTGAGGCGCGGTGGGATAGACACAACAGGATTTCCACGGGTTGCTCATTTTTTTTGAGATGCGAAATGCTTATGTGGAGGCTCCTTATGAGAATTCTTCTTTCTTTTGTGTACGTTGACAATTTTCCATGATTGGAAAAGAGAAAAGGCAGATTTGGCCCCGGGGCTCCGGGATTTAGGGGGAAGTGGTCATTTCTGGCAAGTCAGTGGTCAGTCTGGACTGTTTCCAGGTGCTCTGTGCTCCAGGAGACACCCCCGAGGGCATTCCCGGCAGGCGGGGGGCAGGCGGGGGCAGGCGGGGGGCTCTGTTCCAGCAACGACTGGCTCTGGAAAAACATCGTCTTCAACATGGTTGAGGCCACATCTCTCTGGTTTATATGGCTCCAAGATAATGTTTTGTTTTCTTTTGTTTTCTTTGCTTTCGCTCTAAGCATAGGTTTAGACTACGCTGTCCCGGACGGTGACTGTTTGTTCCTGGAAGGACTGTGTGTGTTCTTGTTTGGCTGGCTACCACGCAGAAGTCGGTGTGGCAATCCAGAGACGTCAGGAAGGATGTGAAGCCAGCCTTCCCTGGGCCACGTGCAGGGCAGAGGGGAGGCCGCCTGTGTGGCCGCTGAAGAGCCGGTAGGGTACGGCTGTGCTAGCAAACGAGCTCCGGGAAACACTCCAGGGTCACACTCCTGTGTCCCAGATGCATGGGGTGGGGAGGGGCGGCTGTGGGGCAAGGCCAGCCCTGGTTGAAAGGACTGAGGTTTCTCCCCAGAAAGAATCAGAAATTCCAGCTGCCGAGGGTCCCTGGAGAAGGAAGATCTAGTGATGGAAAGTGGGCACGAAGAGCCTGGTACGGGGCACTGGGGCCACGGTGGGCACAGGGCTGGAGACCTCCTACACTAGGAAAGTGGGCTAGAAGCTGGCTAGAAGCCTCTGGAAACAATGACATCCACTAAGCAGTTTGGTGCCTTCCAGGTTAGAAATGCCTCCAGGGATCGTTTCTTCCACACGTTATTGTAAAGCAACACAACCCAGGTTTAGATGACTTACAGAACTAGGGAGAGACCAGAATCCCCACTTGAAGTAATTCAGGAGAGCACGAAACAGACATTTTCTCCTCCACCCCAAGGCCAGTACGGCAACAGCAGCCACAGTTCCCAAATTCCGTGGTCTGGGGATCCCCGCCTAGTGGAGGGGCAGGACAGGTTTGGTGTGGACCTCGGGGGGCCGCGGGGCGGGGTGTGGGGGAGGGAGGTGGGGGAGGGACTCTGAGAAGCAGGAGGTGCCCCGGGACTCCTGTATCAGCCATAATAATACCCATTTCCCGGAACAGCAAGGTCCGGACGAGTTCTTGGAAACAGTAACAACAGCAAGAAGTGAAACGATGCAGGTTCACTTTAATTGTTTCTTTTTTTTTTTTTAATTTTTTTTTTTTTAACGTTTATTTATTTTTGAGACAGAGAGAGACAGAGCATGAACGGGGGAAGGTCAGAGAGAGAGGGAGACACAGAATCCGAAACAGGCTCCAGGCTCCGAGCTGTCAGCACAGAGCCCAATGCGGGGCTCGAACACATGAACTGTGAGATCATGACCCGAGCCAAAGTTGGATGCCCAACCAACTGAGCCACCCAGGCGCTCCTTCCCTATTTTCTTTTTTCTTTTTTTAAAAATTTTTAATATTTATTTATTTTTGAGACAGAGAGAGACAGAGCATGAACGGGGGAGGGTCAGAGAGAGAGGGAGACACAGAATCTGAAACAGGCTCCAGGCTCTGAGCTGTCAGCACAGAGCCCAATGCGGGGCTCGAACCCATGAACTGTGAGATCATGACCCGAGCCAAAGTTGGATGCCCAACCAACTGAGCCACCCAGGCGCTCCTTCCCTATTTTCTTTTTTCTTTTTTTAAAATTTTTTAATATTTATTTATTTTTGAGACAGAGAGAGACAGAGCATGAACGGGGGAGGGTCAGAGAGAGAGGGAGACACAGAATCCGAAACAGGCTCCAGGCTCTGAGCTGTCAGCACAGAGCCCGACGCGGGGCTGGAACTCACGGACCGCGAGATCATGACCTGAGCTGAAGTCGGACACTTAACCGACCGAGCCACCCAGGCACCCCAATTGTTTCTTGACTTCAAACGTAATGCACCTGATCTCGTGGCCACACCAGAGTAGACAGTCCCTGCAGGAACGCTGTCGTCGCTACTATTTATTCTCCCTGTTTCGTTGTTGCTGGTGCGAGAGACCCTCCGTGAGGAAATGTCAGTGCTTCTCCTATTACCTGCTCAGCAAAACTAGTCACGTGGTGTTTTAATTCCTTGGTTACGTGGGTTATTAACTATCGTGTAATTCTGTATCAAAATCAGTGTATTTAAACGCAGAAGGCGACATCAATACTTTGTACTTAAGAGGGCGCCTGCCGTGGGCGCAACTCTGATCCTGCAAGTGAGTTCTCGGCCGCAGCACAACTGCAGTGCGTCCAGAGTGTCGGGAAAGGGCTGCACACCTCGGGGATGGTTGGAGAGGAGGCAGGAGCCCTGGACTCGAACCTGCTGCACATACTCTATTCTGGAGCCAGTTATGTAACCTTCCCCAGGCCTCCACGACCTCATCCGTGAAACAGGGCTGATGAAGTCCCGCCCTTAGGCTTTCTGCCGGAAGTGCAAGCAGCAGGTATAAAGAGCTCAGCGCTGTGCCGGGCACCTGGCAACAACCAGATGCCCAGGAGGCGGCGGTGGCAGCAGCAGCCACAGCAGGGCTGGCCTCATCCTGGTTCCACCTGCTCTGTCTCCATTTGCCCATCGGAGACCCAACAGCTGCCCGAAGGGGACGTGGTCACAGTCACCGACTCTAACCACCTCATTTGTATAGGAGAACGAGACCCCATGCCTGGGTGGCTCAGTCGGTTAAGTGTCTGCCTTCGGCTCCGGCCACGATCTCATGGTTCACGGGTTCAGCTCTGCGCTGAACTGCGGAGCCTGCTTCCGATCCTCTCTCCCCTTCTCTCTCTGCCCCTCCCCTGTTCTCTTGCTCTCTCTCTCTTTAAAAAAAAGAAAGAAAGAAAAAAGAAAAGAAAATTGAGACCCCAGAGGACTCCATCATCGTTGACACTAGATAAACTGAAGATACTCAACATTCAATTTTAGAAAAAACAAAACAAAACACCTTGACCTTCAGATGTGTGCTGGTACAACTCCCTCCATCGGGAATGTGTGTTTCTCTTCACCTGTCCCAAGTGCTAACTTAAAGTGCTAACTCAGGGGGCACCCAGGTGTCTCCATCAGTTAAGCATCAGACTTTGGTTCAGGTCATGATCTCAAGTTTCATGGGTTCAAGCACAGAGCCTGCTTGGGATCCTCTCTCTCTCTCTCTCTCTCTCTCTCTCTCTCCGCCCCTTCCCTGCTCACACTTTCTCTCCCTCTCAAAATAAATAAACTTTAAAAAATAAAAACAAAAAAAAAAAAAGTGCTAACTCAGATGACCTTCCTCCATGAAACTCTCCATGACATTTCCAGCCAAAAGCGCTCCTCACTCCTGCATTCCCACGATACCTTTGTGGTATTTTACCTCCTTCTACTGCAAGACCAGGCCTTATTCTTTTTTTCCTGGCCACCAGGTATCCCAATGCTTAAGCATAACAAGCTTTTAATAAATGAAGGGAGGAGAGAGGAGGGCTTCATCTCCCGTGGACAAAGCCACCCCCAATTCCTAACCACTTGCAAAGGCGTCTGGTCTGGTGAAAACATAATACACCAGCGAAACCCTTAGTGTTGTCCATTTGCCACCGTGGGTTTCCCATCACGCAATTAACAAAACACCATCGATCGGGAAGGGTGTGCGGAAAGGACTGCCCAGGAGGTCAATCATGAGAAGAGAAGCTTTGATTCACGGGCCTGGGCAGCGGCTACCTGCACTGGCCTTACTGATGAGAAAGCGTGGCTGGTGACCCTTGGGCCACTGGCACAGGTTCAACGCCGGAAAAAGCTTCTGCGCACAGCGTGGCCACTCCCCCCCTCTGCTCGCTCTGTGTTAACTACCTGCTTATGTGTCCCGCCCCCATCCCAAACCATGCTTCTCAACGATAGCAAACCCCACCGTCTACACCCAAGCAAGACTGAAGGAGGAATGCACTGGCTGATGCGCTGCAGCAGGAAACACTACCGCTGGGCCAGAGGACGGCATCGCTGAGCGGGACCCCAACCTCCCAGTCTCACCCTCATCTTCCAGGTGACAGAATTCCCACCCAGAGAGGCCCAGGAAGTCGGCGACTAAATCCCACCTAACCCCAAACTCCCAACTGTGCCAAACTAAGGAATCAAATATGGAAGAAAATCCACAGCAACACGTGTTCATGTTACATTTTCAGAAAACATTTTCTTGCATGTACAGGTACCCAGTGCACATGCTCACACCTCCGGGGAACATTTTTATTTACTTCTAAACCCACCCCAGCAAACCCAGGCTTGGGAGACAGTGGGGCCATTACATGTGAGCCCACAAGCCTCTCCTGCTCGGCCTTTCCAGGACGAAATGCATTTAGTCCACCAAGTGACCCCAAAGGTGAGGACACAGGTATGTATCTTGCAATCATGCATCCACTCGATAGCCTTGAGAAGACATCTGTGCCCAAAGATCAAGCCGCTGTAACTCTTCTGAGAGCAGGACTCAGGACGTGAATGGTGTGTGGCCTCATTTGTCTCTGCTCGTGCAAGGGAATCCTGGCCTGCCCCTCCTGGGGCGCTGCACAGATGCCTCCCCTCCCCCAACCCCCAGTCCCCCACCCACAACAGAGGGAGGGAAGAGGGGAGGAAACGGGCGTTCTCTCTCACCCGAGGGGCTGGCAGAGTGGATGGAGAGTCAGAAAGTCTGAAGTCAATTCCAGCATCTATGAAAGGCAGGAAGGCAAAGGAAGGAGCAGCCCGTGGCTTTTCTCCGGATGCGTGTGTCACGTATCAGGTGCTTGCCAGCACCTGGGTCACGGAAGTGTGCAGAGCTGGGGAGTGAAAAGCAGACCCTTCCTCCTCGGCCAGCAAGGACTTAGGCTTGCCCGCCTCAGTGCTTTACCTTAATACCCTTTCCCCTGCTTCTGTAGTCTGAACAATAAGCTTCAAACAGAGGAGACAAAAGAGATCAGAGAATGTCTGCAAACACAGGGAGGGTTTCTTAGAAGACTAGGACTCTTGGGAATGCAAGCTGGTGCAGCCACTCTGGAAAACAGTATGGAGGGTCCTCAAAAAACTAAAAATGGAACCGCCCTATGACCCAGCAATTGCATTACTAGGCATTTATCCACGGGATTTTGGTGTGCCGTTTCGAAGGGACACATGCACCCCCGTGTTTATAGCAGCACTATCCACAATAGCCAAAGTCTGCAAAGAGCCCAAATGTCCCTCATGGATGAATACACACACACACACACACACACACACACACACACACACACACACACACACAAAATGGAGTATTACTCAGCAGTCAAAAAGAATGAAATGCTGCCCTTTGCAACCACGTGGATGGAACTGGAGGGTGTTATGCTAAGTGAAATTAGTCAGAGAAAGACAAAAATCATACGACTTCACTCATGTGAGGACTTTAAGAGACAAAACAGATGAACATAAGGGAAGGGAAACAAAAATAATATAAAAACAGGGAGGGGGACAAAACAGAAGAGACTCGTAAATATGGAGAACAAACTGAGGGTTACTGGAGGGGGTGTGGGAGGGGGGATGGGCTACATGGGGGAGGGGCACTAAGGAATCTACCCCTGAAATCACTGTTGCACAATATGCTAATTCGGATGTAAAATCTTAAAAGGTAAAAAATAAAATTAAAAAAACAAAAGGAGACGAGGACTCTGCCAGACTTCCAAATGGGGAGCGCGTGGATAAGCAAGAGAAGGGAGGTCACCCCATGAACGGTCCTCAGTGCCCCAAATTCCTGCAATGCTACGAATCTGGCATTTGAGGAAAGACACGAAGGAAACACCAGTCATGGCTAAGGCCCAGAAAAGCTTATACTGACTCCTACCAATGTATAAATCTTGACTGGGGGGGGACCCAGGAAGGCCACCTGCCAGCCAGCTTAGAAAACCACCGGCTGGACAGTCAAAGGCCGGGAAGGAAGCTTCACAGGGAGCCTCAGGTTTTCAGAGGCAGCTTGGGAGGCAGACCACTAACCCGACCACCCACCCCACTCCCACCCACCGGCTTCAACCCCGACAGCAGCTTCCCATTGCTTTGCAGTGAGATTCTCTCACCCTTTAACAAACCCTGAGAGGTCCGCCTGGGCAGGCCCCCACCTGGCCGCACCCCTCTGCCTCCTGCAGGCACTTGCCACACGGGCCGTGCCCTTGGATGCTCACAGTTTCCCAGGTCAGGGCAAACCGCCCTCCCCCACAGCCTCACGGTTACTGCCAACTATCTTCGGATCACGTCCCAGTCTAGATCAGGCTGTGCTGCTCTCCTGGAACTTTCTTCCCACCTAAGGACATTCCTCCTTGCCCATTCAGGGGTCATCTGATAGTCTCTGTCCCCCACTCAACGGCACTCCTGTGCACACAGGGGCCATGTGTGTTTGGCTCACCAGTCTGTCCCTGGTACCTGACACACTACGGCTGCTAAACAAATATTTGTCATAACAATAAATAAACGTGATGCCTTCACATTAAAAAGGATGAGATCTTGCCGTCTGTGACAACATGGACGGACCTAGAGGGTCTCTTATGCTAAGTGAAGGAAGTCAGACAGAGAAAGACAATTACCGTTCAATTTCACTCATATGTGGTGCCTAAAACACAGGGGCGCCTGGGTGGCTCAGACAGTTAAGCGTCCAACTTCAGCTCAGGTCACGATCTCACGCACGGTTCGTGAGTTCGAGCCCCACGTCAGGCTCTGTGCCGACAGCTCAGAGCCTGGAGCCTGCTTCGGATTCTGTCTCCTTCTCTCTCTGCCCTCCCCTCTTGTGCTCTCTCTGTCTCCCAAAAATGAATAAATGTTAAACATATTTCTTTTAAAACAAGTGAATTAAATAAACAAAAAAGCAGAATCAGACCTTTAAACACTGAGAACAGACCGATAATTGCCAGGAGCCCAAGATAGCAAAATGAATGCAGGAGACAGTAGGCACAGGCTTCCAGTTACGGAAAAGGAAGTCATGGGGACGAAAGGATATTGGGAACACAGTCAACAGCACTGTAATGGAATCGCACGGTCCTAAAGTAGCTTGTTGGATCACTCTGTTGTACAACCTGAAACTAATGTCCCGTTCCGTGTCAACTGTACTCCAGCAAAAATTAGAAACAAATAAAAGTAAAGAGCGAGGGGCCCTTGGGTGCCTCAGTCGGCTAAGAGTCCTACTTGATTTCTGCTCAGATCATGATCTCACAGCCGTGGGACAGAGCCCCACGTCAGAGCCCCACCGTGGAGCCTGCTTGGGATTCTCTCTCTCTGTCTGTCCCTCCCCCTCCCCCCCCCAAAAAAAAACATTTAAAAAAAAGGTTAAGGGGCGCCTGGGTGGCTCAGTCGGTTGAGCGGCCGACTTCGGCTCAGGTCATGATTTCGCGGTCCGTGAGTTCGAGCCCAGTGTCGGGCTCTGTGCTGACAGCTCAGAGCCTGGAGCCTGTTTCCAATTCTGTGTCTCCCTCTCTCTGACCCTCCCCCATTCATGCTCTGTCTCTCTCTGTCTCAAAAATAAATAAACGTTAAAAAAACAATTTTAAAAAAAGGTTAAAAAGTGATCCCTTTAATGCCAGCCTGTCACTTTCTCATTGTAGGACCGTAAGCAAATCACTCTGTCTCCCTGCACCACCCCTGAAGGTCTGCCAACACCGAACGTAATCATCTTCCCTGATTGCATAGCTATTAAGGCATACTTTCCTATTACTTTTCTTCCAGTATCTGTGTGCAAGCAAGTGCGAACATTGTCGCCATTTGTTATCATTTATTGATTTGTTACTACCAGATTTCAAGGACAGGATCAATATTCTGGCGCTTTGTCTATTATTGATCACCCTCTTGATGTGGGTGTACCTTTCTCGAAACATGTGAAAAATAATAGAGACTTGGAAATGTTTTCGATGAGTCATCTCAAAAATAACACCAAATCAAAATTAAAAGCTAGAAGGAAATGTTATGGTTATTCCGGTGAAATATATCAAGATCCAAAGAGAATTTCCAGATAATGGACAGCAGCAGCTGCTAAACCGACTCACATTTCCTGGCTTTCTGGTGACTCTCTGTTTCTGCCACATCAGGAACCTGCCACCAGCTTTCAGGTGCTCTTTCCCCCAAAGTCACCCGAAATGCCACTATCCTTTTTTTTTTTTTTAAGTTCTGTTTTCCCCACAAAAACTGGCCACTAGAATTTCTAAGGAAACCCATGGAAAGGTAAATGATGTCTTTCAGACATCTTAAAACCATAAGGGTATCTGGACTGGGGAGGTCATCTCTGACCTAGGGCACACGAGGAACCCGTATCCAAAGCAGGGGTGCTAAGGCAGGGAGGGTAGCATCTCCTGCGCCCACACAACCATCCTCTGAAAACCGGTCCTCGTCGCCAATCAACGTCTGCCGTAGCCCCTTCTCTTCCGTCACTGGCAATGAAGTAGGACAGCCCGGGGGCACCAACACAGCCTTGACTCCGGACAGGTTTCGGTGTGAACGCCAGCCGCACCCCTCCCCCTGCATGACCCCATCAGCGCGGCTTTCACAGCCTCCGTCCCTCAACTATGAGACAGAGACGATACAACTTGCCTCACGGGCTTGTTACAATAATTATGCACTCACTCGGCCTCCTATGCGCCTTCACTAGATGAAGATAACAACGTAGGTGGAGGAGAGACGGAGTATCTGGTCCGAGGTGTGTGGTCGGTAAATATTTTCCTAAGTGTAATCGTTGCCTTTATTCAAGGAGCACATAAATGAACTGAGCAAGGCTCCGCGTTGTCCTAGTTCTGTGCACGTAAACAGAAATCCGGGCTCTAACAAGTTAAAAATCAGGTCGGCGCAAACAGAAATAAAAAGGGGACCCTAGGAGTAGGATTCCTGAAGATAAAAAGCAGCGAGGACCTGGCAAGAAGTAGGCACTTACGCGTCTGCACTTGGACACATCTCAAGATTATCTTCCTAAAAAGCGTATTGTAAAATAGAACCTAAAACCACCTTCCATCTAGAGGGAACCGGGTCATAGGAATACAGAGATAAACAGGAAACGTCTTAAAATGCTGGACACCCCATCATGGAAAGAATCCCGCTCCCCAAGAACTGAGATGCCCACCACCCCCCCAAGGCACATCCTTTTGGACCTCATCACCCCTGCGGCAATTTACTCAAAGATGCTCAGGACGTAAACGAATAAACGCGAAGTCGGTAGGGCGCACCCCTGATTAAACAGGGTCCCTTCATGAAAAACCTGAACAAGCTCATTGGCCGATTCCAGGAGGCTGGGGCGCCCTGCTCGGTCCGGCAGGTGCCGGGATGAGGGAGCCCTGGTGCCCGCCCTCCAGGAGCTGGGCGAGCAGGGCGCGGAGGCACCCGTGATGTGTGACGGCAACACGGCACAAAGGCAGAGCTCATCCCCGCAGGATCTGTGCCTCTCAGATGGGACCTCCGGCCCAGCCCAAGTCACATCACAGCTGAAGATGGGGAGTGAACTGGCAGCTCGCCCACTGTTCCTTCTTCTGGCATCTCGGGCTCGCACAGAAATCCAACGGCAGCTTGCCAGAACTCTCTACACCTTCTCTTGTTTCTTAGCCAAAAGCCGGCCTAGGGAAATGTGCCGGGGACCTGCCTGCTGTCTCCCTTGGCCAGACTTCTCCCAGAGAGGGGCCCGGTGGGGGGCAGAAGTCTGACCAGCATCCACTCCCTGCCCTGAAGACATCAAGTACCCTGGAGCGGCTCCACAAAACTCCCCCAAATCTCAGGGTTCCCTTTTCTCTGCGGCCAAAACCACTTTAATAAAGTAACAATATGTTACCTGAATGATACTTTTGAAACATTCCTGTTACCAAAGCAGATCATTTTTAGCTACAGCAAGAATTCTTTACTAACCAGAAAAGGCAACCATACCATTTTAATTTTTTTAAAGCAATGTTTCTACAATGCAAAGAAATTGTGTAAAAAGGGATTATGATAGCACACAACTATCAAAATTTGTGGGGAAGGATATTTACAGTAATAACCTGCTTAAAGTTTCCTTGTACATCTACAGGAAAATCACATGTATAATATACGCTAGTCTGGGTAATATGTCTATTATATACATATATACTTAAAAAAACAAGAACTTATGGGGCACCTGGGTGGCTCAGTCAGTTAAGCGTCCAACTTCAGCTCAGGTCATGATCTCACGGTCCGTGAGTTCAAGCCCAGTGTTGGGCTCTGTGCTGACAGCTCAGAGCCTGGAGCCTGCTTCGCATTCTGTATCTCCCTCTCTCTCTCTCTGCCCCTCCCCTGCTCACTCTCCCTCTCTCCCTCCCTCTCTCTCTCAAAATTAAATAATCATTTTTTTTAAATAAAAATAAACAGGGGTGCCTGGGTGGTTCGGTCAATTAAGTGACTGACTTCAGCTCAGGTCATGATCTCACGGTTCACGGGTTCGAGTCCCCCATGGGGCTCTGTGCTGACAGCTCAGAGTCTGGAGCCTGCTTCAGAGTCTGTGTCTCCCTCTCTGCCCTTCCCCTGCTCTCTGTCTCTCTCTGTCTCTGTCTCAAAAATAAACATTAAAAAAAATGTATTTTAATATTTTTTTAAAAACAAGAACTTATTTCTAGGTGGAGGAATTAGTTTTCTGTTTTGCACCTGTCTGTGTTTTATACGTTTTTCTGCAGTTAACTCATATAACATTTGAAATGTGAGAGAAAAGGTTTTCTAGTGTTTTCACTGGCTAAGTAGACAAATTTCCCTCAGAACAAAACACAGAGACCGAGGTAAATGGTCAAGGCAAATACGACTGACCAGCTCTTGCCTGGAATTAATAGCATGATGGAGACCCGGCTCTCCGGGGTTCCCTGTGGGGAGACCCGTTAGACACTCGGGGCAAAGGACAGAGGCAGATAGCAGTGTTTAGACACGAGACGTCCTCAGCCGTCATCCTGGACAGCTGAACAGTGGAAACAAAAGATCATTCTCGCAGTCCTGGCTGCAGCCGGCCCCCCTGCGCCCACCTTCTGCCAGGGCCGCGTGCCCCCCGCCCCCCGCTGACCACGGCATCCCACATGGGCCACGTGGGCCTTGTGGTCAGCAGTGTCACAACTCTCCACTTCCAGCCAATGAGAAAACAATTTTTTTTTCTCCCTCTTTTTCCAAACCAGCTCTGTGTCTTTATGGCCCAGCTGGAGACTGGAGTTTTTGAAAGAAACGAGCAAAAATAACAATAACTATTATAATCTTCCTTCCAAAATGAATACTTTTGTGTTTACAGGGATTATCTTGGGGCCTGGGGATTACAGACAAATGCTGTTTAAGCGTGCTAGCTACCTCCTCTCCAATGAACACGTTTGTGTAACAGAAAACATTTTTAACCAGGAACAGCATTTTTTTAAATCTGTGCACTCACACTTCCAAAGCCGCACTTGAGTTCTGCTGTGTCCTGCACACTGGGTTTCGAACAGCCAGCTGCTGGAAGCCCACAGGGGGAGGCCAGCAGACCTCACAGGAGCTGACAGCTGAAATCAGTCGGAGACCAGGCAGGGCTGCAGCTGACACAGAAGACAAAGTGGGAGCCTAACCCGGTCATGCCCATGCCTACCACAAGGCCAACTCCACCCCCAAGGTCAGCGTGCCCCAGATTGACCCAGGACACCCAGCGTCACCACCCCTCCCTGGAGAGGAAGGCCGCCAAGCTGCACAAAACTCCCCAGGACATCAGCCTCCCACCACCCGCCCAGATTCCCCGTGCCATGACTCACGCCCCCACCTAACTGCCAGGAAGTCCGGACCTACAGTGTTCCTGAGCTGAACTGTCCTTAGGGAATCTCTTGAAGCCTAAAATTGTATCGGTATCTCAAATTTTTTGTGCAAACTTTAGGCCCTTTTGTGGCCCAAATAATTTGACTTGGTAATAAAAAGCACCAATTCTTGAAATCTTAAAAGAAATCAGTACGAAAGCAATTCAGCCGAAGACAGATAGCCTTCTCAACAAACAGTACTGGAACAATTGCATACCCGCAGGCGAAGAAATGAATCTTGCCCTAAACCTTCACACCTGATACAACTCAACGTGGAGCGCTGACTTATGTGTAAAACGTAACATATAAAACTGAAAGCAAAAGCCACAGCTGAACATCTTCACGATTTAGGGCAAGGCAAGGAGCGTTTAGATTTGACACCATAAGCACAATCCTTAAAATGATATACAGATAGGGGCGCCTGGGTGGCTCAGTCGGTTGAGCGCCCGACTTCGGGTCAGGTCATGATCTCACAATCCGAGTTCGAGCCCCGCGTCGGGCTCTGTGCTGACAGCTCAGAGGCTGGAGCCTGCTTCGGATTCTGTGTCTCCCTCTCTCTCTGACCCTCCCCCATTCATGCTCTGTCTCTCTCTGTCTCAAAAATAAATAAACTTAAAAAAACATTTTTTTTAATAAATAAATAAATGTTAAAAAAATTTTTTTTAATGACATATTGATACACTGGATTTCATCAAAATTTAAAAGTTTGGGGGTGCCTGGGTGGCTCAGTCGGTTGAGCATCCAACTTCCGTTCAGGTCGTGATCTCACAGTCCGTGAGTTCAAGCCCCGCGTCGGGCTCGGTGCTGACAGCTCGGAGCCTGGAGCCCGCTTCGGATTCTGTGTCTCCCTCTCTCTCTCCGCCCCTCCCCTGCTCATGCTCTGTCTCTCTCTGTCTCAAAAATAAATTAAAACATTAAAAAAAATTTTTTTTTAATTTACAAGTTTGGCTCTGCAAAAGACCCTATTAAGAAGATGAAAAAGGGGCGCCTGGGTGGCTCAGTCGGTTGAGCATCCGACTCTTGATTTCGGCTCGGGTCGTGATCCTGGGATCACCGGATGGAGCCCCACGTGGGGCTCAGAACCGAGCGTGGAGTCTGCTTGGGATTCTCTCTCTCTCTCCCTCTGCCCCTCTCCCCTTCTCCCTTTCTAACATAAAAATAAAGAAAGAAAGAAATTAAATAAAGAAGTTAAAATTCATGTTTACACAAAATGTTACACTAATGTGCACAAATGTCAACACTGGCTTTAGTCATAACAGCCAAAAACTGGAAACAATTCAGATATCCTTTCACAGGCTAATGTCAAATAAATTGCTGTACATCCCTAGCCTGCAAGGTAACTCAACAATAAAAAGGAACGAACTACTGATACTCAAAACAGCCAAGCGAATTCCCAGGGAATCGTGCTAAGTGGGCACGGGGAGGGAGCCAACCTCAAGAGATCACGACCTGGGGGCACCTGGGTGGCTCAGTCGGGTGAGCGACCGACTTCAGCTCAGGTCATGATCTCACGGTTTGTGGGTTTGAGCCCCACGTCGGGGTCTGTGGTAACAGCTCGGAGCCTGGAGCCTGCTTCGGATTCTGTGTCTCCCTCTCTCTCTGACCCTCCCCTGCTTATGCTCTGTCTCGGAAATAAACATTAGAAAAAAATATTTAAGAGATCACGATCTGTATGATGACATTTATAAAACACTTGTGAATCAACAAAATTATAGAACAGGATAACAGACCCATGATTGCATTGTGGGGACCCAGGGATGGGGGGACAAGAGTGGACAGAGCAGGAGCTGTGTCCCTGAAAGAGAAACGTAAGGGCTCCTTGCGGGAATGGACCAATTCCTATCTTGACTGTATCACCGCGGTGACAGCCGTACTATAGTTTTGCAAGATGTTACCACTGGGGGACACCTGGGTGGCTTAGTCGGTGAGGCATCTAACTTCAGCTCAGGTCATGATCTCTGCTGTCAGCACAGAGCCCGCTTCGGATCCTCTGTCCCCCTCGCTCTCTTTGTCCCTCCCCTGCTCATGCTCTCAAGCTCGCTCGCTCGCTCTCTTTCAAAAATAAACATTAAAAAAAGAGAGAGAGATTAACATTGGGAAACACTGAGTGGAGGGTACATGAGAGCTCTGTACTACTTCTTCCCACTACATGTGAATCTACAATTATCTCAAAATTACAATGTTAATTCAATCAGCATTTAAAAAACCAGCATTAAAAAAATCTATACTCTTCTTGCTAGCAACTTCTACTGGCACCTGAGCTGTAGAGGATGCTTCGTCCAGACTCCTCCCTTTGTCAATCAGATATTCAAGCGCGGCCACAGGGCTGGAGGAGACGCAGGCAGGTGCGGTTCCTGGCCTTTGTCTCTGCGAGAGAGGCCCCTCTGGGAATCTGCGGGCTTCGCGCCACGGCGATTGGAAGGAGCAACCGAGGGCCAAGTCTGAGCCGGTTCCTTTTCAGCCATGCAAACGACCGCAGATAAATACAAACTGAGGGGGTTAAAATCCCCAGCGAGGCATCATCTTTGCTCCCTCCCATGGTGACCACATAATTGAAAGAAGATCCTCCTGGCGACCCCAGCCCCAACCTGAGAGCCGTCCTCCTGCCTGTGAATCGAGAGCACTGCACAGCGTGGCCAGCGCCTGATCTCAACAGAGCGAAAGCGGGAAGCGGACGCTTTCTGGAAGGAAACTGGATCCCTGAGAACAAGGACAAGGATGGACAGGGCTCTGCAGTCACACCCAGCCCCCGGGACGTGTGAAATCTCGCCCCATCGCTTTCTGCCTATCACTTCCATCACCTCTCCCGGCCGGGCTTCCCTTGTCTGTGAAACGGGGCGACGCTGAGGACATCAGAGGGCTGCCGTGAGAATTCCGCGACAGGGTGCACAGGGCGCCTAGCACAGACCCCCCGAGGTGCTCCAGAAGGCCCTCCCTTCCCGGCTCGCCAAATCCCACTGACTGGAGAAAAAAAGCACCTTATCCTACCTGGGACGCAAGAGAACAACGCACATGGGCCTAAGAGCTCAGACCCTGGGCCCAGGCTGCTTGCGTCCCAATTCTGTTTCTGCCGCTTCCTGGGGATGTGGCCTCGCACACGCTACTTACCTTCTCTGTGCCTCACTTTCCCCCTCTGTAGAAGGAGAATGATGCCAATAGCACCTCCCTCCTAAGGCGGTTGTGAAATCTGAATGAACCGTATGGTGAAGTGCTCTGCAAAGTGCACGTATCCCCGATTTTTTAAGTGTCCTTTTGGGTAATATTTGGGTCAGAAGAAATACGATTATTTCCTTGGGACCGTTTTTTTTTTTTTTCTATGTTTGTGAAAAATAATTCTGTGATTAGGTCGAACCATAGAAAGCTGCCAATATATCACACCATTTTTGACCCGCGAGAATAGCAATTCCACGTGGTTCTGCCTCTGCCTAGCAGGTAAATCTCTGGGCCTCAGTCTACCCATGTGTGAAACGCGCTTCCTCGTCCCTACACTCCCAGGCTGTGGCGAGGCCCGTGGACCGTGCGAAATGCTGGCACAAAGCGGGGGCTTAATACACAACAGCAGCCAGTTGCACGAAACCACCCACCTGCTTCCCAGTTGCGATGTTCAAAGAACGCAACGTACAAGCAACATCGCTAAAGAAAAAGAGGCGAGGTGAGCCGATGATGACGTTACCGGCCCGATTCCCATGCAGACCACTCAGTGTCACGCAGGGGGACCCTCTTCCCAAGGAGTCATAGAACGACCCAGTGCAATCACCACAGAAATGAGCGAGAGGTGTGGATGCTGAAAAATGAGCACCCCCCACCCCCCGCCCCCCAGAAAGCACCTCTAACACCAGACGCCTAAGACAGGCTGCGGGTGATAACAACGATAACGAGCACTTTCTACGTAAGAGACCATGTTCTAAGCATCTGACACCCGGCATGCTGAGCTCTTACAACCAGCCTGTGAGCCATTTATTACCCGCCCCGTTTTACAGAGGAGGACACAGACCTAGGGAAGATTAACTGGCTCCCCCAAGTGCAGCTGGGCTCCGGTTTGACACTGGGTCTGCATGACTCCAGATGACCAGCTCTTAACTACGCTCCCATTAACCTTCACCACCCAGATCACCCTCATTCACATAGAAGAAGGATCGTGATCGAAAAGCAAGGCCGACGAAGGAAGCCAGAAGCCAGCAGCTGTGTCCGGAATGGACTCCAGACTTCTGGAGCAAAGATCTCTTCCACTGACCTCTTGCCAGGGCGGTTCAAAAGCAGCCTCTACGGCAGAGCTTCTCGACCACTGGCACGCGTAAGACTCACTTGGAGGGCTTCTCAAAACAGGTTCCCGGGCCCCAGCGACCGGAATTCTGACTCAGAAAATCTGGGGGACGGGGAATTCCCTAAAAACTTACATGTCTAACAATTTCCCAAGTGATGCTGACGCAGCTGGCCCATGGACCACACTCCAGGATCCAGAAAATAACCCACAACCCCAAAAGTCTCATGGGTCTGTGTGACAGGAGGTCAGGGAAAAGGGTCTTGGTTGGGGGGTACGTGCAGGCCGACTGCCCCCATGAGTCGTCTTCGCAGTCTGGCTCTGTCCAGCCCCCACCCCCACTCTGGAGCCAGACAAAAACGGGTTCTCCGCCATTTGCTGCCCACGTAACCCTGAGTGGGGCCATTGACTTTTCCAAGCCTCTTTACAATGGGAACAACACTCTTCCTCACCCAGTAAGGATTAAGTGAGGTGGCATATATAAAGTATTTACGCTTAGGACAAAGTCAACAACTGTTCATTTCTTCTCACTTTTCCCCAATCAGATTCGTTTTCCCTAAATCGCCAAACACGTCGGCCCAAATTCTGCTTTTTTAGAATTTTCTATCATGTGTGTAGCCATCAGTAAGGAGAGCAACAATATTTCATATCTCTATAGTTTGCAAACTCCTCAGGGGGCAGGGCCCGCGGCTTACACATTGTGTGTCCCACACCACACCTAATATAATTACTTGGCATAGAGTAAGCATTCAGTATGGGTTTACAGATCAAGCAAACAGGTCGAATTTGCTGTCCAACTAACATTTTGAGAAGACAATTTAACCTTCAGAGATGTGAGCCTACAGGACTTCTGGCTTTCTGCTCAACCAAGAACCTTTCCTCTCTGCTAACTTCCAAGGGATGCTGTAAACAGTCAAGATTCAACAAGAGAAGGCTTGTGATTTGAAGGTGAAGGTAAAATCGAGCCAGCCGCCTTGATACAGTCCAGCAGAGGTCCTCTCCTCGAGCTACAAAAGTCACAAGGTCTAATTCTGCAGGCAAAATCAACAAATATGTCTTAGTAAAAGAGGACCAAGGAAGTTTCTGGAATAATACCCCATAACTGCCAGTGAGAAAATGCAGGTTCTCAGGAAGAAACGGGGGAGACGATAGAAAGGAAAGGGGCAGAACGCTTATCTTGAGATACAGGTGCTACTCCAGGGGCTCCTGGGTGGCTCAGTCGGTTAAGCGACCAACTCTTGACTTGGGCTCAGACCGTCATCTCACAAATTGTAAGATCAAGCCCCGCGTTGGGCTCCATGCTGACAGTGCAGAGCCTGCCTGGGAGTCTCTCTCTCCTTCTCTCTCTCTCTCTCTCTCTCTCCCTCTCCACATAAATAGACTTTTAAAAAAAGTGCTACTCTAACCAGCCCAGGGGCCAAAAGAAGGGGGAATCGAATGGCAGACAAATGAGAAGTCCACGTAGAAATTAACCTGAAAGGGAGATGAAAACTTGGAAAGTTAACAAAATGGACACGCAGATTGTTTCTCCTGAGGCCAAGATTCGGCTTGTCTGTTGCACAGCTTTATAGTCAGACGGACGTGCGTTCAAACCCTGATACGGCATCTTCCTGCTACACGACCTTGTACAAGTCACTAAACCTCCCTGGACTTTGGCTTTCCTGCACACGAGGCGGGAATGTTAGCGCCTAGTCCGCACAGAGCGGTTGTGAGGGCTGAACGACCTAACAGCTACACGGCCCGACCTGGATCCTGGGCCCCGGCGGTCACGGAAGTGTTGTTTCCCGCGGACTTCGCCCCACTGGTAACCACGGAGAGGAACCGCCCCATCTGACAGCCTAGAATTCTGCAGGGACTACCGATCACTGCCCTGTGTCCAGCTAAGTAACTACCAGGTTCCAAGTTGCACTGCTGTCACAGAGGAGCCAATTCCTACCACTTAAAATGAAAACTCTGCAATGCCTGCCACTTGGTAATGCAGCCAAACTCAGCGGGGCCCACAACCAACTTCGCAGGACTCTATTCCGTTATTGAAGTGCTTTCAACAGTCAGTGGCATTGTAACCATACTGCAAGGTGACGGAGGGCAGTGACACTTGTGGTGAACCCAGCATGACATACAGAGACGCTGGATCACCAGGTTGTTCACCTGAAGCCAATGTAACATTACGTATCAACCACACTCAAGAGGAAAAAAAAAATTAAGTTTTTATTTATTTATTTTGAGAGAGCCAGGGACAGCGCCAGCAGGGGGGAGCGGGGGTGGGGGGCAGAGAGAGAGAGGGAGAGGATCCTAAGAAGGCTCCACGCTGTCAGCGCAGAGCCCGATGCAGGGCTCGAACCCATGAACGTGAGATCACGACCTGAGCTGAAATCAAGACTTGGGCACTCAACCCGCTGAGCCACCCAGGCGCCCCTCAGAAGAAAGTTTTTAAGGCTTTCAAGCAATTCAATGGGGTTTCGTTTTTAAAAATTTTTTTTTAATGTTTATTTATTTTTGACAGAGAGAGAGAGAGAGAGAGAGAGAGAGAGACAGAGCATGAGTGGGGGAGGGGCAGAGGGCGAGGGAGACACAGAATCCGAAGCAGGCTCCAGGCTCTGGGCTGTCAGCACAGAGCCCGACGCGGGGCTCGAACTCACAGACCGAGAGATCATGACCTGAGCTGAGGTCGGATGCTGAACTGACTGAGCCACCCAGGCGCCCCAATGGGGTTTCGTTTTTAAATCTCTCTAGAGATGCCAGAATCGGCGGTCACCTATGTGTGCCCCAGCCTCACCCACCCTGAAGAGCACCCTTCCTCCTCGGGGTCCCCCAAACCAGTACCGGGTGCTCCCGTGTGGTCTTGCGAACCCATCTCCCAACTGCAGATCCAAAACTGAGCATGCTCACCTCAGGGGTAATCTCGGGGGGGTGTTACGGACTGAAGGGTCAGGTGCCCCCACCTTCACCACCAAAATGTACACGCTGAAGCCCTAACCTCCAGAGAACCAAAAGGAGGTAATTTAGGTTAAGTGGGGTCATAAGGGGGCGTGGGGGGGGGGGGGGAGGCATCCGATCCTATTGGGTTAGTATCTTGATTAGAAGAGACATCAGAGGGCCCCCCTCCCCCTCCCATGTGCCCACAGCAGAACGGCCATGTGAGGACACAGCAAAAAGGGGGCCTTCTTACGACGAGCACGGGGTGTTACACACAAGCGATGAATCACTAAACTCTACTCCTGAAACAACAACAAGAAAAGGAGGTAGCCTTCTGGCAGGCCGGAAAGAGAACTGTCACCTCTCCAAACCAGGCCGGTCAGAACCCTGATCTTGGAAGCTCAGCCTCCAGACCTGAGAAATAAATTTGTATTGTCGTTTAAGCCACTCGGTCTACAGTATTTTCCTGTGGCAGCCTGAGCGAATACAGTAGGGTACACGCGAGGAGGCAACACCAGATCTTTGTTATTATGTATTCCTTACTTTAAAAATTATAAATACAGGGGCGCCTGGGTGGCTCAGTCGGTGAAGCGGCCGACTTCGGCTCAGGTCACGATCTCGCGGTCCGTGGGTTCCAGCCCCGCGTCGGGCTCTGTGCTGACAGCTCAGAGCCTGGAGCCTGTTTCAGATTCTGTGTCTCCCTCTTTCTCTGACCCGCCCCTGTTCATGCTCTCTCTCTCTCTCTCTGTCTCAAAAATAAATAAATGTTAAAAAAAAAAAATTATAAATACATTGGGGGCACCTAGGTGGCTCAGTCCCTTAAGCGTCCGACGGCAGCTCAGGTCGTGATCTCACAGTTGGCGAGTTCGAGCCCCACATCGGACTCTCTGCTGTCAGCACGGAGCCTGCTTGGGGATCCTCTGTCTCCCTCTCTCTCTCTCTCTCTCTCTCTCTCTATCTCTCTCGCTCTCTGCCCCTCCCCCACTTGTGCATTCATGCGCGCTCTCTCTCACTCTCTCCAAAGTGAAAATAAGATTTTTTTTTTTAAAGTTGTACACAGAACTTTTTTTAAAAAATTACAAATACGTTAAACCCTGGTAACAGGTTGACACTGGCAGCCCCATGGGTGCGGGTGTCACATATGGCCGGAGAGGTACCCCCCAGCTCCGGGGAGTTGTCAGAACACCTGCACCTGTCCACCTGCTCTCCACTGACTGCAACACGTTACAGTTTACGTGTGGCCAGACTGCGGTCTTAGATAATAAAATCATTGCCATATTTTCCTTTTTTTTTTTTTTAGGTTCATTTATTTATTTTAAGACAGACAGAGAGAGAGAGAGAGAGGGCACAGTGTGCACGTGTATGTGTGAGCAGAGGAGGAGCAGAGAGAGAGACAGAGTGAGAATCCCAAGCAGGCTCTGCACGCCCAGCGTAGGGCCCGATGTGGAGCTTCATCTCGTGAAGCGTGAGATCACGACCTGAGCCGAGATCAAGAGTCGGGTGCTTAACCCAGTGAGCCGCCCAGGGGCCCCAAGAATCATGACCATATTTTCTATGGAGACAAAGAATGATAGTGACAACCACAGCACTGGGCTCACTGGCAATCTTACTGCTAGAATGTCAGCCCCGTGAGAGCAGGACTGTCTGTTTTGCTCACTGCTGTACCTCCAGCACTCATACTAGCAATGGGCACATAGTACATACTCAATAAATACGTACATATTAAATAAATGATGGGATTACGTTGCTAAAACATGCCTTACCTTTCCAGACCATCATGTCTGCAGATTTTTCAATTGTGGAAACAACTCTCTAAGCCTCTTTTAAATTTTTACAAATGAAGATTTGTACAGATTTGAACATTTACCCAATTTGCGTATAATACTTTCACATGGTCGATACTACTAATTATTATTCAGCTAACTCTGGTGTCTGAGAGCAATCGAAAGAAAGGTAGTCATGAATCAATGGGATGCTCTCATATGCGTGAGTTCCTTTTGTCTTATTCTCTTGTATGGCCCTTCACACTTCTCCCCAGAGTCTGAAGACGTAGCTAAGCGTGTAAGAGACGCTTTTATTTGACAAATCCGAAACTGACCCTTTGGCTCAAACTCTCCTACATTTGGAGTCAAAACCTCAAAGCAGAACCCTTAATTGTTCCTGAATTGTTTCTATCAGTATTGGGCTTGGCTCTCTAACCAGAGTTCTGTAAGTTCCCTAAAGAACAAAAGCTCATTCATTCATCAAATATTTACTGAGCACCTACTATGGGCCGTCCATTGTGCTGGGCACTGGGGCACAACAGTGAGCAAAGGAGACCTGATTCTGCACAGCACTTATCAAGAACCATGGGGAGATAATTACACACAAGTATGTGTGTAATTATAAATGTGGTGCCTCACACTAAGTGGTTTTCAACATTTTTTTTTAAGTAGGCTCCACGCCCAACATGGGGCTTGAACTCACAACCGTGATATCAAGAGTCATATGGTCTACAGTCTGAGCCAGCCAGGCACCCCTCAACCATGTGTTTAATGCAAATTGCCTACACACACCCCAGTTCAGAAACACTTTATAATAATTCGTCTCCCAAATCTTTTTGAGTCAAGAACACGTAACCACCTGGGACGCCGGGGGGGAGGGGGGGTGGTGGCGCTCAGTCTGTTGAGTATCGGACTTCAGCTCAGGTCATGATCTCACAGTCCTTGAGTTCAAGGCCCACATCGGGCTCTGTGCTGACAGATCAGAGCTTGGAGCCTGCTTCTGATTCTGTGTCCCCCTCTCTCTCTCTCTGCCCCTCCCCAACTCATTCTCTCTCTCTCTCAAGAATAAACAAAAAAAAAAAGATTCCTTCTCCCCCTCTCCCTCTGCCCCTCCCCTGCTTGTGTGTGCACTCTCTCTGGGGTGAGGGGGGGGAAGGGGGGAAAGGCACATGTAACTACCAATCAGATTTCCTGATCAGCAAAAGATTCTGCAGTCACTCCACAGTTAACAGCAGCCTGCACAAAGGGAAGAAGTCTGACATCGGATTGACTTACAGAGCCAGATGATAGGTAAATGCACAATTTCCAGCAGGTTTTTGTCTCTGTCTTTTTAAAAGAGCTTATAGACTCTCAGCTGACCTTCACAGATTCGCGGTTCATCAAAATCACCCAGAGGGTTTATTAAACCAGGTTGCTGCCCCCCCCCCCCCAGGGTTTCTGAGTCCATCTAGGCAGGGGCCTGAGAGTCTGCACGTTGTACAAGTTCCCTGGCGACAGCGAAACTGCTGGTCCTGGGACTAACAATTTGAGAACTACCCCCTTAGACTAAAAGACAGACCTTATCGTGAACAAAGTTAAAGTTCAAGGACAAGATCTTCCACATTACCCAGGTCAGGCTGCTCAGGTGACAGACTAGAGCAGGAGCCCAGGGAGAACCGACCCTCTCAAGGTCAAAAACGAGCAAGTCAGAAGTTTCTCTAACTCTCGAGTCACCGGCCTTTGTGTCACACCAGCCTCCTGGAAACACCCCCCCCCCTTCTGCTGAGCCCCCGAGGACATGCTCTTCTCATTGGAAAAACTCCTCGTCAAAAACACAGGGGTATGATGGGCCATTATGTCTTAGACCTCAAAGACGTCCAGCAGGCTTGCAGTGGGGGGAGTGGGGGGAGTGAAAACCACCACAACTGACCAAATGTTGACAATTGTCGAAGCTGGATGATGATCACAGAGAACGTTGTACTGGCCCCCCGCTTCCGTACATGTTCAAAGTTTTCCTATTAAACTAGGTGACGGATACCAGTTGGATCAAGACTTGTCACGGCACATCTCTGAGAGGCCTGGGGTCTCTCACGTGGCCCCTGAGACGTACTTCCCTCCTCCCAAAATATTTTGACATGCCAAGCCTTGGCTGAGCACTAGAGTGATTCACACAAAATTATGATGCACATTTCTGTCTTCCAGAAGCCCATCGTTCGGTGGAGTAAATAAAATGCATATTATTGGGGCTCCTGGGTGGCTCAGTCGGTTAAGCGGCCGACTTCGGCTCAGGTCATGATCTCGCGGTCCGTGAGTTCGAGCCCCGCGTCGGGCTCTGTGCTGACAGCTCAGAGCCTGGAGCCTGTTCCAGATTCTGTGTCTCCCTCTCTCTAACCCTCCCCGTTCATGCTCTGTCTCTCTCTGTCTCAAAAATAAACATTAAAAAAAAAAAAAAAAACACATATTATTGTGTTACAGGTACTGACGAACGGCAGAGACAAGTAAGAGTGAACTAAGAGATTAACTGAACTGAGCAAGACTGCATCCTTTTCCAGAAAGGGAAAGGATATCCCAGAAATTACACTTTTTTTTTTTTGCCTAAGAGCAGTTGCATTTTGGAAATGTGTATGACCATCATCATGTGTGTTCTATCAAAATAAAAAGACATCAAGTGGAAATAACAGGGAAAAACCAAGAATCTGTTAGACAAATAAATTAGAATTTTTTATACAATATAAAATTATTCAAAATGACAATATGAAAGAAATGATAGGCAATATCAACTTTTATTTTTATTTTTTTATGTTTATTTATTTTTGAGAGAGAGAGAGAGAGAAGAAGAGAGAACGAGCAGGGGAGGGGCAGAGAGAGAGGGAGTCACAGAATTTGAAGCAGGCTCCAGGCTCCGAGCTGTCAGCACAGAGCCCGATGTGGGGTTCAAACCCACAAACCGTGAGATCATGACCTGAGCCGAAGTCGGATGCTTAACTGACTGAGTCACCCAGGGGCCCCAATACCCAAAACTTTTAAATGAAAAAAGATACAAAGTAACATAACACATATACCATATAACATGTAATGTTGAGCAATGTTTAGAAGCATATAAAATTTAGTTTTAATACCAGAAAAAATACACCAAAATGTTAACAGTAATTATATCTGAATCACAGATTTCTGCTTTTTTAACTCTTCTGTATATTCTTAAATTATATATCACAAATATACATTACTTCTATAATAGCCTTCCCCCTCCTGTATTTTTTTTTCCTCCTGTATTTTTTTTAATTAGCTTCAAAGTACAGCAATCTATCTGTATATCCAAAAACAGACCCAAAAAGCCAAGAGGGCCCATTAAGCAGTGGATGAGCTGAGAAGATTAACTGCCTGGAATCTTTTTGAAGAGATTAGAGGTCCATGAGCCCTCTGAAATGGCCAGGCCAGAGTTCCATGAGCTGCCCTTAGCCAGCTGTCATGGCCAGTTGCCCCCACGAAAGCCCTAGAGGCTTCCTTTCCCAGAATGGACCAGAACCCAGGAATCACAGGGGGGGGGGGGGGGGGCTGGGAAAGCGTGATTATTAAAAGCAGGCTCCCTTTCCCCACTTGGTGCATGAACGGTCCGTGCCACAGTCTTTGTTGCAAGTCCTGGTCCCTCTAGATTCTGATAACTGCCTGGGCACGGTGCAGGGGGGTGGCACAGCGGGGGAGGGGAGCAGGGGCCCTGCCCTCTCTCTTTAAGCTGCAGTCTGTCTTCTCATTCTGATTGTTTAAACTTTTACTAGCCCTACTTTGAGATGGCCTCGGAACACTCTGAAATTGCTAAATACTTCAAATGCTGAATCCACAAAATGGACACAATGTTCTTAAAAAGGGGATTTCTAATGTCAAGCATAATAGTAGCTCCAGAATAAATACCTACAACACGATAGGGCGTTAATAAGTTGCTCACTAAATGAAAGACAGAGTGGTCACCTTCACGTTAAGCACAGAAACCTTTAGACAGGCTCTAAGAGATTATAAACTCCCCTGTTAACAATTCCAAGACAGGGGCACCTGGGTGACTCAGTCGGTTAAGCGTCCAACTTCGGCTCAGGTCATGATCTCACAGTCCATGGGTTCGTCCCGTGCTGACAGCTCAGAGCCTGGAGCCTGCTTCGGATTCTGTGTCTCCCTCTCTCTCTGCCCCTCCTCTCTTTCTCTCTCTCTTTCTCTCTCTCTCTCTCTCTCCCTCAAAAATAAATAAACATTGAAAACAATTTTTTTCAATTCCAAGACAAAAATACGCATATTTAAAGCATAGCTTCAAATTACCCACCCAGTAAGATTAAAGGTATTGGCCCAACTGCCTATTTTCACTAATTAAAAACACTTAAACCACAAACCAACCATTTAAACCATCTGCAATAATGAGAAAGTCCAGGATGGAAATTCAGCTTCCACCTGAGCTTCCTTCTTAAGCCATAAAGAACGCTTGTTCTAGAATGAACAGCAGCACCCCTCATCCACTCCTGTGGGGAATCAACACTGTCACAGACCACACTGCAAATTTTAAATGCACCAGATTTCAGCGTGCAAAGACTGGCAGAAATATTTCCTCACCTGGGTTTCACTTCACTGTTTCGCATTTTAAATTTGGTTTTCATTTCCTAAAAACAAACTTTTTGAAGCCAGTCAAAAACCTGTGCTCTGGAAGCAATGGGTTGGTTACAAGGAATTCGTCAAATCTGCCCGGAGATTGAAGACATTCTAAGAAAAGTAGTTAAAGGTGGGGCTCTGATTGGCCTTTAAAACTTCCAATAACATTTTCCTACAAAGTGCTGCAAACCGGGCGACTTTAACACAACATTTAAGTAAGACAAAGCTCAGAACCTCTCCAGATCTCCTCCTAACACCTCGTGTTAAGCACAGAGATTAAAATGCTCTCCCTGGGAATCGACGTTTTCAAGTGAAATTTACACATTTACCGTTTCAAAGATATCCTAAGAACACCCCTCATGCCCATAGCGACACTTACCTCTATAGCGAGAGTCTAGTCAAGAAAAGTTTCAGTTTACAAATTCACTAGTCCCTCCTTCCTGCTGGTCCTCACGACCGGGGATCAAAAAAGGGTTGACAGCAAAATGGCCCAGCATCCTTCCCAGTGAATGGCGGGTCGCCCCGGCCTCCACACCGGCCTGGCGCCCCGGCGGCCACACACACACACACACACACACACACACACACACGCACACACGCACTTTCTCGGACTTCAGGAAACCAGCCTTTGTTTCCAAGACGCAAAAACCTGGGCTCCAGCGACTAGGCCCCCGCCTCCCCGCAACCGGCCTCTCCGAGCGTCCCAGGCCGGTCTGGGAACAAGCCCCATTTTCTCCCGTGTCCCAAGGGCTGGGGACACGTGGCTGCCACCTGGGGCTCCAGCTTTCTAAACACACACACGCCGACACCCACGCCCGCACGCCCCGAAAGGAGGGATCGCCGCCGTCATTGTCATCCGGCCGAGCTGTGCCCCGCGGAGCGCGCTCTCCAACTTCCACGATCTCACACGGGCGCACGCGCGCGCGCGCACACCAGGCGAGGGCGCCCAGGGCCCACGTGCCCTCGAGGGCGCCCCGCGACCCTCCCGCGACCCCCCACCCCACGCGGGCGCAGGCCGGGAAAGCGCCCGCGTCCGCCCGCGCCCTGCGCCCCCCGCCCCCGCGGCCCCGCTCCGGAGCCCGGCGCCCGGCCGGCGGGACGGCTCTCACCTCGGCCTTTGTCCTCCCGCCGACGCAGCCCCGCTCCGGTGCGACCGCCGCCGTCGGAGGGCCGGCCCAGCCTCCCCGCCGCGGTCCCACCCACAGCTGCCGGGCTCGGGGCCGGGCGGGGGGCGCTCGGCAAAGCCCGGAGCGGCGGAGCGCGGCCCGCGCCGGGGACGCGACCCCTGACCCCGGCCACCGCCCCCCGCCCCCCCGCCTGAGTCCACTTCTCCGGGTCTTCGGGCCGACCGCGCGGCAGGGACGCGCGGTGGGCACGGCCGCCCCGGGACCCGGGCTGGGGAAGGGTCGCGCGCGGTGTGGGCGGCGTCCGGCGAGGGGTGTGGGCCACGCGGCAGGAGCCAGCCCCCGCGCCGGGAGTTCGGGCCCCCGCGGCACCCCGGCCCCCTCGTTCCCCACCCCCGCGCCCGGATCCCCGCGCCCAGCGAGGCCGGTGGGAGGGTCAGCCAACGGCTCTGCCCGGCGCCGGCGTCCACCTCGAGGAAATAAGCAGGTCCCCACCTGAAGCGCCCGGCACCCGGCCGGCCCCGCGCCCTGGAAAGGTCGCTTTCTTCTCGGTCCTCCCCGCGGGCCCCCTCCCCGCATTCCCGCGTGACCCAGACCTGGAGCCCCTCCGGCCACCGCGGACATCGCGGGGCGGGTGGGGGGATCTGGACACAAGTGGGAAGAACCCGCCGAGAACAGAGGTCATTTTGTCGCTTGGGACCCAGGCGCCCGGAGGAGACAAGGCAAGTGTGGGAGGCAGGGAGAGAGGAGTCTAGACCTCCCGGGACACCCCCTTCCCCCCACGTCGGCGCCGGGACTGAGCCCTGCAGAGGGTCCTGTCGACTGGGTCTCCCAGTAGGTACCATGCACCCCCCCCTCCCCACCCGACTGCGCCCGTCTCCCGCAGCGCTGCCCGCCCGCTCTAACAGCCTGACTGGTGGACCCTGGTCCCCAGAAGCCCGAGTCAGCGAGAGGCCCACGAGGGGCTCCGCCTGAGGCCCGCAGAGCAAGAGGAAGATTCTGGAAGTACAGGCTCCTGTAGGTGGCACCCAGGCACCTTTGCCCTGGCCCCCTCCCCACGCCCGGTCAGAAGAGTGAGGGAATAAAGGAGGGAATGAAAAAGAAGGAACCTCAAATAAGACTTTGTAGATGTCGCTGGCGGCTGGTGCAGAGGCAGCCTGAGGGATGAGCACAGGGCTGGAGGTTTCTTTCCTCTTTTCAGCAAATGTCGTCGCCCCTGTGATTTCAGGAACCTGTGAGGTGCTGCACAGGAGCCGGAGGACCTGTCCTGGACCCTCCCTGCTCCTCACCTCCACGCGTCGCCAGCGAGGCCTTGGGCCTATGAGTCACTGTCCTCCGGGACTGGACAGTCACAGCCACCCAGCTGGGCAGTTAAGTGAGGAAATGACAGAATGAGGGGACAGCTCCCAGCAAATGCCAGCACACAAGCAGGGCCTCAGTAAAGACGCTGACTGAATCAATCGTGGCAGATCTGTAATCTGAATGGCAACACCATCATTTTCCTCATTGTGAAATATTTCAAACACACGCTGGAGGGGCGACGTCATGAGCCCTCCCTGTGTGCCCAAGAACCAGCCAATCCTAACATCTTGCCATACTTGCTTCGGATGTTCGCGTACAAAATAAATAATATCACAATACAGTTAAAGCCCCTGGGCAGCCCTCCGTGATCCCAGTTCCTTCCTCCCCAACCCCCTCTCCCAGTACTCTTCTACGACATGCCATCCACGTTTCTATACTATTAACTACGTATGCACGCGTTCGTGAACTATATGTAACACGTTTACCGGTTCTACAAACTTTCTGGGTATTATCGCACCCTATGTTTTGTTCCGTAATCCGGTGGGTTGATTTTATAATGTTTTGCTCAATGTTATGGTTGTAAGAGCCACCTGGTCATTCACGGAGCCCTACCTGATTCATCTTAACTGCTAAATGGTATTCCATTGTATGGCTATGGCACAATTTATATACACGTTCTTCTGTTGATAGATATCAGCGCTGATTATGATATGGTTATAAACAAGACTGTAATGGGGCGCCTGGGTGGCTCAGTCAGTTAAGCGTCCAGCCTCAGCTCGGGTCATGATCTCACAGTTTGTGGGTTCGAGCCCCACGTCGGGCTCTGTGCTGACAGCCTGGAGCCTGGAGCCTGCTTCGGATTCTGGGTCTCCCTCTCTCTCTGTCCCTCCCCCATTCATGCTCTGTCTCTGTCTCTCAAAAATAAACATTAAAAAATAAATTAAATAAATAAAGACTGAAAAACAAGACTGTAGTGAACATTCTTGGAATTGTATTTGTGTTTCTAGAGTATAGCCCATTTTCAACCCAGTAAAAACATGTACAGAATAACTGTGTTGAATTAACAGTAACCAATATGTTTGCTCTGTGGTTTAGGTACTGCAATTGCTAAACCAGCAATCACTGTAAGAAATGCCCTTACTTTTTTTTCCCCTTCCATTTTGACAGCTTACAGTTTATCAAGCAAATAAAATCCTACAGAACCAAGGTCAGCACACTTTTTTCTTAAAGGACCAGAAGTAAATATTTTATGCTTTGCCAGCCAAAAGGCAAAATCTGTGCTGTCTTTTATATAAGTACTTTAAAATATAACCTTTTAAAAATGTAAAAGAAAAATTATCTCACAGGCCATTAAAAATTTTTTAGGACCAGGGGCACCTGGGTGACTCAGTCGGTTAAGCGTCCAACTTCAGCTCAGGTCATGATCTCGCAGTTCATGAGTTGGAGCCCTGCTTCGGGCTCAGTGCTGACAACTCAGAGCCTGGAGCCTGCTTCAAATTCTGTGTCTCCCTCTCTCTCTGCCCCTCCCCAGCTTGCACTCTGTCTCTCTCTTTCTCTGTCTCTCAAAACTAAATAAACATTAAAAAAATTTTTTTCTAGGACCAAAACAAAAACAGGCAGCTGAGTGCATTTGGCCCATGGGCCATAGTTAGTTTGCCTATCTCTTGTTATAATAACATCATTCCTTTCTTTGAAATCCAACATTAAAAAGGAAGTCACTTTTAATAAAGACAAAAATAGGGGTGCCTGGGTGGCTCAGTCAGTTAAGTATCCGACTTCGGCTCAGGTCATGATCTCACAGTTTGTGAGTTCGAGCCTCACATCGGGCTGTGCTGACAGCTCAGAACCTGGAGCCTGCTTCGGATTCTGTGTGTGTCTCTCTCTCTCTCTCTCTCTCTCTCTCTCTCTCTCTCTCTCTCTGCCCCTCCCCCGCTCGTGCTCTATCTCTGTCTCTCAAAAATAAATAAATGCTAAAAAAAAAAAAATTTAATAAAGACAAAAACATAATTTGGCTCACCAGAAGGATCAAAGCAAATATGAGATCACTACGTGGGAAAAATTCTTAGAAGCATGTCCCATACCTTAGCTGAATGAATACAACGACTTTGGAGAAACCATTTAATCCTATCCTTAAAATCTACAACAAATTTTAGAAATGCATAGGCTCCTCCCAACTAAGAATTAATTAGACAAGACATGAGATCCGACGAAAAAGTTGAGTGTTGTTTTGCTGCTTAATGAATCATCTCTCCGTTCCTAGTTTATTGATTTAAACACTAGCACACAAATCCGAACGATTAGACTTGTTGCCTGAACCCAACCTGACCCGCTTACTTTATGTGTCTTTATCGAACTTGAACAGAAAGTAATTTCAAGATATTTTCTCAAATGAGGAGAATCAACCTCGTTTACCATGGGGTTGAGAAGAATGAGAGCAAACTAAAAATCTGTGGTGGCCAGGCTGAAACTCACAAAGGGGCTGTTAATCCCCAAACCCATTCAGTAAGCAAGGTTCTCGCAGAGGCCATGGGGTCGGGAAGGCAATTAGACATGGCTTCTGGGCACATTTGTTTCCCTGCCCAGCATTATCCTGAGGAATCATACGCATCCACTTCTCGCACACCTACACACACACACACACACACACACACACACACACACACACATTCTTCTATCCTTCGCACATACGCATCGTCCCACACGCAAGTGCGCGAGTCTATGCATGTGCTAACACGTGTACCCCTTACCCACACTGCTTTCTGAAATGCACACAGCACACGTGCTTCAGACATACCTATGGCTCTTTTTCACATACATTCACATCTCTCATACCTGTGCTCCTTCCCACAGACCACCAAATACTTCTCTCCCTTTCACACACACAGGCCCACCCACCCGCCTTGTCACACAGACAGTTCTCCCCTCGGGACACGCATTCTCCCCGTGCCCATATTCCTCCCGCTTCTAGCACAGGCAACTCTTTGCCCGCCTCGTGCTTTCCGGCTTACACCCATTTTCCCACAACGTCCCCCCCCGATGCGCGTGTACTCTCTCACACGTTTTCATATCTACGTGTATTTGCTCATCTGGCCGCACGTACAGATGTATACACAGTCCCCTTCCTTTCCTGCTTTGGTACAAGTGGCATCGGCTTGCGATCACAATTAGCCCAACCGCCCAAGGGAAATGCCGCAGAGTGGAATTGGGATGGAGCCTTTGGAAGCCCCCATCTGTGCCTGTCAAGCCGCTTAGAATCATTTGTTATCAGCCTGCCACGTGTTTCTACATAAAGAGCGCTTCTAAATTACTTAAAGTTTCGTCTCTGACAATAAATATTTCTGTAACCCGGTCTGTGTTCACTATCGCTTTCTGTGGAGAAAATGTTCCTCTGGCATAGTAACTGCTTTCAACTTGCTTAAATCCCCCCAATATGTGTGTGGCTAGGTGCATTGGTTCGTTTGCGTCGCCGTGAGAAAGTCCCACAGACCGGGTGGCTTCAACCACGGAAAGGTATCATGTCACAGTTCCGGAGGCTAGCAGCCCACAGTTGAGGGGTCAGTCCGGGTGGCTTCGGCTGAAGACTGTGAAGGGGTATCTGTCCCCGTCCCACCATCTCTGGTTTGTGGATAGCTGTCTTCCCACCATGTGTCTGTCCAAATTTCCTTTCTCCTAAGGACACCAGTCATTGAATTAGGACCCACTGTAGGGACCTCATTTTAGTTTGATTACCTCTGTAAAGACCCTTTCTCCAAATAAGGAGGGTTGGGGGTTAAGACTTCAACTTACGAATATGGAAAGAAGCAGGAATAAGAAACGCAAGTCAACCGTTAATGGTTCAAACCAGAGATGCCAAACTCTTCCTTGATCAGTCGTCCATCGGAACCCTAGATGTGGCCAGGGCTTCGTTTGGAACCTTAAACTCGGATCCACTGCACTCACTCTCTTCTCCACTTCCATTTATTTATTTCGTTAATGTTTATTTATTTGAGAGACAGAAAAAGAGCTGTAGTGGGGGCGGGGCAGAGAGAGAGAGAGAGGGAGACACAGAATCGGAAGCGGGCTCCAGGCTCCGAGCTGTCAGCACAGAGCCCGACGCGGGGCTCGAACTCACAGACTGTGAGATCATGAGCTGAGCCGAGGTCGGAAGCTTAACTGACTGAGCCACCCAGGTGCCCCCCTCACCTCCATTTTAGCGGGGATATCGAGCACCCAAAATTCAGATGCCCTTTTCGACGGACTCCCCGAGGCGAAACTGCTCCACCTGGTGGAGAGTCGAGACGCTACACTTCGGCAAATGACAGACCAGCTTGTAAGGCGACCGCTAGCAGGTTGCTATCAAATGCGTGGTGGATAAAGGAAAGAGTCAGACGAGCAAAACAAAGTTGGTGCAACTGATACATTTCACGCGGGTAGTGCATGGAAGGTGAACATTTAAGTAGAGCACATCTAACAATAAGACACTAGTAAGCAAACTAGATGGCGCTTACGTAGAATTCAGGTGGAATGGAATAACTCAACTTGGATGAGACTTTCTTTTAAAACCCGGTTGCAACATAGGCACAGACTAAGAGTTTCACGCTGGACCTTCATAATCAGGAAATATGAAATTATATAAAAGTTTGCGATGCCCTGCTCCCACGTATGTATAGAAAGAAATCACTCTGTATAGAAATATCACTATGTATAGAAATGAATCACTCTGTCAATTGTGCAGCAAGGTTTAATAAGCCACCATCGTCATCGCTAATGGCATTTCCAGAACACAATTACATAGAGCTGAAGACAATATAAATGATACAAATAGTATCACTTGTAGATATTGGGACCCATCACACTTCTTACTTCTCTTTTTCTCCAAAAAATACCTCTGGGCGTCTGGGTGCCTCAGGGGGTTGAGCATCCAACTTCGGCTTAAGGCATGATCTCGCAGTTTGTGGGTTCGAGCCCCACGCGGAGCTTTGCACCGATAGCACAGCGCCGGCTTCGGATTCTCTGTCCTCTCTCTGCCCCTCCCCCACTCATTCCCCACCCCCCAAGAATTTAAACCTTAAACATTAAACATTTTTTAAAAAAATAGAATACCTCTTGGGAGTTTATTCCTCTAAGAATGTAATGGTATAATGTACACCATGCACATTACAAATATGTATAAAACACCTGGATTGTTGTCATGTATCCCCAAATCCTATGTATAACTCATGCAACTGACATGTCAGACTTTTAGCCCCAATGATTTAGCATCAGCAAAGAAAAATTACTATTCTGGTGGTTGGTAGCTTCTTGATGTATAACTTCTTTCTATTCAGAAGAACAAGGAAGCCTTTGTTGAGAAACGTATGAATACAAAGTGAACAGTGCTATTTCTTAAGGGCCAAGTGAAAATTTTATCTGCTTTATCTTACTTTGTGTGCCCTTAGCTCTTGCTAGAGGGAGTGTAAATTGATTCAACTTCTTTGAAAGACCATTTGACAATAGGTAACAAAATCACCAGGGCGCCTGGGTGGCGTGGCGCAGGCAGTCGGTTAAGCATCCAGCTTCAGCTCAGGTCATGATCTTGCAGTTCATGAGTTCGAACCCCGCATCGGGCTCTGTGCTGACAGCTCAGAGCCTGGAGCCTGCTTCAGATTCTGTGTCTCCCTCTCTCTCTGCCCCTCTCCTGTTTGCACTCTGGTCCTCTCCCTCCCTCTCCCTCTCAAAAATAAACATTTAAAACAATCACCAATGCAACAATCACAATCACAATCACCAATCTGTGAGAGCCTAGTGGTTCACTCCTAGCCACTTACCTTTTGGATATACTCACACCTTGTGTGAAAGGAAGTATGCACAAGATTAGCCCATACCGAGTGTTGTCCCTGGTAGGAAAATATTAGAAGTAGCCTAAGTGTCCAGCCTTGGGGAACAGCATGGGGGATTTATGGTACATACACAAAAAAGAGTGAGAAAAACTTTTATTACATTGAACAATCTGCAAGATATTTTTCTAGGTTGAAAAAGTTAATGGTATGATTATTAGTGTGCAAACAAGGGTCAGGGGAAAAAACATAGATAAAATATGTGTGCATAAAACATCCCTGCACGAATGCATAAAAAGCTGGTAGAAAGGCCTTTGCTGCTAAAGGACAGAGTGGGAGAAAGACTTTTTTCACTGTTTACTCTTTTGTACCTTTTCACTTTGGGGCCCTATAAATGTATCGCTTCAAAAAACTAATGTTTGGGGGGATGCTCAGTCGGTTAAGGGTCTGACTTGGGTTTAGGTCATGATCTCACAATTTGTGGGTTTGAACCCCACATCGGACTCTATGCTGACAGCTCAGAGCCTGGAACTACTTCAGATTCTGTGTCTCCTCTCTCTCCTTGCCCCCCCCCCCCCCCGCCCGCCCCGCTCATGGCTCTGTCTCTCTCTCTCTCTCTCTCAAAAATAAAAATAAACATTAAAAAAATAAAATTAAAAAAATTTTTTTTAATTAAAAATTTTTTTAAACTAATTTTTTAAGTTTATTTATTTTGAGGGGGAGGAAGGGCAGAGAGAGAGGGAGAGGGAGAGAGAGAGAGAGAGAGAGAGAGAACCCCAAGGAGGCTCCACACTGTCAGTGCAGAGCCCTACTCAGGGCTTGATCTCACAAACCATGAGAACATGACCTGAGCCAAAATCAAGAGTTGAATACTTAACTGACTGAGCCACCCAGGTGCCCCCAAAAAGAGTATGTTTTGAAAATTTTTTAATGTTTTTATTTATTTTTGAGAGAGAGAGAGAGACAGAACATGAGCTGGGGAGGGGCAGAGAGAGAAAGAGGGAGACACAGAATCCCAAGCAGGCTCCAGGCTCTGAGCTGTCAGCACAGAGCCCAATGCAGGGCTCGAACTTGCAAACCATGAGATTATGACCTGAGCTGAAGTTGGATGCTTAACCGACTGAGCCACCCAGAGCCCCCTAAAATGAATATTTTTAATTTAATTTGCCTTGACCAAAATATCTCAAAAACTTAAAACTATTTTTCAATTTTGGTATCATAAGTCTGAAACCAATGTGATTAGTCTCTGACATTTAGCAACTTTCTCTTCTTTTAGGGCAGGTATGGTCTACCTTCTGTATTATATAAATGATATGTAAATACCTAAAAAGATTCCAAGTTAGATAATTGTATTTCTTTTTTCCACACAATTAATTCAAATGGACATTTATGATACATATCCCTACATGCAGAAAATGCAAAAGAAAAATTCAAATAATGCATCTGAATTATTACCAGTGAAACTTTGCTATGATAAGACCTTTAACAAATTGGAACGCCACAGATTTGTGCAAAATGAATTATCAAAAATATGACAGCCTAAGAACAGGTTTTCTTGAAGTGTATTCCTTGTTAATCAAATTTATGAGAATTCCCAATCCTGACGATATAGCATTCTTTCTCCAAAATAAAACTAATTTGGGGCGCCTGGGTGGCTCAGTCGACTGGTTAAGCATCCGACTTTGACCCAGGTCATGATCTCGCCATTCATGGGTTTGAGCCCCACTCTGGGCTCCACACTCTCTCTCCCTATATCTCTCCCTCTCTCTCTGCCCCTCACTCACTCGTGCTCTCTTTCTCTCAAAAATAGATAGATAGATAGATAGATAGATAGATAGACAAATAAATAAAATTTTAAAAAACTAATTTTAAATCTCCAATATTTAAGAAATACTAAGAAAATTAGTATTCATACAAAAATCAGGCAGGAAGAAAAATAGAAGTTGCTAAACTTATCAATAACCTGATAATTCTGAATCAAAACCAATCCATTGTCAAAAGTATGCTTGGAAGTCTCATGGCAACATGGTATTATATTTTGGGGTGCTATGCTTTGCTAGACTTCACGTTTCAAGGCAAGCATAGTAAAGGTGTTATTTCTCCCAAGTGCTATTTGGTTGTTGATAATGTAATGTACCTATTGATAGTGAAATATTATGAAGGCATCAGTCCAGGTTTCAGGGCTCATCAGACGACCCAGGGGGAGGAGACTGGGGTGCTAGCCTCATCTGGGGGTTCGGGGAAGGCTGTCTGAGGGAGCATCAAAGGGAAATGTTCTAGCAAAGAAAACAAGGTGTGAGAGGGCTCAGCAGGGACGGAAGAAAGCTTTTGAGGGAAGGAATAAAGATCTCTGTGGCTGTGGCCAGAGACAGCAGTGCCCCCCAAAGGGCCCATGATGGGGACAGGGCGTGGGACCTGCCCTCCCCAAGGGCGGTGGGGGAGACAGCCAGGCAGGCAAGTGACCAGCGTGCAGGGGAAATATACTAACCTCGGGTGACGCACGAGCAAGCCCACCGGCAGATTCAAGCAGAGGAGGGATGAGATCAGATCTGTGCCTTAGAAAGATTTCTCCAGCGATGTGAGGTCAAGTCAACCCCCCCAACCCCCCCGGCTAAAAAAAGGCGATTGTTAATTTGACAGTGATAGTGTGGCGTCCCTTGTAGGTGGGGGGATGGAAGACGGGGGGGGGGGGGGGGGGGCGGGAAATGAATTAGGAAGCAGTGATAAAGGCCCTGGAACAATGAGGAGGAGGGCAGCAGCGGGGCAGTGGGAGTCGGGAGGGGGGAGAAACCGAAGCTCCTGGCCTTTGTTGCTCCTCATTGGAGCCCACTGAGGCGCGAGCCCATGGGTCATCTCTCCCACAGCAACTTTTTGACGAGCCTTCATGGGGATTTGCCCTTGTGGGTGGATTTGACCGCGCTTGCTTTTTTGTTTCCTTTCGGAGGCGGGAGACAAATGCGGTTGCTAAGCAGAGGGACCGAATCCGTGAGGCTGGGCCAAGGCTCTCATGGGCTCGTGTCTTCTTGGGAGCCCTCGGGGAAAGCTCATCCAATTCTGAGCAAAAACCTCCAAAAGTTCACTGCGCCTCTCTTGGTTGCGTGGGATGTCATCGTAGAGCCATTTGCAATCGCTGGAGAGGGAGCTTGGAGGCTGGATTGGAAGAGACCCTGCGGAAAAGGGAAGTTCGTGCAGGTGCTGAAGGTCGTGCGTCGAGGCTTGCTGTCCCTTACCCCTCATGCAACCGAATTGCAGGGACGCTCGCCCCCAGCTTACCAACGCACAGACTGACGGTCCTGGAAGTGAAGTCACCTGCCAGTGAGGGCTAGTCAAGGTTGTTGTGGGACCCACATGGGCCTGGGGCTGCCTGCCCCTTCCTCCAGGCCACCTTCTCCTCTTCCGGCGTCTGTCCATCTGTCCATCTCATCGGTGCTCCTCTCCTGCCAAGTGTGTTTTCTGGCACATCATCTCACCTCCTTTTTTTTTTTTTTTTTTTAATGTTTATTTATTTTCAAGAGAGAGTGCGTGCACACACAGGGGAGGGGCAGAGAGAGACGGGGACAGGGGATCTGAAACAGTCTGTGCTGACAGCTGTGAACCCGATGGGGGGCTCGAACTCACCAATCTCATCCTGACCTGAGCCAAAGCCACACGCTTAACCGACTGAGCCACCCAGGCTCCCCTCATCTCACCTTCCGAAGAGGGTGCTGATCTGGAGAGGAAAAGGCCAGCATTGGAGTTGCAGTTCTGCACCTTTTTGATCTTAGGCAAGTCACTCAACCTCTCAGTTCTGTTCGCTCTCCTGTGAAAGGAGAGGGTTTTGCTACGTGATCGCCAGGACCGCTTCCTGCTCTGACTCAGACCATATGACACACAGAAAACTAACGGGGAACAGTCCTTGCTGGCATCATTTCTCCTCTGCCATCTTGTACACAGGCCCCTTCTTCCTCCACCTGTCATAGGAGGGGATGCACGCAGAGAAACTACAAGCCAGCCGTGGACCAGAGCAGAGGTCTACAGTGTCATCCACAACCTCACCTTGTTTCCCAAGTCACTGTCCTCCAGGGTGCCTCACCCACCCCATCCGTCTATAGCATATGGCTGAGCACATGCACTGTCTCTAAAATCTGCAATTCTGCCGTCTTCCCTTAGCCCCAGCAGGTGACCTAGGCTTCGCAGACCATGGACTCCCTCCACTTTCTGCCAAAACTACCTTCCAGGCTTGCCTGCCTCTGTCCTGACACTGTCCTCCTGTCCCTGCGAGAGTGGGGTCCCTCCTCTGGCCTCTGCTTCCCTCCTTCCTTCTGTATCGCACCCCCAGGAGTGCCCTCAGACTTGTCTCCTCCGTTGGGTTTTCAGTACTTCCCTTCCTCCTATCAACTTCCCTTCGTTGTTATCAACATTGAGAAACTTGGGTCTCTTCCACCTTAAAAAAAAAAAAAGAGAGAGAAAGGAAAGGAAGGAAGGGAAGAAAGAAAGAAGGAAGGAAGGAGGGAAGGGAGGGAGGGAGGGAGGGAGGAAGGAAGGAAGGAAGGAAGGAGGGAAGGAAGGAAGGAGGGGAGGAAGGAGGGGAGGGAGGGAGGGAGGAAGGAAGGAGGGAAGGGAGGGAGGAAGGAAGGAAGGAAGGAAGGAAGGGAGGGAGGAAGGAAAGGGGAAGGGAGGGAAAAAGCCCTATCCCTTCTTTTAATCTCTAAAGCACTCATAGCCCAGATTCATCTTCCATCTCCCTGGCTACTCTCTTAATTAGTGTTGTTGTTTAATTTAAAAACAAAAGCAACACGTGCTTAAACAGTTGTGATAGTGGGGCACCTGGGTGACTCAGTTGGTTAAGCTTCTGACTTTGGCTCAGGTCAGGATCTCCCCAGTCATGATTTCAAGCCCCGCGTCAGGCCCTCTGCTGTCAGGGCAGACTCTGCTTCAAATCCTCTGTCCCCCTCTCTCTCCCTGCCCCTCTGCTGCACACTCTTTCTTTCTCTCTCTCTCTCTCAAAAGAATAAACATTAAAAAAAAAAAAAAAAAAAAAAAACAGTTGTGATAGTATTTTCCAGTGCTTTCACCCCTGGCTGTTCTCTGGTTCCACCCTCTGGCTCTGCCCCACCTTCCTGCTCCCTGAATAAATCTTGTCTATTCCCGGACTTCAAGTACCCAGATCACCTCCTTCAGCCCAAGCCTTCCCTTAAACCCGATCAACCCCCAAGCTCTCTGTCCCTTCTACCTCTCGAATCTATCCTTCCCTCCATTTGACTATTGCCGGCACCTTTGGGGCCATCACCAGCCGCCCTTTCAGTGACGGTGACAACCTCTCGTCCATTCTCCTTCCCTCCGATTTGACTCTTTCTGTTTAAGATCTAAAAATGCCTATGCTGGCGTGACAGGTATATGCAGAAAGTTGTAACATCTGGCAAATAATTGGATTACAATGGCAACCTTTGGATTTGATCCTCATTCCCAAAAGGCTGCATTAGAACGATTAAATTGGCTTCAATTTAGCTGGGGTATCACGCACTTGAAAAGGAGCTGGGGATCAGTTGCTTCATCCGAAAAATAAGGGTTTGGGCTAGACCAGTGCCTCGCAGAGTATGCCCAAATCCTCAGAGTTTCTGATTCTGTAGGCCTGGGGTAGGGCCAAAAACTTTGCATTCCTAACAAGCTCCCATGTGATGGCGATGTTGCGGTCCACAGACCACACTTAGAAGAGCAGTGGACTAGACGATACCTGCGTATTTTCATTTCTTCACCTGCGCTATCCAATATGGTAGCCACCAGATACGTGGCTATTTAAATTAATAGTGTAATTAAATTAAACATTAAATTAAAATTCAGTTCCTCAGACATACTAGCCACGTTGGAAGGGCTCAATAGCCACGTGTGTCTGGACACCATTGTGGGGCATGGTTGATAAAGGGAAGGATATGGTGACTGAAGTCCTGCGAGTCCCCACAGGGCCCCCTCTCTGAGCCTCTGTATCTAATCTGCAACGTAGCCTAGAAATATCTACCTCACAGGGAGATGTGTAAAAAAAAAAAAACACCTGTAATTTCCACGAAATTCCGGTTCCTTTTTTCTTCCTCCTCTGTGCTCCCATAGCATGTGATGCACATTCCAATGGTACTTCTGTGTTCTAGTGATGTGTCTCCCCAGGCTGGGGACAGCTGCAGCACAAAGTAAGGTCCCTGGCAGACTGGACTCCCCTGCAGCACCTCCTCCGTGCCAGGCTCTTGCTCCAACAACGTGTGAATGATTAAGTCTCGCGCTGAAGCCAAGTGTCGTTGCCTGGCTCTCCACAACCGTTCTCGTGCTGTCTTCAGCCCGGAGTCCCTGCCACCCCCATCCTGACCCACACTCCACCTTTACTCACCCAACAGCATCTCTAGCTGGACACAATCTAGGCGGTCTCCAATTATCTTCTCAAGGATCGGCATACCAAATGAACTAATCAGCTATGGAGTCAAATCCTGCCTCGAACCGCCGCCTTCCCCGGGACCCTGGGTGACGTTTGCAATCTCGCTAGTCTTCATTTTCCTAATCTATACATTGAGCGGGAAAACAACTTTCCGTTTTGATATAAGCTTTACATGCGAAAATGCATGCAGAACATTTAGCAGAACGCCGAACATATAGCAAATGCTGGCTTATGTCTTTTTATGAAAAACATTTATTTCTGGTCTCCAGGACTTGCCTTCTCAGGGACTCTGGTGGGTATAAAGGCATGTTTTAACCACTCTGGGAAATTCTCCATTCTGCAACAAAATCCAGTCTTTTAGACACTTAGCCCTTATGTTATTCTTTATTTCAAGCCATTCATTTAGCAAACATTTACTGAGCTCTTACTATTTATTTGCCACACATTGTGCTAGATGCTGGTCATACAAAGATTATAGAATGCCTCTGCTTGGAGGAGTTTATAATCTAGTGGGGAGCCAACTTCCTCTGGAAGCCTGCCTTGCCCCCCTCCCCCCCCCCCCTCAGGCTGGGTAGAAACCCCCAGGGGTCTAACTACCATGAGGCTCGGGGGCTGCCCTCTACCCTGTGCTGAACCACATTGCCTTACCTTTTTATCCCAAATATGTGTTTGTCCTTGTTCTAAATAAGTTAATTCATTTCACAACAAACTTACTGTCATTATTCCCATTTAACAAATGAGGAAACTGAGGCACGTTTTAGGATCTTGTAAACTGAATAAGGAGAGAAGCTGGTATTCGAAAACACGTTTTCTGACTCCAGCTTTACACTTTAAATGTTTTAAATGTTCTGTTTATCTGGTTCCTCCATCGGAAGACGAGATTGAGTCTGTGCCAAACTCCGATGGATATCTCCTGTGCCCACCACGATGTCTGACACGACAGATAATCATTTATTTATTCATCAGATGAAAGAAAGGAAACAATAAAAAAGAAAAGAAAGAAAGAGAGAAGAAAGAAAGAAAGAAAGAGAAAGAAAGAAAGAAAGAAAAAGAAAGAAAAAAGAAAGAAAGAAAGAAAGAAAGAAAGAAAGAAAGAAAGAAAGAAAAAGAAAGACGCTCGTAAGTAGACAATTGCACCACGGTCTGGTTACCATTTACTAAGCATCAACACGGGGCAAGTGCCCGGGGTGTGCAGAGGAAGCTCAAGATTAAATGAACATCCGTGCGCTCAGAAGCTTCAACAATGTGTCCACAACTGCGTTTCCCCCCGCCCCCAAACACACACACCCGTGGCCTCTCTTCTCTGGCCCCGTTCCCTTCTTCTGAAATTCCCGCTCCACCTCTTCCTCCCCCTTGCCATCCTCTCCGTGGATTTCGCGTCCGGGCTTTCCCGAGCTCCGGCCGCGGGAGAGGGTTAGGGCCTGGGAGCGCTCCGGCCGCGGCAGGCATGCGCACTGGGGGCGGCGCACTGCGCATGCGGGAAGATGGCGGGCCTGGAGTCCTGAGAACCGTGGGTCGCCCTGCTCTCCTCCGGCCTGCTCCGTAGCTCCCCAGGTCGTGGGGCAGTGGCGCGTTCGTTCGCGGGCCGGCGTAGGCAGCGGCGCCTCCGAGCAAGCTGCAGGCCCGGTTCGTGCTCGGCCTCCGGGAACCGGCGCGTTGGGGGCGGCGCCCGGCCGGAGCGGGAGAAGGCGGGAGAGCTCGCGGGGTGCGAGGCGAGGGGCGGCCGGCTGGGCAGCATGAGTCAGCAGCGGCCGGCGCGGAAACTGCCCAGCCTGCTGGTGGACCCGGCGGAGGAGACGGTGCGCCGCCGGTGCCGCGACCCCATCAACGTGGAGGGCCTGCTGGTAAGCCCCCGGGGGTGGCTCGTGCCCGGAGCGCCGGGGGCCCTGGCGCGGCGCGGGGTGGGGCGGGGGCGGGTCCCAGGCCCGGCCGCCTGCTCTCGTTTCGCGGGGAAGCCGGACCCACAGTCGTCTGGGTCGTGAGTTCCCTCTGGGCCGGGTTCCTGGCTGCTCGTCGGTCTCCCCGGCTCTCCCGCAGGCTGGTCGGTCATTCACGTGAACTCTCTCGCCTTCCCATTCAACACTTGCTCCCAAACGTGTCGTCAGTCTTACAGGCTGTTACCTCGGGGCTGCGCAGCGCTGTTGGAGAATATTGCCCAGCATCGCGTTGTAAAGCCCTGTTTTTCTACCAGCACTGGATCCTTGCTATATTTCTGCAACGTGTTTGGTTTTTTTTCTTCCTTCTCCTCTCCCAGTCTCTTAACTGCGGCCATTTAAAACCTTGTGCACACTACGTTTCCCACCCCGCAGCTGCCCATTCAGCAAATTAAGGAAGCTTGTGCTCCCTCCCTGCGTAAGGTTAATTTCCTCTATTCTTGCTCTAGGCTACAAGCAGTATATTATCCTTGGTTCTCAGAGGCGTTGATGAATTCATCATTTTCTGTTTCTCCCCGTGTTTTCAACTTCTCTGCTTGTTTCTTCCCGTAATGGCTAAATGTTTGCTGAAGTTAATATTAAGCCCAATCCCCATGGTGACTCAGTCCTCAAAAATAGTTTGTGAGCATAGTCTCATTTAATTCTTCACAGCAGTCCCGAGACATTACTATTCTTGTTCTCCGTTTGTCAAAATAGACTTGGAGATGTTAAGCGACTTGCCAGTGATTAGATCGTGCCTGGGAAAGCCTGGATTTAACCTCACCATGTCCGACCCGTGATGATGAATTCTTGACTACGTACTTAAACTGCGTCCTAAATATTTCCCCATCTCAAAAGAGACTTCCTTTCATTGTAGTTGCCCTTTCACCTACTGTATCTTCCCTCCAAACTTTTCCAAAGAACTGTTTGGATTCCCTGTGTCCACTGCTCACTGTTATTACCACCGGGGAGGGGGTGCTCTGCCCTGAGAACAGCTCTAAGACTGTTCTAACCAAGGTTGCCAACAACCTTGTCAGTTCCAGCAGATGTCTGACTCCTTATCTCTGTAGTTTTGACACGACCAACGGATGTCTTGCTTTTGTTGGAAACTCTCTTTGAGTCGCTTCTTTGATGCAACCTGCTCGCGGTGCTCCAGATGTAGTCATCTGGTCTCTCCTGTGCTCCCCTGCAAACTCCTCTTCTTCTCCACGTTCCTTACATGCCCGTGTTATTTGGGGTTTTCTTCTACCCTCCCTACGCATTCATTCTTCGTGTGGGACGTCATTCACCCCTCCTAGGATTTCTGGTCCATTCTTTATTACCATCTCTATTGGCGGGTCTTCCCCTTTGAGAATTTGATACAACTCTCCCCATCGAAAGACCACTTAATTTCGTATTTAATAGCAGAAGATACACACATCCCTTGAAGTCTTAGATATTCTTATCTACTCTGGTAGTTTCGGTTGCCGCATCCTAATGACTCCCAAATCTCTCAATTCAGCTCAGAGTTTTCCAACTGTCTACTCGACGGCTCTACTTAGATTTCAAACTCCTATCCAGCGTTGAATTCATGATCATCTTGGCCTAAGCAGGCAGCAACGTTGCTGTGTCGCATCTTCATAAATGGTGCCACACCCACCATATTGTCCAAACTAGCATCTTTTAGGCATCATCCTTGCCTTTTCCCTTTTCCAAACTGACCCCCTCTCCCCTCCCGATCTAATGAAACTAATCAGCAATAGTTGCCGCCTGTACCCATCTATCTTTAAGATTGTTGCAATGTTTTCCTGCTTCTGGTCTAGCCCCCCAGACTTTTCTATATGTTCTCCACACAGTAACCGTCTATAATGGTCTTTAAAGCATGCTTCTGATCATGTTGTTTGGCCTAATCAATCATGGTTCCCTAGTGCTCTCAGAATAGAGTAGAAACTTCTTAATATAATAAAGTTCCTGGTGTTATCTTCTTTGAACTGCTTGTAGTTAATAGATTTCCAAATTTCCATATTCTTTTGGATTCCTACATGTACATACTCCCCCTTCCAAAACTTACTTTTTCTTGTTACCTGCCCTGGTTTTCAGGTCTAGATGTAGAGGTCCCTCGTCTGAAGCCTTTCCTGATGTCTCAAGACTAGGTTAGGCACTCCTTTTGTGCTCCTAAAGCACCCTGTGCCTACCCTGTCTTTGCAAAGTATGGCTCTTAGGTCCCTGAGTTCAGTGACTCTGTCCATTTCATACACAGCGGTGTGGTGCCTCTCACAAAAGGATTTGGTAAATAGTTCTTGGATGGATGAAGTAGGTACTTAAATGTTTGAATGTGTGTTTATTTTTCTGATTGTAAACAACTACCTCATTGTTTTTTAACTGCCTAGTGACTGGAAGTGTTTAACAAACTATATAGCTGTGCAAAAATTAGTTATTATGTATCTGAGTGATGTTCCTCAGGTAAATGGCTTGAAAAACTGTTGGAATTTAGAGAAGGGAGAAGGTAGGGTTGGTTGGAGGTGGAACTTAGTCTGCACATTGAAAAGTAAGGGAAAATCGAATGAGTGAGGTGAATGCAAACCCCTTGTTTAATGGTCTGTTTCCCAAGAGCTCTTAAAGGAGTAGGGCTCCCCCAAATAGGCAATCGGTACAAAGAAGCATCTGTATAGAGAAATTCTTAACCAATTTAGAGGCAATGCTTAAGATTTTAGTCCCTAAAATGACCTTTTCTCTTTTCTTTGTCCTTTGCGATCTCAAATTATAATTTCCTGCGTAGTCTTCAGATGTGGGACTTGATGTGGGACTGGTAAAACAGCCTCGGATGTTCTGACTTGCCTGTCAGGAGCTCCCGGTTCCTAGAGAGCTGTGTGCACCCAGATCGGTCGTGCTGATCTTTCAAGTTTGGCGGCCTCTGCCTTCTCCATTCGCTTCCCAGGCTGGGTATTCAGTCAACAAATGGGGCACAGAAACTGTGTGAGGATTGAAAGGGAAAGTTCTTGGGATGTGACTACCACTGAGCTGTCCCCCGTCATCCCTCAGGGAGATTACCCGAGAGTGAGCTCTCAGAGAGACTTCCTTAGAGGAACGGAGACGTGGTTCAGCCCACGGTGGGGCAGAACCGGAAGCCGCGGTCTGTGCTGTGGCCTGGGCAGCTTCGCCCCGCAGGGATGGGAGGACTGCCGCCGTAAGGACGCTGGAAAGGTCCAGAGTAAGTGCCCTGCACAGGAACCACTTTGCAAAGGCTCCCGCTGGCCTAATCTGGGACACTCTGAGCCTTACAAGAACAGGTTTTCTGCTCACAGAATAAAAGAAGAATCCAGTTCCTGAAACCCAGCTCAGTCCTGCTTCTCCGGGTCTCCAGGCCAGGGAAACTAAAAAGACCGTCGTCCGACCCTCCTCCCTCCACACCCAGCCCACACTGCTGGGACAGACCGGGTAGCTGCCGCAGACCTTCCTGTTCCCAGGGGAGGAGACGGGAGTCACAGGGGAAGGTAACTGGAACTGGTCCGGAGCAATTCTGAAAGTCAGCTTGGGAAACGTTAGGAATTTCTTGGTTAGGTTCCAGGGCCTGGGAGCAATTCTCTCTGCTCCCAGCTCGACTCTCTGGGCTGTTGGTTCCACTGTGTGTGTCTTCCTTTCTTCCTCATGAAAGGAAATGCCTATTTGTAACAGAGTGACTTTTTCGGCCTGCTTCCTGGCAGTAGAATTTGGGGTGTTGAGTCACCTCTTTTCGATTTAAACATTCTGTGTCCCTTTTAGTCCAAGCTGACGGTGTTTTCGCTGATACGGTTCTCTCAGACACGGCGTGGACCTCCTGTGAATCCTGTTGCGGCTCACCCAGCGGACACAAGTCCCACCTTTCTTCAGGATAAACCCTCCTCTAGCTCGAGCTCCTGCTCGAATGGCTGATGGACGGTGCCCCGGGCCTTCCGAGAGGCCCCGGCTTCGATCTGGAGGATGTGTGGGGCTCGTCCTTCATCTCCGTCAAGGCCTTTTATGTGACTGTGCAGTGCTGTGAGGCGCCCGCTTTGATCTACTGGGTGTCTTACCCCCAAGCTGTGCAGTCACACCCTCACCTTCTTCTTTATGCCTTTGATTTGGTCTTTCTCAGAAGTCATTTCTTACTCTGAGCTTCTGGAGAAGCTGAGAATTTTTAAAGGCTTTAAGTCCTGGCTCCTTTTCGTTTAACAGTCCTTTCCTCGATTTCTCTCTCTCTCATTCTGTGCGCTGCAGGGAGAGACAGGTGCCAGATTTCCTCCGTTGTAGGGAAATCTCAGATTACCCGCATCCGTTAGCATCTGCTTCCCGCGGAAGTGCGGTGGACGGTGAGTGTCCCGTCTTCGCGTAACAACCAAGGTCTCCCTCCCGGCGTCTGACGGCGCAGTCCTCGCCTCCTTTGGAAGCTTCACCGCGGCGCCCAGGGTTCTGCCGACAGTTTCTTTCAAAACTGTTCAGTTTGAACAGACTTTGGTGACTGTACGGTGGCCGTGTAAGAGAATATCCTTGAGATACACACGGGGTTGTCTGAGGGTCTGCACTTTGGTCCCAGTTGATTCAAGGAAAAATGTCGTGTGTCCACAGAGGAAAAAGCGGTGAAGCGAATGTAGTAAAACGTGAACACCTGGGGGATTTGGATGAAGGGGATGTAGCAATTCTTCTGCATCTTGTACGAAGGCTGAGATTATTTCAACAGAAAAAGAAAACGGGTGTCCCTGAGAGGAGCTTGGACAGTCCCCCGTTGAGAGGGGCTCCGTTGTTCCTGACCTTGAGGGGGAGCCCCCTCCACTCCAGCCCTGTTTCCGTTCCCGGGCCCGCACTTGGGTCCGCACAAGAGAGTAGAGTGTCGCCGGTCTCCGTCCGGGGCCAAGGCGCACTGCTCTGCACCGAGGGACTCCAGTAACGCGGGGTCAAGTGCAGGGGTGGCATTTCAGTTCCTTTTTTTTTTTTTTTTTTTTAAATAGCTCACCAACTTTTCTGTGAGGAAACGTTCATGCTGATTTTAAAGCCACTTCAAAAGGAGTCCTATCAAGTCCCTTCTACTCCCAGAAAAGCTCCTGGCCTCCTTACTGAAAACCGTTGACCAAAGTTGGAGTAGCTGCTGGGGTAGCCAGGTGACACATGTTGTATTAGGAAACAGCAAAGGGCACCCCAGCATCTCTCGGGGATCCGTATTAATGGGGTACGGAAGAGCGTGTCTTCACCCTGTGTCCCCGTGTCTTACATATTCATGTCTCAGGGCTCTGAGTTACTTACCAGTTGAAGTCCTCTGTGACGAGGTACCCTTTCAACTTCAGATGTTAGCAAACATTTGCCAAGTGCTCACATGTGCCAGGCACTGTTCCGCTTCAAAACGCAGAAGGGTAATAGTGTCTTAGGCTCGCCGAGGATTTCACAGTTTACGGGATTTCCTTTAATCTTCACAGCAGCTTGGAAAATGGACAATAAAATTCCATCAACACGCTGCGTTTCGGATAAAGACTGGCATCTCTCAGTGTCTACGAAGTCATGTGACTGGTAGTCCTGAAGCCAGTCTTAAGCCAAGAACTATTTTGAATGTGAAGGAGATGAACGTGTCGTCACTGTGGACGCTTTGGAAGTCTCCGAAATTGTACACTGTCGGGTCTATACGTCTAGGATGTCTCCCCCAAGGGGCTATGATACTGTTGTGATTCCTCCAAGGTAAAGAGATCGTGTTTTCATAGTCAAAAGGAAGAAACAATGGCTGTCGTTGGAGTCTGCTCTCCTGCAGGTCTCGGCGTAGACCAGGTGGTGCCGCTGCACGTGTGGTGAGGAAAGCTGTCCTTGCTCCCGCTGCTGTGCCCGATTGAGGCATTATCCCTGTGCCAGCCTGGGAACGGCAGCCGTCTCGACAAGAGGACGAGAGAGAAGGGAGCAGAGAAGAGGCCCTTCTGAAATCTGTGGCAAGCAGATACCGAGAGAGCCAATTAGGATGCCGTCGAGTACTCGTACGTAGGCCTTGGCCTTGCTACTCTCAATTAAGAGCAGCAGTCTATTTGTGGCACGGCACCCGCGAGCGCAGTGGCGTTAACCCTTTCTGTGTTTCCTGCGTACTCTCTTAGGAATGTAGAAGAGTTTAGGGTATTTGTTTATATGTTGCAAAGCAGTGTGATGAAGACGGGTTATTTGTCGTTTAAGAATCTTGCCACGATCAACGCTGTCTCGTACACTTTTAGCAGAAGGGTTAAATGTAAAAATAGCAATGACTGTGGGTCACATTCATCTGTGTCCTTTACTAGGACTGCCCGTCAGCGTTTCAGCGGTGGGCACCGTGTTTGCAAATCACTGCTGTTGTTTAGCGGGGCTCGTCAGGCCCAGGCCCGCCCCCGAGACGGGCCTTCCCAACTCTGGTTTTGCACAGCCCAGCAGGTCTGCGTTTTCCCTGAAATCCTAACAGCTGAGTTCATCTTCTAGCAGAATTCTCTGTCAGTAGAGTTAGTCCATACGAGGTTCACTTGCTGGTAGATGCTATAATCTTGTCCTAAATGGCAGGGAGATCGTCGTGGCAAAGATTGGTCCTTAATGCTGAGGCAGACAAAGAGCTTCTGAGCCGTCCGTCCACCTTGCCTTTAGGCTTCCTCACCCCCCAGTCTTTTTGCTGTGTTGCCACCGTGCTTCCATCCCTACACCGTGAGCTGGGGTATGTCACGTTCTCATTCAGAAATCTGCCGGGCGTCCTCACTGCCGTGACTCCTTAGCGCACACTCCTTAGCGTGACTTCCGTGTCTGTGTCGAGGGTGGTTCCGCCTGCCCTTCCGACTTCCGTGTCAAGTCAGTCTTGCACCAGCCACACGGGTCGGTGTGCAAAAGGTGCCATGCGATTTGTATTTTCGTACTTTGGGTTCATTTCATTTCTTGCACTAGGAATCAATCCTATCTTTTCCCTCCTTCGGGAAGCTCCCACAGGTTCAGGCAGAATCTGGCTTGTCCTTCAAGGCCCAGCTGGGGATCCCCTTCCTTGTGAATGCTTCTCTGATATCCCTCTCCGGGTGCATCCACAGTATTCCTGTTGATTCTTCTCTTATGCCAGTTTTGCTACAGCCAGTTTGGGGGCGAGTTTTTTCACTTGACAAGAGCCGACCCTGATCACGGCCTGTCTGGAGGCTCCTGTCGTCATTGTACTTTGTTGTAAGCATGAGGCTAATACAGGTTTTTGTTTACATGGCTTTATCTAAATGTTTTATTTTTTTGCAAAAACAGTTTGTAAGCACGTGGCAAATGTTTTACTAGCAGTTTACGTAAACTTTCATAGCTTCTAGACACCTGATAAGATGATAGTCATTGGTAGCAGAACTAGTACTCATTTCCTGGTTGTTTGAAGAATTTAAAAGAAGTGGTTTTTTTAATTAGTCTAACACCAAGGTTTCTAGTTATGTGGCATACGTTGTTTTCCATTATTAGAAACGCTGCTGGGGGCGCCTGGGTGACTCATTTGGTTGAGCGTTCAACTCTTAATTTTGGCTCGGGTCATGATCCCAGGGCCATGGGATTGAGCCCCCAAGTCGGGCTCCAGGCTAGGCATGGAGCCTGCTTGGGATTCTGTCTCTCTCCCTCTCTCTCTGCCCCTCCCATGCGTGCGTGCTCACTCTCTCTCAAAATAAATAAACTAAAAAAAAAAAAGAATAAATAATTTTTAATTAAAGAAATAAATGCTGTTTTTACATTAATTATAGTGGAAATGCATGGCCACCTGTGAAAGCTTGTGAGCAAATTTTTTAGAGCCGTTACACTTAGATAGCAAGGGGTGAGCATTGCCTGGTTTAGACCTATTCTGCACCTCTGCTGAGCTTTCCAGCATCAGAGACCGTGTCCTAATCATCTTCATATTCCTTTTTATTCTCAGTACCTGATACAGATGCTAGAGTAATGCCTATTCAGTAATAATTTCTCATTCGTATTTCTCCTCCACCCATTCTGTAACTACTTAATGTCCATCCTTACCGAAGCCCGTGCAGCGTCAGAAGCTTAACTCCATGAACCCTGCCAGTCACGAGTACAGTTAGGGTGGTGACAGCTTAGAAGGAAGAGTGCTTTTCTCGCATCCAAGTCATCACCCCAGGGAGAATAAAAACCTCTATATTTTCCAGTAAATGCTGTTCATTTGCATTTTTTTCATTCGCATCATTGTTTTTAAATTACTAATTTACATTTCTGTCTTTTCCTTTTTCCAGCCATCAAAAATAAGGATTAACTTAGAAGATAATGTACAGTATGTGTCCATGAGAAGTAAGTTGATTCCTAAATAGGTTTTAGGTTTTGTAGTTTGAACTTCATATGGTTTAAATGATTTATTTTAAATGTACATAAGTTGATTCAAAACTGAAAATGTATTTGTACATTGATTTTCAGCAAACACTTGTGAGGTTGTGGGCTGAGTAGTGTAAACAAATGTGAGTTTATTCTTTGCTGCTTAGGGAAATGCATTTTAAAAATGGAATGGTCCGGGGTGCCTGGGTGGCTCAGTGGGTTGAGCGTCCAACTCTTGATTTCAGCTCAGGTCATGATCTCACAGTTCATAAGATCTAACCCAGCATCAGGCTCTGTGCTGACAGTGTGGATCCTGCTTGGGATTCTGTGTCTCTTGTCTCTCTCTGCGCCTCCCCTGCATACATATGCTCTGAATGAATGAATGGTCTGTGTTTAAGGGTGTTTTCTCGAAGTTCTGTGAGAGCGATTACGTGTTGCTGTCAGCAGAATTGAAGGCCATTGACCACAGTCAGGAGAACCAGTCTTTTGCCCTCCAGATTCCTGGGACTCCCTTTGCTGTCTCCCACCTCTGCCACGGACCAGGGCGCAGAGTCAGTTAAAGGAGGCGAAGTGCCCATTGCTCTAGTTCCCTATCCTTCTGGAAATTATAACCGTAGAACGCCCCACCCCTGATTCTCTCTTAATTTTGGTCCTAACCGCGATGGATGGACAGTGCATAGATCCCAGATAAATCTTAATATCAGCCCTAATTTCTCCTCGGCCCCTGCCACAATCTCACCTGTAGTTGGTCCGTTTTACCTGTGAAGCGTGTCCTCCGTCCGGCCCACAGCACCACCTCACGGTGACATCTAACACATGTCGAGCTCGTACGGTACGAGCTGTGTTAAGCTCTTTGCATGGATTATCACTACAACCCTTTAAAGCGTAAGCGTGGATTGTTTTACATTTTTTATAGTTGAGTAAACTGAGGCCCAGAGAGGTCAAAGGACTTGCTCAGTTGGGATTCAATTCCCCACCTCTCTGACTTCACCTCTAGTTGTAAGCACGGGGCTAGACCCCTGCTTCTAGTGTAGACTCTCCGTCTCTCCCTGCCTGATGTGGTGGGATAGCCTCCTGAGTAGGTTGTCTGCCCATAGGCTCTTCCACGCTGCTGCCGGTGTGATTTTCCTAACACAGAAATGGGATCGGGACCTCCCTCAACCGGAATTCTTCCACGATGTTCTGTTACATACAGAGAAAACTCCGACTCCTCGTGTATTTCATTTTACTTATTTGTGTTAAATTTATAAGCCACCTCAGATCCTTAAGAGGAGCGAGGCCGTGGAGAGCGGCCAGGTGGAAAGACGGGGCCCTTGCACGTTGTCTCTTGCCCCACGGGCGGCCTGGGCCTCCAGCTGCCGCCCTCACCCATCGCTGAAGCTCTGCCTGCTGGGGGTTCCCTACATACACCTGTCCTCAGACACAGCTCTGTCTTTCGACGTGCTGTTTCCTCTGTCTCATTAAGCCCCTTGCCCAATGTCAAGAGGGGAGACACCCTCCTCTTCACGTTCGTGTCCTCTGCCCACACATCCCCTTTGTGAGGACTTCCTTCCTTCCCGTGCCGGTTAGGTTTCGTCTCGTCTTCTCAGGCAGCTTGGACACCTCTCTTAGCACGGACCTCAGGGCGTTGTGATCGAGTTCCTTAATAGACTAGGGAACATCTTCAGTTTGAAGACCTTTTTAAGTCATGTTTATGTTCTTTCAGCAACTATCATATTCTAGGTTTTCAGTTAACATCTGTTCTCTCTAAAGTGACTAACATGGTGGCAGTGTACTTATCCTGAGCTTGTAAGACCATGTTTTGTTAGTAATGAGGGTGATTAGATTTATGCTTTCTGAAGTTAGAATTTCTCGAGCGCCTGGGTGGCTCAGTTAGCCAAGCAGCCGACTCTTGATTTGGGCTCAGGTCACGATCTCACAGTCGTGGGATCGAGCCCCGTATTGGGCTTTGCACTGAACACGGAGCCTCCTTGGGATTCTCTCTCTCCCTCTCTCCACCTCTCCCCACCTCTCCCCACCTCTCCCCACCTCTCCCCACCTCTCCCCACCTCTCCCCACCTCTCCCCACCTCTCCCCACCTCTCCCCAACTCGTGCTTGTTCGCTGCCTCTCAGAACAAATAAATCAACATTAAAAAAAACCCTAATAAAGTTAGAATTTCTCTTTTGTAGTCTTCAATGGGTTTTGGTAGAATTATGACTTCTAATTTAAATGAAATTTTCATTCCTCCCTAATCCCATTTAATCCAAAGTGTAGAAGTGGTCTCCACAGAGAAGACATGTGTATTATAAAATACATACTTGTGTTCTTAGAGTAACCACCAACAGCCTTTAAACTGAATGTGACATTGTAGAGATTCTGAACACGGGAATTTCCGATTGAAGATAGCATGAATATTTCTTCTGAAGCGTACTGGTCATTGTATGCTGTGAAAGTAGCAGAAAGGAGAGATCATATTCTCCACCCCAAAAGGGCAGCTCCATGATTCCTGAAACTATTTACTCTGCACACCAAACAAGAACTTGTTTTTTAGTATCAAATTAGGGAAAGATGAAAGGAACGTAATGCTCAGTGCTGAGGCCCTCATGCACTGTGTGAAATCGGTAGGCTAGCAGGTGTAACAGCACATGTTCACACGCCTCAAAGTACCCTTTTACCCATCAGTTCCAAACCGCAGAACTTACTGGAAGGAGACAAAGATGCAGACAGAAATTTAGCTGCAGGGAGATTTATTGAAGTATTGGGCAAAACAGCAAAGTTGGAGACAGTTGGAATTTCCAGTATCGGAGTAAGCGTAGCAAATACTCCATGAAGTGAACTATCACGCAGCCCTTCAGAATAACGTTGAAATACATTTGTTGACAAGCGACGATGTTCACGATGTTGAGTTAAAACACCATGCTAGAGGATAGTCTGTTCTTTTGTTTTTAAAAGTCACGTATACATATTGACAGATAGGTGTATGTCTGTGTGTGGAGGGGGCCGGGCATGTATGAAAAACCAAAATCACGGTAGGTGAGGGATGGAGGGAATTAAAGACATTTTCCCCCCTTTATTTGCTTACCTGTTAACATAGGCTAGTGAATATTTAAAAATGGAATAATAATCAGTTTGAAGACTTTTGCTTTTCCTCAAGATATGTCTTAATTGTTCTAATGGAAGACCAGTTTGAGCTCTTACAGAAACTTCCATCAGGGTTACACTGACACGTACAGGAACATTTTAAGTATTAAAAGAGAAAAAGCCAAGCCTCTGCCTTTGCTTTTATAAAGAACGTCTTGGGGCGCCCGGGTGGCTCAGTCGGTTAAGCATCCGTCTCTTAATCTCGGCTCGGCTCACGATCTCACAGTTTGAGTTCGAGCCCCGTGGTGGGCTCTGCGCTCACAGTGCAGAGACTGCTTGGGATTTTCTCTCTCTCTCATCCCTCCGCCATACCGCTCCCCTGCTCGTGCCCTCTCTCTCTCTCAAAATAAACTTAAAAAAATTCTAATCCTGTTCCTGAGAGTGGTGTAGGTACAAGTGCAAACTCTCCGCTTTATGTTTGAGAAGAGGCCGCAGACCCCTACAGATTCCCGTGTCCAGAGGACCTGGCTCCATATTTCAGATACTCTGTTAAGTCTAAAGCATTTGCTTACTTGGCATAGGCTGATACATTTTGATCTGGTGTGAGAAATCTAGTTCATAAAAATCAGCTATGATGTGTTCAGTGTGTAGAATTTCGATGGGTGTCTATGCTTACTGAGGAGATAAATTATTTTTTTTTTATGAGCTGAGAAAGAAATGCTATAGAGAATTTTACAAATTTGTTTGTTTTGTTTCCCAGAAGCTCTAAAAGTGAAGAGACCTCGTTTTGATGTATCTCTGGTTTATTTAACTCGAAAATTTATGGATCTTGTCAGATCGGCTCCTGGGGGGATTCTCGACTTAAACAAGGTCGCCACGAAACTGGGGGTGCGGAAACGAAGAGTATATGACATCACCAATGTCTTAGATGGAATCGATCTGGTTGAAAAAAAGTCTAAGAACCATATTCGATGGATGTGAGTTGGTTTTGAACTTTTCATGCTTTTTTTTTTTTTTCCTTCTCCTTAAGTGACAATACCCAGGTTTGAAACAAACTAGTATTTGTAGTGTTTTGACAGGACAAAACAAAGTAAGATATGGCTTCTTGCTAGAAAAAGATTCTATAAAAATTTTGTTCATTTGTTGTCGCACAAGGTACAGAAGTTATTTTTTTTCCTACTTAGGACTGAATAAAAGCCATAGATCTAGGATGTCATTCTGGTGTTATGGAAAAGTTAAATGGAATAATAATCGGTTTTAAGACTTGCTTTTCAAGATCATAAGAAGGTCTTAAACATCTGATTGTTTAGGAAATTTTTTTCCAATTGGTTATTGCTATCAGGAAGAAATTCGCTAAGGTCATCGTAAGACAATGTAATGTAATAAACGCTTAGAGGCTTCCTGCTCCAAGAGTTGTAATTCATTTGTTCTGGGGGAAGGTGGGAATCTCATCTTCCTTCTTAATTACCCCAGGTGGTTATGAGTCTGATAGACTATGGATCCACACTGTCCTGAATGTAAAAATAAAAATCAGTGGACCATGTCTAAAAGGCAATTGCTAAAGACTTTATTTTTGATGAGGAAGATCCCATGGAGAAAAAGCCTATGGCATAGACGTAGATACACACATGGGTGTGTGTGTGCATACGTGCACGAGAAGAAAGCTGTAATACACACGTGGATGTGTGCGTGCATACGTGCACAAGAAGAAAGCTGTTAATACACACGTGGATGTGGATGTGTGTGTGCATGAGAAGAAAGCTGTTAATACTTCTGACAGGCAAATATTTTGGAAGAGTAAGAAACAGTTCCAGCTTCGAAGTGCACATAAATACATTTCATTTCAGGCAATGACAGATGTCCCAACAAAGATCATGAAATGGTTTTAAATAATGAACTTTGCTGATAGAGGAAAGGGGTTCATAAAGGAAGTTATTTTTTTCAGCAATACAGAAATGCAGATTGAACTCTAATCTGAACGTGTTTGCTAAATAACATTAATAACACCTTAGGGGTTAATATCAGATTGCATTCCGAATCGCTAATTGCAATCAGATTTGAAAAGTAGCAAGCAAAAGGTAAAGTAGTAACAGCCTTTTTCCTCATTATTTTTCATGAAGAAGAAAAACAATGAGTATCCGTTGCTCGGGTCAGATCATAACCACTGTGATAAGGTAGACAGTAATAACTAAAGAAAATACATCTTTTAAGAATAATGCATACAATCTTATATTCAGCTCGAACCAGATAGAAGATGCACATTAGGGAGAATCCTCAATTTTATCAGAGGAGCTGTCATTTTAGTCAGAACCCCTTGTTTGTCATCAGGGGACTAAAAGGTTACAACTTCTCAAAAGTCCTGCTGTCAGTGCTAGAGCTGGGACCTAACCTGGGTCTCGTTGACTCGGGCGGTGCTCGGTGTGCTTCGTCCGCTTTGCCCGCCACTCAGTCTCCGTAGAGTTCTGCCGGTCCCTTGGGTCTCCTCAGATCCCTGTGTCAGAGACCAGAACGGGGACAGAAAGCAGTGTAGCTCCACGAAGAATAATGGTTGTCTGGAATACAGGGAGGTCAGGAGTGAAGCGAAGTAGCTAGTTTTGTCTGTCGCTTTGGGAAATGCCTGATGTCAACATCGGGAGAAGTTCCAATAACCTAACTTGTGTCTTCATCTCCTGGAGGTGACTCACAGGGAGTTTTTTGTTTGTTTTTGTCTTGTCATTATTATTATTTTTTTAAATACCTTTCTCTTAAAGAGGGTCTGACCTTAGCAATTTTGGGGCGGTGCCTCAACAGAAGAAGCTGCAGGAGGAGCTTTCTGACTTATCAGCAATGGAAGATGCTTTGGACGAGCTGATTAAGGACTGTGCCCAGCAGTTGTTCGAGTTAACAGATGACAAAGAAAACGAAAGATATCCTTTAACTCTGTCCTTTAAAAAAAAAAAAAAAAAATTCCCCTTCCAAGGCAGAGGTTACTTTAAATAGTAGGGTCAGCCTGGGAATTTAATTCATATACTCAGGATACAAAATGAGACCTTTAGAAATTTGGAAGTAACCAAAGAGTTAGGAATATAGCCTCAAACATACACAGAATATTGCCTTTTCCTCTTTCGAGTGGCATTTGTTCAGGTCAAATGCTACATTGAGACCGTGTACCAAGGTTCATGTTTGCATATCAAATTAAAATAGTGACACATTCTTGCTTCGTTTTTTAGTCAGAATGCTGTAAAGATAGCAAACTCTCTTTTGTGAAATTGGCTTTTGTGAAATTCAGGTTTTCCCTAATTTGTTAGCTGAGGTTTCTTTTTCTTTTTTTTTAATTAACGTATTCATTTTTGAGAGACGGAGCGCAAGTGGGGGTGGGACAGAGGGAGGGAGACACAGAATCCGAAAGAGGCTCCAGGCTCTGAGCTGTCAGCACAGAGCCCGACGCGGGGCTCTCCCGAACTGTGAGATCATGACCTGAGCCGAAGTCGGACGAGTTCTGTCTGACTGAGCCATCCAGGCACCCCACTGAGGTTTATTTCTGAAACGGTGACATTGCCATTGAAATGGCAGTGGATGAAACGGCAGCTGCCATTCTGGTCCACAGAGCCCAGTGTAGCTACGTGGGACCAGCGGGGCCGACTTGTCTTTGGTGGCGGTCTTCTCCTGGGTCTCCTAGGCCCACCTACTGCTCTGTTTTCACTGCACCTTTGTGAGGCGCCACTGGTTCCCAGCTGCTTCATGCTTTGAGTTTACTCACACTCTGCATCAGTTAAAACCTATTTTCACAGTATAGTTATCACAAGGGAAATAAATGCTGTTCCTCTACCTAATCAGAAAGTCTTTGAAGTAAGCAAAAAAAAAAAAAAAAAAAACAAACACAAAAAAACGTTGGGGAAATGCAGTAAGTCACTTAATTGGTAACATTTCAACCCAGTAAAACAAGAAGAAAAAAATTCACATAGTGAGATGGAAGATGATTTGGGATGTGGGAAATCCCATGAGTACATGGTAGTCCCGGAACACATATTCCCCAGATTGATGCCACTTTTTTTTTTTTTTTTCTTTTTTACAGATTTTTTTCCACCTTGCATTTTTGGAGAGTCTCATCAAAATTGAGTATTTTTTCCCCAAACGTTCTCATAGTTAGATCTAGCATCGAAGAGGGAATTGGGGGCAGGGAGCAGTTAAATACCTTCACCTGAGGTTTTTGTGTGTGTGTGTGTTACGTGTATGTGGACAGTTTGTCCAGAAATTGTCACCGTAGTCACGACGGCAGGCTTTAAAGGAATTCTTTGAGCTATACATATTGTAAAACATTTTGTAAAGTCTGAAGAATTGTTTATGAAGTAGTAAGAGTTATACATGAAATGATTTTCTACTAATTGCTTTCCTTAATTGTGAGTTTGTATCCCATAAAAACTACAGAGATTCTAACATGACACTTATATTCGTGTATTATCAGAGATCAGTTATCTCCTCCGTAAGTAGCATTCTGCTTAGAGACCCTTGACTGACGTTTACACTAGCGTACGTGACGTATCAAGATATTCACAGCATCCAAGCCTTCCACGAACAGATTGTTATCGCAGTGAAAGCTCCGGCAGAAACCAGATTGGATGTCCCCGCTCCCAGAGAAGTAGGTATCCCTGCATGTTTAAGAAGACCTTGTAAAGAATGGGGGCAGGTCAACTGTTCAGGCTGCTGTGTTGCAGTCGTAATATCTTCCCAAGCATCATGTGCGTGGTAGTTGCACATCTGACGTCGCTTGAGGCCCTTTGCACGTTTTAGCTTGTTTTGCGTAACGCCACAAAGGCAGCAGTCATGATCACGATCCTCTGACAGGGGAGGAATCTGAAGCGCAGAAAGATTAACTTTCTCATGGTCACACAGTAAGCGACAGGGCCGGCATTCAAACCCAGATGGTTTGTCTCCAGAGTGTGTTCTTGACCATTGTTCTGTCCGTGTGCTCTTCCTATACCATAACGCGCTGTAGTGCCCCTACTGTGCCACAGTATGCTATAACCTATTGTAATGCCTGCTAGAGGAATCTCCAAGAATTGGCCCCGTTGCTGAAGTGCCAGATTGGGTGTCGGTCAAGGCTCTAGAAGTTCACTCTGACCAAGCTCATGAAAGACTAAAGAAAGAATAAACAGGAACGCTAAGTGGTACATTTAATTTTGTTAAAATTGTTTTTCACTGTTTATTTTTGAGAGAGAAAGACAGAGCATGAGCAGGGGAGGGGCAGAGAGAGAGGGAGACGCAGAATCCGAAGCAGGCTCCGGGCTCCGAGCCGTCAGCACAGAGCCCGACGCGGGGCTCGAACCCACGAACCGTGAGATCATGACCCGAGCCGAAGTCGGACATTTGACTGAGCCCCCCAGGCGCCCCCTAAGTGGCACATTTAATATGAAATGTAATATTGCCGTATAAATGAAAAGATGCTTATCAGCCGCCAGCTGCTTAGCACACTCTTTCCCTTGCAGGAAAGTTTATATTGAAAGATAATTGTCATCAGAAGGTTGCTTGGTAAGGATGGAATCAGGACCAAGGAAGGTGGCCATTCTTGGGACAGATCATCAAGGTCTGACAGCCTGTAGGCCCATCGGTGCTCATAGTGACCGCTCTGCGTTGCTATAGGGGCTTCCCTCCCTCATAGTGAGGAATGTTCTTACCACTCATCTGTCCTTTCATCCCCACCAACCACTGTCCGAGTGAGCGCCATGTTGTTACTTGACAGTGTATTATAAGTCAGTCAGGGGACAGCCTTTAACCTAGTCACACTCAAATTGTGACTCCTTGGTGACGCCTCCTCATTATTTTTTCTAGATCTGGATATAATCCAAGTCTCCTAAGCAACATTTGTGTTTAATAGGAGTCGTTTGAGAGATGTTCAAACTTTTTTTAAATAACCACTAATCTTTCAACACATCCTTACCCGGGGACATGATAGTCCATTCGGCAGTGACTGACAGGGTTTTGGTCCCCCCCCCCCCCCCCCCCCCCCCCGCACTACGAGCTGCCTCAGGCCGTAATTGCCAGATTTTGCTGGGTTTTTTGATCCCGCCCAAGACTGAGAGTCCAGTTTGAAGGCTGAGGAGCGTGGGCCCTCTGGGCAGCCCTGCTCCGCGGTCGGGCAAGAGCGGGAGCAGTAGACAGGAGCACACTGCGTACAGGGGAGCCCGCCGCCCGCAGAGATCCAGGGCGAGAGCTGGGGAGCTGGTGCCAGGGTGGTTGGGCTTCAGGTCAGATCTGGCTCGCTGGCTTTGAGGCAGAGTCTTATTGGGACACAGCCACCTGCCCGTTTGTTTAGATATATTGTCTCTGGCCGCTTTCGGTCTGTGATGGCAGAGTTGTGTAGTTGTGACACAGGGATCGTATGGCCCACAAGCCCCTTCACGGAAAACGTTTGTCAGCTCTGATTTGGTGGAGTAGGAAGTCCTCGGCTGGCTGTCAGTTCTGAGCAACGTCACAGTTTCTTTTGTTTAGAGATATTTTTTGAGTTGTGTGAAATAATACCGTTCAAACCAGACCTGGCCTGGCGATCTAGAGCCTGAGCATACGTGTACTTTCTCTGGCCTACATGTCTGGTACCAAGAAGCCCCTCTGATAGACCGCATCTCACCGAGCCCTGTTAGGAGATCACAGTGAGGTTTGTGGGGCAGGAGGGGGCCCCGGTGTCTGTGCCAAGCCCGGGCCTCCCTGCGTGAAAGGGGAAGAGAACGGACTCTGTCACAGTTGAACCCTCTTCCAGTCAAAACAGCAAAGGAATCATGTATAACTGGAACCGTTCCTTAAGATTTTGGCATAAATTGGTTCATTTCGGGGTCCTGGCACACACACAAAGATGATGATTTAGCATAACTCTCAGTAGAAGCCCCTATTTCCTGATACCTTACAGAAAAACTAATCCTGAGTAAATTGAAAAACCCAAAGCCAAAAGATGTGAATAATCATAATTAATAGTCCTTTATATGCAGTACTTTTTAAATATTTTTTAAGTCACTAAGGTACGTTTTGTCAGGATCTCATTTTTTTCACATGGACGAAAGAACAGCTCTTTCAGTTAAGTAAGTACCTCTCAGGGGTCAAAAAATCTGAACACACCCTTCTTATTTGAGACTACAGGGTATTTTAGATTTCTCTGTTATCCAGACACTGATCGTGGACCCTCAGGGACCGACTCCTAGAAGGGGTCAAGTCCTTGAGTAGAGAAAAATGGGCTGTTGAGTGCTGAAGTAGTCACATCATGACTCCCATCGAGTCGCTGTTTCAGCTCCGTGAGCTGGCCGGTGGCTTATTGGCCAACACTGAAGTGACTAAAGCCACGTACGTGGTTTTCTCAAATATACGATAGAAAGGAAACCACCCGCGTTTAAATTTTCAGCAATATCCCTTGAATTGGCCACGTCCGTGGTTTTCTCAAATACACGATAGAAAGAAAACCACCCGCAGTTAAATTTTCAGCAACATCCCTTGAATTGAAACTTTTGCAGTTCTAGTGGGTGAAAAAATATAATCAGTGAACAGACATCCTGACATGTTTTCTCTATGGTGTTTTATTTATATTTTACCAGGACTCTATCACAGTACACATAAGAAGCACCAAAGGACCCATCGATGTTTATTTATGTGAGGTGGAACACGATCATTCGGGTAATAAAGTGTCTGAAGGAGCGGGCACCTCTTCATCTAAAAACAAACATCCAGAACACCCCGATAAAGGTAAGTATACCAAGCGCGTGATGAGGAAAATTGAAGATTCTGATGGCTTTTTACAAAACCATACAAAACAAATTTGTATATTTGTATATACAAATATATATGTGTGTATGTAAAAAATCCTTAGAATCTTAAATTCGTGTATATACATATGATTTTTAGTATATTGTTACAAATGCATATTATGGCCTTACGGATATTTTTACTCTTTCTAGCCACGAAAACACGAGTTAAAGAATTACAAGGTAATTCAGACTGTTAAACGACAAGGTAGTTTAGCCTGTTTCTAACAAAAACAGAGTTATGCTGTGCAGTTTTGATCTCGAAAACTTAGAATCTGGTCGGTCCCGTGGTGGTGCCTCCCGGCGCGGCCTCTGGGTAGAGAAGCCGTCTCCGTCCTGACAGGTGCTGGCGGGTGCACGTGCGCCCTCGCTCGACTCTGGGGAGACTTACAACAGGAGCCTCTGCCATTGACAGAACGGTGTGGCTGTTGGCCAGGGCTCTTCAGGGTTCTTTTAAGCGCTTGAAGTGCGTGTTCGCTTACCCGTCCGCCTTTCAGACCCTCACTCAGGAGAATTTCTTCCGTGTTTGTTACTTTTCAGAAGAAGAGCCACCACAGCAAAGTGAAGCATTACTTGAAGTGAGCAACTGACAGCATTTGCAGATGCGTGTATGGAGTTTTGGGGAGCATCCCGTGTGGGTGAATCATGCATCGGATTCGATTCTCAGAGCAATAAATCATCCACGAAGTTCTCTGCTTCTCCGAGACAGCATCAAGGCCAGTGGTGGCTTTGAGGGGTTCACTACTTAGGTTTACTGGTAATTCCGGTTTCTGCATTTGAAAACAACTCTTTTTATAATTATTCACTGCTTTTTGTCAGTGAAATAGACACCCTGCCTACTGAAATAATACTCTGAATAATACTCTTCCGTCACGGAGAGTATCCCTGAGAAAGGCGGTCGGGCCTGAAGCAGACCGTGCTTTGTGGACTCTGCCCTTCCCTTCAAGGATCATGTGTCATTATCACGCAGGAAATTGCCTTACGCGGGTTCATGTCTGCAATTAGCTCTTGGATGAGTATACACAGGCGTCTAACCGTGATGTCTCTGTATATATCTGTATAATGTTTAGATGACTTATGTAATATGTCTAAGTAAAACTTTCCACCCTTGTACAGCCAAAATAATGTATATATGGAAAGTAACAGACAAATTCTCTAATTTCCGTGGTATCGATAACTTATTAGAATCCTCAGAATGGGGGTTAGAGGAAAGTTTTTTCCAAACTTCTACATGTAGAAGTATCATAAATATGCTAGACGTTTGAACATCGTGGATTTAATTAAAGTGTTTCCATATGGTTCCCAGTGCTGAAATGGAAATCTGATACTTCTTGATTTCAAGCTTCCTCCAGGGTTAGTGTGTGTGAGCCGGTTAATGCGGGCCCTGAGGCTTTAGGGGCAAGTATAGAAATACTATCAGGTAATGGCTTAATTCTTTGCAAGACGTGAATTTAATCATGATGAAAATTGGAAACTATTTTCACCTTTTTGCAAGCAGATTTTGTAACGTTTCTGTATGCAGCCTCGCTTTTCAATCAAAGGGGTTTACTTTTGATGAGTTGGTTGTACCCTGCCCTCTCTCCAGCTCTAGTCCCACGTGTCCAAGAACCTAGCTCTTTCTACCTCATTGGGTAAATCATTTACCACTCTGTGCCTCAGTTTACTCAGTAGTTTACCATTAGACTGTGAGCTCCTTGAGGGACTTGGTCTTAATCATTGTTATACCCAGCGCCTTGCACCATGCCTGGCACATAAAAAGTGCTCAATAAATGTTTGAACAAATCACTGAGTGAGTGAGTGAGTGGTAAAATTCGTCTGAAAACACTCGTCTGTCGTACAGGATTCTTGTCGGCGTCACGCAGACTCCTATTTTAAACTTCTCTCGCTTTCAGAGAGAGATTTGAAGCAAGTTGAAATTAAAACCGTGTAAAAAAAAAAAAAAGATAATTCAAGAGGAGTCACAAATCAAAATACTGACAAATAATGCCGAGGGCTGGGATCGAGTTACCTCCGAGCTCTGCGGTGCGATTCGGCAGACGTCAGGTCGTGTGCGAAGACGGGTGCCGTGTGACTGGACGAGCCCATCTAACGAGGGGGTGAGCCCGAGCAGAGGAGCGACCCGCGAACGCCTCTCCTTAAGAGGAGCTGCAGAATAAAAAGCCTCTCCTGAGCAGGAACGATGGGCCGGGGAGAAGGTGGTGGCCCGGGAAGCCTTGCCGAAAGTCCGCCGTTCGTAACCGGCGGTTCGTTCCTTCCGTGTGAAATGTGACAACTCTTGTGCTTTACAAACTATTCTGAGATCACGTAAGCAAAAGTCCTTTGTCCGCCAGAGGCGTGATCTAGAAATGAATCTCTCTTTGTCACTTTGTCTTCGGGTGTTTGGTCTCTAATCTTTACAACCGCCAAAGCGGGCATCCTCAGGACTGGTCCCACGGCCCTGCCACCCGATCCCGGGCTCAGCGTCGCCACCCGCCTGTCTGTGAGGACACCGCCACTTACTTTCGTGTCGCTCCCCCCAGCTCAGGGCTAAAGAACCCCTCAGTGTTCCCCTACTTCCTTCGGGCTGAAGTCCACACTCGTGATGTAGAAGGCCTCCCAGCCGGCCCCAGCCTACTGTCCAAAGCTTGTTACTTGTTGGACAAGCCCCCAGCCCGGACCAAATCGATCTGGTTGCTGTGCCTTTCGCCTGGGATTGTCCTCTTATCTTTCCAGAATTAGGTCTTCGTTCTGGACCTGGCTTAAACCCCTCCTTCCGCTTCCTGCCCTCGCGCCTCCAGTCACTACAGAGCATTTGGTAGCCACCCTCTTCGGTGGCTGTTAGGATTTCCCAGCGCGTGTTATGTGCTCTCAGAGTGGAGGACCCACACCTGACGTGTTCGTAGTTCTCGTATTTAGGTACGTTTCCGTATGTTTTGGCTGGTTGGAAAGAAAAGTGACCTGATTTCGTTCAACCTGACTCCCAGGAGTTTAAAAACAAACTCTGATTTTGCAAAAACACTGACCAACGAACTGAATTTTCGCTGGAAGAAAAAAAATTACCACTCTGTACTAATTTTGCATTTGCGTTTTGTGAACTCACAGCACATCTGCCTGATTGTCCCTCCACCTCGGCAGAGGAAGACCTTTGTGGTGTGAGCACGCCGTTTTCAAGAGGGAGGCTTTAAACTTGAGTCAGTAAGGACGCCTTTTGTCCCTCCCTTTGGACCCGGGGTTTGGCACCAGGGACGCATGTCACAGCTGGTGTCGAGTTGGACGCTGAAGGTCACACGAGTGAATGGTCGCGCCTCTAGAGGCTTGAGGGCCTTAAGACAAAAACAGCATTTCTCTTGGGAATATGAGTGCGAAGTCATGGCTCAAAATCTAAGAAATCTGGAGCGCCTGGGTGGCTCAGTCGGTTAAGCATCTGACTTTGGCTCAGGGCATGATCTCATGGCTGTGAGCTCGAGCCCCGTGTCAGGCGAGCACGATTGCCCCGCTTCAGGTGAGCCCCGCTTCTCTCTCTCTCTCTCTTTCTCTCTCTCTCTCTCTTTCTCTCTCTCTCTCTCTTTCTCTCTCTCTCTCTTTCTCTCTCTCTCTCTCTCTCTCTCTCCCTCTCTCTCTGCCCCACGCTCACTCCCTCTCTTTCTCAAAAAAAAAAAAAAAAAAAAATCTCAGGAATCTGCTCCTTGATTATCTACCAAAATTAAAACTTGAAATCAGAATAAAGTCACATAAGTCTCTAAAAGCAAGTTGCTGGGGCGCCAGGATGGCTCAATCGGTTGAGCATCTGACTTCGGCTCAGGTCATGATCTCGAGTCCGTGAGTTCGAGCCCCACATCAGGCCCTGTGTTGACAGCTCGGAGCCTGGAGCCTGCTTCGGATTCTGTGTCTCCCTCTCTCTCTGCCCCTCCCCACTCATGCTCTGTCTCACTCTCAAAAATGAATAAATGTCTAAAAAAAAATTTTTTTAAAGCAAGTTGCCCTATTCCGGTGTTCCTGAGTTGGCTCATCCCGCTCTTGTGGGCCACGCAGCCACCAGGCCTCAGTGCTGAGGATTAAGCCGTGGCTTCTGTCCCTCGCTCTGACAGCTTCCCTGACCACTGAGGACAGACCGGCAGCTTGTTCTTCTCAGGCCCCGTTGTCCTCATAGGTGGACGGGACTGTTTGGGTGGCCCTGCAGAGGACAGGAGGTGGGGCTCAGCAGAGGAAGAAGAGTCATGCTGAGAGAAGGTGGAGAGAGTGAACAATGAAAGGAGGCGGGAAAGAAGGAAGGCTTTTCGGGAGCACTGAGCCAGCCTCAGCATGGACTCTGATTGGAACCCACCACTCCTGGCCTCTGCCGCCCCCCTCAGTCTCCTCTTGAGAAGAAAAGGGAGCCTTTTCTGCCAGTGAGTCTGGAAAACGGAACTGGGCGTGCAAGGCTCAGGCCCTCCTGGGTTTCCTCTTTTCCTGCCTGTGGAAGGGGCTCCTTGACTCGCCCGGATGGGGCCCTGCAGGTGTTCAGTGAGGCCGGGGAACCCCCAGCAGGGGGAGATGTCATTCCCCGGGGGACATCGGGCAGAGTATGGGAACACCTTTTTTGGTCTAGATTCAAAGTTTATGTTTCTGAAAAGTTCCAAGACTAGTGTGCAGTGGAGAGGGACATTTAAGAAAGTAGATAAACGGCTGGTTTATTGCCATTGTTTAACCTGGTGGTTGGTTCGTGACGTTCAAGTTGTGTCTGGGTTTGAGAGGGATTGGTGGTGATAAAAGTTACCCAAAATAATGAGTCATGACGTACTTGGGCTTTGAAAGGATGCCCCAGTCCTGAAAATGCCAACTTCGCTCAAGTGCAAATACATGGTTTGCATTATATGTCTCAGTCTATCCAGTTTATATCCCACGGTAGGTTTTGAGAACTGTCCCCACGACAGGCTTCAGTTCACAGAGGGACTTGCATAGTGAACCATACCAGGCATCAAGCGCCATAAACGTAAGACAGTCGCCAGCGCTCTTCACGCACCTCCTCTCTGTCGCCCTGTCTGATGGCCACTCTCCACCCTCGAGGAAATTGTCATTTTCCTAACCAGTCCCCAGACTCTGGGGCCCATCAAACTTGAGCACTCCTCTTGCTCAAGTCTGTTGCTCCCCCGACCACACACACACGCACACACACACACACACGCACACTTCATTATAAATTGGGACTTGCGTTAAGCCACGTTAAGGAATTTAAGATCTGTCATTTTGATATCAAGGGGCACCCTAAAAACTTCCGTAAGCACGAAGTCCCATGGAGGGCTTGTTCAATGCAGATTTCCACACCGGCCATCGGAGTTTCAATTCTATAGTTCTAGGTCAGGAATTGCCACCATGTTTCTCCCTCATCTCTGACACGATCAAGGGCCATGGTGTGGAACTCCGTGTCTCCTGAGCCTGGACGTCTGTGTCTTTCCCCAGGTTAGGGAAGTTTTCACCTATTATTTCCTCAAACGAGTTTTCTGCCCCCTTCTCTTCTTCTGGGACCCCCCTGTAATGCGAATGTTTGCTCACTTAATGACGCCCGAGACACCCCTTAACCCATCCTCATTTCTAAAAATGCTTCATTTCTGCCGTTCAGCCTGGGCGCTTTCTGTGACCCTGTCTTCCAGATCACTGATCTGTGCTGCTCCCGCTAATCTGCTGACTCCCTCTAGTGTATTTTAAGTAAGCTCTGTGCCCAGTGTGGGGCTTGAACTCACGACCCTGAGATCAAGAGTCACACGCTTTTCCGACGGAACCAGCCAGGTGCCCTTCTAGTGTATTTTTCATTTCAGTTATTGTATTCCTCAGCTCTGATTGGTTCCTCTCGATATGTGCTATCTTTTTTTTTTTTTTTTTAATTTTTTCCAACGTTTTTTATTTTTATTTTTGGGACAGAGAGAGACAGAGCATGAACGGGGGAGGGGCAGAGAGAGAGGGAGACACAGAATCGGAAACAGGCTCCAGGCTCCGAGCCGTCAGCCCAGAGCCTGACGCAGGGCTCGAACTCACAGACCGCGAGATCGTGACCTGGCTGAAGTCGGACGCTTAACCGACTGCGCCACCCAGGCGCCCCTCGATATGTGCTATCTTAATTGATGTTCTCGCTGAGTTCCTCCACTCCTCTCCAGTCTGGTGGCATCTTTATGAATAACCATTACCTTGAACTCTATCAGGTAGATAGATGGCTTATCTCCATCTCGTAGGTCTTTTCTGAGGTTTCGTCATGGTCTTTTGTTTGGAGCATAATCCTCTGTCCCATTTTGCTTGACCTTCTGTGTTTGCTTTAGTGAATTAGGCAGAACGACTACTTGAACTTGAAGGAATGCTCTTGTGTCTGGTCATGCACGGTGTGGACTCTGCCTGGTGACTCTGGCTGGAGCTGTGGCTGGTGTGAGTTGGGGGTCCCCGGGCGCTTTGCTCTGGGCTGCTCTGGTGGGACAGCAGGGGCTGAAGCCGGTGCAGGCTGGGATGTCCAGGGACGCTCTGTGCAGGGGGCACGCTGCTGGGGTAGCTGGGGCTGAGGCAGGCAGTGCTGGGGGATTCCGTCAGTTAATTCCGAAAATAGAAGGGGAGGAGGGATGTTACTGGGAAAAGAACCCGTAACAGACTTTGCATTGGAGTACCGTATTGGGATTAAATGCAGCACCAAGTAACAGAAAAAGCCCCAAATAACAGTAACTTTAAGAAGATACAGTTTATTTCTCGCATGTGGGAAGTCTGTAGCTAGTTCAGAGCTGGTATCACTGTTGAGGGGGTCATGGACTGAGGCTCCTTCCAGGGAGTTTTCTTCATGCTTGACAACTTAACCATTTAGACTGAGAAAACGTAGTCGTTACTGGGGCACAGACGGTCGCGTACCCAGCGAGCGCCCTGGAGCTTGGTCGCTGTTGAAGAAGGGAAGAAAGGACGTGGGGTGTGGTAGGCAGCGCTGGTGTTTGCGGAGATCTGACTGTCGGGCACCTCCTGGTGAGACCACGGGACTAATTCCAGCCAGGTGGCTATGAGGAGTGACACGCGGCGAGAAGACCATGCACAGATTCTCCAGCAGCTCTCCCCCCCCGCCCCACCACCCCCCTCCACAGCAACCACGAAAGCCACAGGGGACACACGACACCGTTCCCAGATACTGGTGCCTCTGTCCGCCGGGGTCCCCGAGAGGCCGTGTGGCATAAGCCCTGGCAGCCTGCTGGCACGAAGAAATGCATCAAACCATTTGGGATTTATTTGGCGGGGATTTGCTGCTTCAACAGAAGCGAGATCATCCAATCTAGTAGGTTTGGGGACCTCTAGCCACAGGTCAGGGGGTGGAAGGAGGATGCCGTCAAAACAGCCTCAAGTCAAACCCGTGTCCTGTACCTTTGGCCCACTCCCAACGGGCATCGGTCAACTGACTCTGAATCCGTTTGTGGCGGGAGTCTAACTCAAATGTACGTCATGATTGCCACCTAGTGGGGAATCGACACTTGTTCAGATTTCAATTGGCTTTCAATCAAGCAGGTGTTGCTACAGAATTGCTTTACCTTTTTCTTTTTAATGTTTATTTTTGAGAGAGAGAGAGAGAGAGAGAGAGAGAGAGAGAGAGAGAGAGAATGAGAGGGGGAGGGGCAGAGAGAGAGGGAGACACAGAATTGGAAGCAGACTTCAGGCTCTAAGTTCTGAGCACAGAGCGTGGTGTGGAGCTCGAACCCACGAACCATGAGATCGTGACCTGAGCCGAAGTCAGACGCTTCACCGAAGGAGCCACCCAGGCGCCCCAAGAATCGCTTTAACTTTGAAAGGAAATGTTCAGGCCGCATTCTGGTTGATGAACTGAACTGATACTAATTTTCATGTGTTACTATTTAAATAGGATAACTTGGAAAGAAGGAATGGACAGCTGCCAACTTAAGAATTCAGCATAATATCCAGGCTATGTCAGTTTTTCTGTTCTGGTTGTAACCTCAACTACAGAGATCTCGATTTCCTTGATGCTGTTCAGAACGTCACAGTGGTCCATGACATTGACCTGTTGGTCTGGAAGCCGCAAGTAACTCAGGTGTAAGACATAAGTGTGCCAAAGGGACTAGACAAGCCAACTCTTCATATCAGGTGCTGGATCAGTCAGGGTCCAGTAAGAAAACCATCGTAGATTTTGTTGTAAACTATTAACAACAGAGGTGAGTTCATACAAGAAGGCTGGGGGCACCTGGGGGGGCTCAGTCTGTTAAATGTCCGACTCTTGATTTCAGCTCAGGTCATGAGCTCACGGTTTGTGAGATTGAGCCCCGTGTCAGGCTCTGTGCTGACAGCACGGAGCCTGCTTGGGATTCTCTCTCTCCCTCTCTCCCTGCCCCTCCCCAACTCGCTCTCTCTCTCTCTCTCTTAAAATAAATAAACATTTTCCATGGGGCGCCCGGGTGGCTCAGTTGGTTGAGCGTCCAACTTTCGCTCAGGTCATGATCTCACAGTCCGTGAGTTCGAGCCCCGCGTCAGTCTCTGTGCTGACAGCTCAGAGCCTGGAGCCTGCTTCGGATTCTGTGTCTCCCTCTCCCTGCCCCTCCCCCACTCATGCTCTGTCTCTCTCTGTCTCAGAAATAAATAAACATTAAAAAAAATTAAAAAATTTTTCCAAAAACACAAGGAGGTTGAACTAGCACAGAGGGGACACTGATGTCGCAAATATGAATAATTCAGGAAGTAGCTAACCACCCCCGGGATAAAGCAGGGTCGCCACAACGTAGGAGCTCAGAGGATAGGACGCACATCTCCGAAAGAGATGCCACACTGGTGCTTGGGCCTCCGGTGGGGACAGAGACACCCAGCAGGTGGTTGGTACTCAAACCTCCAGTTGGGGTGTGACCTAGCAGGTGTGCACGCCCCTGAGGGGGTTACAGCCACTGGTGCCGAGACCTTTGGGGGGGACGCACCACGGCTGCTGCTAGGGCTACCTGCAGCATCAGGAAACTGGGGCCACTGCTGTCCCCTGTTGCTCAAGGGACACTGGCAGAAGCTAGAATGAGGAAGTAAGCCCCTTCCCTCCTCCTCCTGCCTGCCGTCCTCTTCCCATCGCTTCCTTCTCAGAACCCCACCAGCCGGCAGGGGACCATGTCCGGCAGGACATGGAATCTGCAGACCCCGCCCCCCGCGACCGAACAGAATGGACAGGCGGGCCTGGATCTGAGAGAGAGCGAACACCCAGCGGAACACGTAATGACAGCGGCCCCAGGGTGGGGCAGCCCCAGCTTTGACCTTGGCCAACTCTAACATTAGGCAGATGGCCCCGTTTGCTCCCCCGCAGCCTCATCGTAAAAGCCCTTTGTAGTTCTCAGATTCTGTGAGGCTAGGTTGATCCCTGACTCCAAGATCACACGCAGCCCAAGTCGATGCCTGGGAGAGGAGGTGTTTCTTAGACTGGCATTCCGACGGTGTGCTTCGTAACATGGTTTGCCCCGCGTGGACGCAAGCTGACCTCGCTGGGGGCTCTCACCTTCGCCCATCCCCACTGTACTTTACCGTGATCAGGACAACGGGGTGCCTGGGGGGCTCAGTCGGTTCTGCGTCCAACTCTGACTCAGGTCGTGATCTCGCAGTTCGTGGGTTCAAGTCCCACGTTGGGCTCTGTGCTGACAGCTCGGAGCCTGGAACCCGCTTCGGATTCTGTGTCTCCCTCTCTCTCTGCCCCTCCCCTGCTCGCACTCTGTCTCTCTCTCTCTAATAAGTAAACATTGGGGTGCCTGGGTGGCTCAGTCGGTTAAGCGTCCGACTTCAGCTCGGGTCACGATCTCGCGGTCTGTGAGTTCGAGCCCCGCGTCGGGCTCTGGGCTGACGGCTCAGAGCCTGGAGCCTGCTTCCCATTCTGTGTCTCCCTCTCTCTCTGCCCCTCCCCCGTTCATGCTCTGTCTCTCTCTCTGTCTCAAAAATAAATAAACGTTAAAAAAAAAAACACTAATAAGTCAACATTAAAATAATAGTAAAAGCTGAAAATGGAATTTTCAGTAATTGGAAATGATAAGACCTATCATGTGATGGATTTATATCCCATAAACATTAACTGCAGGCAGGGGGTCTCTAAAAGAGCGAACATCGGAGTCCTTTCCGCAGACCAAGTTCTGTCTCAGACATCTAAAAGACAAATACGACATATTCCCTGCTGTATTTAGCTCTCTCAGACGCCAGCCAACAACCCGCATGCAATGGTTCCGAGCACAGAAGGTGTGCAAAGATAACCACAGTCCACCCTCAGAAAGGTGGACCAATTCGGGTTCAATCCTGGATCTTCCACTTACGCGTAAGCCGATAATCCTTTACTTAACCTCTCTGAGCTCAGGTTTAACACCCATGGAAGTGTTGTTCCTGTGAGAGGGGAAGATAGCTCCCGGCTTAAAATAAACGTTCGGTAAATATCTGTTTTCTCCCTCCACGTAGGAGGGACTTAGGGAAGCAAGTGGCAAGGAAATCAGATTATTTTTAATTTCCGCGTCGGTCATTTTGGAAAATGTATAGATTATATTGAAGTTACTGACTAGGACATTTTGCTTCTAAAAACTTTAAATTTCAGGGGCGCCTGGGGGTTGCAGTCGGTTGAGTCGGTTGAGCTTGATCTCCGCTCAGGTCATGATCTTGTGGTTCCTGGGTTTGAGCCCCGCGTCAGGCTGTGCGCTGGTGGCACAGAGCCTGCTTTGGGATTCTGTCTCTCTTTCTCTCTGCCCCTCCCCTGCCTGTCCGTGTGTGTGCACGCGCTCTCTCTCTTCCTCTCAAAATAAATAAATAAACTTAAAAATAATTTAAAAACCTTAAATTTTGAGAAGTGGTTTGACATGCTTTAGTACACATACATGGCGTGTTTTAGTTTGATATCTTATACCGGACTGGAAAGGAGTTGTTATCTACTCTGTGTCCAAAAAAATGATCAAACGCATGAGTCCTTATATGAGGATTAAATGCATTTAATATTTTTGAGGCGCCTGGGTGGTTCAGTCGGTTAAGCGTCTGACTTCGGCTCAGGTCATGATCTTGCGGTTCACGAGTTCGAGCCCCGCCTCGGGCTCTGTGCTGATGGCTTGGACCCCAGAGCCTGCTTCCGATTCTGTGTCTCCCTCTCTCTCTGTCCCTCCCCTGCTTGTGCTCTTTCTCTCTCTCTCTCTCTCTCTCTCAAAAAATAAATAAACATAAAAAACTTTTTTAATACATTAATATTTTTAAGTACTTATTTTTAAAGTGTTTTTAATGTACAGGGCCTGGCACATAGCATGTTACTCTATGTAAGTATTTGATTAGTTAAAAAAATCTAAGAGAAATGAGGCTGATCTGAATTCTGTGTTAGTTGAGGCTGTAATTGAATGGATATTTATCAGTCGATCAGAGGGTCTCCTTACATGGTAGGGGGTTGCTGCTTCTTTCAAGGCCCTGGGCTGACCTGTGTGCAAACACGGGGGACAGATGGAGCCACCCACAGCATCCATGCACCCCGTTGCTGCAGCGAACGCTCTGGCCAAAGCCAAATGAGTTTCAACTCCCAAAGAAGTAGAGGGTGGTTCACAGGCTTTATGTTCCCCTTAAGAAAAAACCGTAACACATCTGCGATTGATTCCTGCTGTAGCCTGTTCCGTGGCGCTGCTGAATTCAGGACTGAGTGCCAGGAGGGCCTAGCAAGCTGTCCTTATCTGTTAAGCCATTTTATAACTAACGTTATGCCCAGGAGGCAGGTAGGTTGGAGCCGGTTGTGTGGATATAAGTACGCTTTGCTGCGACTCTTCTGTCCCCGAGGGCGTGGCCTCACTCTGTGCACTGAGCCCCCTGTGGCTCTGCCCATCGTCCCGCCAGCGAGAGGCAGCCGCTACGCTGTGTTGAGGCTTCTGAACATGCCCAAGCCTTTCTCCGTCCCAGAGTGTGTGCTCACGGCCCTCCTGGCCAGCCGCCTCGGGAGCACGGGACGCACCCCGGGGGAGTGCACTGCTTCCGTAGTCTCCATGCACAAGACCCGGGCGGACCTAGTTGGACGCGAAGGCTTCTGTGGGCTGCTTCCAGAAATCTCCAGGGAGAAAAGTGCTCCTTCTGGGGAAGGAGAACCACGCAAAGCCAAGCCAGGCCCGTCATCAAGAAGGCAGCAGATCACCTTACGTCTGAATGGGAAGCCCGGATGTGGCATGACAGATGAGGATTCGAGGCTGTCACCGTTCATCTCACTGCTGACTTCAAGTCATTCTGTTGGAAGACGGCGGACGTATGGGACAAGCAAGACAATGGGCCCCAAGGGCGTGCTCAAGCCTAACAGCCTGGACACGAAGCCGCAGGGGCAATGGAGGCTGGGTGCTCGTTTCCAACCTCCAGACTCCTGCTTGGGGCTTTTTAATATTGTCACCTTGATAATGAGCCAAAGCAGGCCTTCCTGAAAAAGCTGTTTCCATGCCTGGAATGGAGAATAAGACCGAAAATGGGCAGGGGTAGAATTCCCGTGAAGAATGGACAGTTCAACTTTGGGCTGGCTGTGATTCTCAAAAGGAATATGTCCCTTTCTCAGGAACATAAGAAGTCAGACCTCAAGTTTTTAAAATAATTACAGAGAGGGGCACCTGGGTGGCTCAGTCAGTTAAGCTTCCAGCTCTTGGTGTTGGTTCAGGGCATGATCTCGCGGTTCATGGGTTCGAGCCCCGAGTCAGGCTCTGCATTGGCAGCATGGAGCCTGCTTGGGATTCTCTCTCTCCCTCTCTCTCGAAATAAATAAACTAAAAAAATTGAAAGTAAATAATATAAAGTAATTACAAAGAAATGAATGTCTGACAAACACAAAACATATTCATACTTATCCTGGTTATCATGTTCAGGCTGTCTGAGATTAATAATAGTTCACTAACTGGGGCGCCTGGGTGGCTCAGTCGGTTGAGCGTCCAGCTTCGGCTCAGGTCATGATCTCACGGTTCGTGGGTTCAAGCCCCGCGTCGGGCTCTGTGCTGACGGCTCAGAACCTGGAGCCTGCTTCAGATTCTGTGTCTCCCTCTCTCTGCCCCGCTCACACTCTGTTTCTGTCTGTCTCTCTCTTGCTCTCAAAAATAAATAAAGATTAAAAAAAATAAATAATATTTCACTAATTACGTGGGAGCTAAAGCAATGTGAGCTACACTTAGGCGATCTCTTCCTTTTGTAGCAGAAAAGGAAGACATTCTTGGTTGGCCTAATGTGTCCGGAAATCACATTAGGATGAAAACAAGGTAAGCATCCTTTTGGTACTTTGGTCTCAGCAGTTTCTTACCAAGTTCCAAATATCAGTGAGAGAGACCGAAGTTCCAATTCATACAAGATGAAATACTTTTTATATAACGGGACTTTTATTTCGGTTTTAAACCTTGCTCTGTAAACCTTCACCATCCAATACAGGAGCCACTAGGCTCTATGTGGCTATTTAAATCTAGATTATAATTGGGGCGCCTGGGTGGCTCAGTCGGTTAAGCGGCCGACTTCGGCTCAGGTCACGATCTCGCGGTCTGTGAGTTCGAGCCCCGCGTCGGGCTCTGGGCTAACAGCTCAGAGCCTGGAGCCCGTTTCAGATTCTGTGTCTCCCTCTCTCTGACCCTCCCCCGTTCATGCTCTGTCTCTCTCTGTCTCAAAAATATATAAAACAAAAAAGTTAAAAAAAAATAAATCTAGATTATAATTAATGTAAAATTCAGTTCGCAAATCATAACTTGTCACATTTCAGGTGCTCAATGGCAGATAAGCAACCACACTGCACAGAGAACGTTTCCGTCCCAAGGAAAGCTCTATTAAGCAAAGTTCTATACACTTTTATTATAGCAGCCACCCCTCCCCCAAATGTTCATACATAATAACTAAGCTTCGCCAATTATTTCATTATTTAAAATATTTAGGGGTGCCTGGTGGCTCAGTCTGTTAAATGTCAGACTCTTGATTTCTGCTCAGGTCATGATCCCAGAGTTGTGGGATCAAGTCCCACATCGGTATGGAGCCTGCTTAAGATTATCTCTCTCTCCCTCTGCCCCCCTTCCCCACTCACGCTCGCTCTCTCTATATAATAAAAAATAAAAATAAAAAAATAAGTTAAGCTATTAAAGTAGTTAAGCTGATTTATCTAGCTGCATGGTCATCAATAAAGCATATTAGCAATAAATTTATACTACTGGCAATATGGAACACAGTACATGAAATATAAACTCAGGAACCAGCTTGCTGTTTAACCAAAGGGTGAGTGATTAGATAAGTCTATCATTGAACATGGGTCATGACCATTTCACGAAATTGGCATTGTGAGTTTTTTTTAAATCTCTACTCATGTTTCCTCAAAAAAAGGCGGAGAAAAAAGAAATCTTATAATCCTTATGTGTGGTGAGAAAGAATGTATATTAAACTTTTGAAGAAACAGAACTTTGCCTCTTCCCGTGAGTAAAACGAACACGGTTAATCATTGAGTATCCACAATTTATCTTTTCTAGGATTGTGGCATGGCCCATATAAAGAATCCACACTTTGAGCTCATTTCCCGTTTGGGAAAATATTCCTACCTTGGCTCTTTCTCAGCCTCTGGTTGACCGAGGTGGTCATATTAGGATTAACCAAAATGTGTCGGTGGTGGGGGGAAAAAAATCAGCCTTGAAAGAAACACTGAAATGTTGCTTTCTTAAACAGGCTTTGAAAAATTGTCTCATTTAACTTATGGTTACTTACTCAACTCATAATCCGGTGAAGGAGAGATAAGGTCATGTCACCCACTTGCTATTTATATTGCTGAGTACTCGTCAGCTTTCCGAAGAAGCTGAACATCGTGTCCAGTACTTTGCAAAATTCTTTTGAATCCTCTAATGATCACTTCGGTAGAAAATGTCAACCAGGCCAACTCGGCTGTCTTTCACAGGCTCTCGTTTTATATTTAACTTTGAAAACAGAGCCACAATCCTTTCAGACAATCAGCCTGCTCACTCGCGCTGGTGGATTTAATTCGGGGCGAAAGGAAAAGTGGGCGGCAGGTAAATGTTAATGTCACGGTTGGGCAGGGAGTTGTAGCAATTTCAAGCCACGCCTTGATCTGTCACGCTCTTAGTGAGGCATCGTCTTACATTACATTGCATTACTTTTCTAGCTATCATCTACTAAATAACTACTTTTCGTGAACGCTTATCATGTGCTAATCACTAGAATACAAGACAGTAGTTTAGTCCCCACGTTATCTTGCCAGGTAGGCATCATTATCCTCGTTTTAGAAACGAGAAGGCCGAGGCTCCAGCGGGCCTGTGACATGCCTGCCCAGGGCTGCACGAGCCAGTCAGTGCCAGAGTCCGGCTTTGGACCCAAGACAGTATGATTCAGTCCCAGACTCCTTCCAGGCACGACGGCGATCCCCTTCTCAGCCTACGTGATTTGAAGTTCTGGAATTCTTTGGGCTCGCGCTCTCGCCACAGGAACATGTCTTAATTTGGGGACAATTATTCAGAGGCTGGGACAAATACGACCTATCAAACCGCGACAGCCATACTGCCTACTCCCATTTTTCTACCACTGACGGTTCTTCCCCTGACCAGTCCGTGTGGGTTTGAACCCATGTAGGGTCAAGATACCAGGGGAAAAGAAGCTATTGGACTAAATCACTAGGGCTGGTTTCTGGGTTTGGTTTTGTAATTCAGTAATAAGGCTATTTTAGCTGAGCAGTGAGCCCCTAAAACTGTAGTTAGAAATTTGTATTATATGTCTCACTAGATAAATAGATAGATAGATGATAGATAGATAGATAGATAGATAGGTACATACATACATACAGAGTGTATATATATATATATATATATATATATACTGAGAGATATATAAATCTGGAAAGTGAACCCCTAAAACTGTAGTTAGAAATTTGTATTATATGTCTCACTAGATAGATAGATAGATAGATAGATGATAGATAGATAGATAGATACGTACGTACATACATACAGAGTGTATATATATATATATATATATATATATATATATACTGAGAGATATATAAATCTGGAAAGTGAACCCCTAAAACTGTAGTTAGAAATTTGTATTATATGTCTCACTAGATAGATAGATAGATAGATAGATGATAGATAGATAGATAGATACGTACATACATACATACATAGAGTATATATATATATATATATATATATATATATATATACTGAGAGATATATAAATCTGGAAAGTGAACCCCTAAAACTGTAGTTAGAAATTTGTATTATATGTCTCACTAGATAGATAGATAGATAGATAGATAGATGATAGATAGATAGATAGATACGTACATACATACATACATAGAGTATATATATATATATATATATATATATATATATACTGAGAGATATATAAATCTGGAAAGTGAACCCCTAAAACTGTAGTTAGAAATTTGTATTATATGTCTCACTAGATAGATAGATAGATAGATAGATGATAGATAGATAGATAGATACGTACATACATACATACATAGAGTATATATATATATATATACTGAGAGATATATAAATCTGGAAAGTGAACCCCTAAAACTGTAGTTAGAAATTTGTATTATATGTCTCACTAGATAGATAGATAGATAGATAGATGATAGATAGATAGATAGATACGTACATACATACATACATAGAGTATATATATATATATATATATATATACATATATATATATATATATATATATACTGAGAGATATATAAATCTGGAAAGTGAACCCCTAAAACTGTAGTTAGAAATTTGTATTACATGTCTCACTAGATAGATAGATAGATGATAGATAGATAGATACATACATACATAGGGGGTGTATATATATATATATATATATATATATATATATACTGAGAGATATATAAATCTGGACAGTAAGCCCCTAAAACTGTAGTTAGAAATTTGCATTATATGTCTCACTAGATAGATAGATGATAGATAGGTACATATATACATACACACATACATACATAGGATGTGTATATATATATATGCCGAGAGATACAAATTTGGGGTAGAACTGTTTAGATCTTCATTTTTATTTATTTTTTTAAGTTTCCTTATTTATTTTGAGAGCGAGTTTCTCTCTCAGGGGAGATCAGGGGAGGGACAGAGAGCGAGGGAGAGAGAGAATGCCAAGCAGGCTCTGCACCATCAGCACAGAGCCGGGTGTGGGGCTCGAACCCATGATCGGTGAGACCATGAGCCGCGCCGAAATCAAGAGTCGGATGCCTAACCCACTGAGCCACCCAGGCGCCCCTAGATCTTGATTTTTAAAATCTGGAATATTTATTTTTATGTTCAGTTAAGGAACTCAGTGTGAGCTCTTTTATGCAGCCTCGCCTAAAACAACCTGTCACAGCAAACCCAGAAAGTTATTGGTGCTTTGAAATATGACCTTCACACTCATCTGCCCTTCACATCGTCTCAAACCGTATGTTTAACATTTTGGGAAAATACGCAACGCGATGTATTTTTCAAAGAGTTAAGGAACTGGGGCAAAGGGCAAATGAGGGGAGAGAAAAACAAAACGAAACCAGGGGAGAGAGGCTAGTACATACTCCATGCTGTGCTGTGTGTGAGTCATTCATGGCATCTCGATTTAAAAATAAAACAGCACACAACCTGCTTTCCCCAAAATGTGGCTTCTTGCGCGGGAATCTCCGTCTATTTTTTTCAGCGTTGGAACTTCTTATCCTTTTTTGTACTTGGTTCTTTCTACCCTGCCTTGGGAAATATCCCGCTTGATTTTTGTCCATTTTCTTTTCTTTTTTTTTTTTTTTTCCTCTAATAGGCAACCATCCACAGCAGCCTGAGACAATGAAAACTCACTGGCGCTTTTTTAAGCAAGTGATGACGAGGAGCATTTGAGGATGCGTTCGTCAGGTTCGTTGGAACTTCTTATGCGGGCAAGCTCATGTTTCCAATTCGGGACTCAGAGCAAGCAATCAGCTGTATAGACGCTTGACGTTAGCGCTGAGAGCCGCGGTATCTTTAGCAGCTCACAATGTAGGGTGACGCCAATTGGATGAGTCGTCCCCATGGAAAACAGCCCACTTGGCGTATGTTCCCGAAGCTACGATCTGGCAGCGGTACCGAGACCTTTCTTCTAGAAATTGCTGTTACCCGCCACACACGGGAGACAGATCCAAAAGGGGAAATTTAGTTTTTCCACCGGCTCGTCCTTTGCCGTGAAGCTTGTGTAGGGCACCCTCCATAAAATGCCTTTTGCAAAGTGAAAACATCGATAGCATTCTTCACGTCACTATTTTCCGTGGATGAGTTGAACGTGGTAACGTGGAATGTAAATACCTCTACATGTAACTACAAAATGTTTTAAATAAAATGGGAAGCGTGCATTATTTTCATTTTGTGCCACTGTAAATATGGAAAGAAGTAATCGGATATACTAGGCAGAATGGGGGGGGGGGTAGATGGGGCCTACATTTCTAAAATCAATGCTGCATTTTTATTTTTCCTTTCAATGACTTAAAAAAAAAAAAAGGACTTCGTATTTTGGAACAGTTTTAGATTTACAGCAAAATGACACAGAAATTTCAAAATCCCAGGGCACCTGGGTGGCTCGGTCGGTTAAGCGTCTGACTTCGGCTCAGGTCATGATCTCGCGGTCTGTGAGTTTGAGCCCCGTGTCGGGCTCTGTGCTGACAGCTCAGAGCCTGGGACCCACTTCAGATTCTGTGTGTGTGTGTGTGTGTGTGTGTGTGTGTGTGTCTATCTCTCTCTCTCTCTCTCTGCCCCTCCCCTGCTCATGCTTTCTCTCTCTCTGTCAAAAATAAAGAAATATTAGAAACACAAATACTTTTAAGAAATTTCGAAGTCCATACCCCGCCCCTCCTGCACAGTTTCTCCTGTTATATTAGTGTGGTATGTGTCTTATGTTAGTGGGGGGTGTGTTACAGCGGATGAGCCAACATCGCTACCTTGTGATGAACCAAAGCCTTAAGTCTACATTAGGATTTACTCTCTGTGCGGTCGTGTTCCGGGGAGTGTGACGAATGCCTCATGTCTTGTAGCCACCATTACGGTATCATATGAAATAGCTTCATCTCCCTGAAACCCCGCCTGTTCTACTCATCCGTGCCCCCTCTCCAGCCTCCCGCAAGCCCCAGCAACAACTCACCTGTCTCTAGTTTTGGGTTTTCCAGAGCGACCTATAGTTAGAATCATATCACACGTAGCCGTGTAAGCATTGAGCTCATAAGCGTTAAGCTTATATTGTAAAGGTCCTTCCATATCTTTCTGTGGCCTGATAGCTTACTTCTTTTTATTGCTGAGTGCTTTTCCATCGTATGGATGTATTGCAGTTTGTTTTTTTTAACTTTTGTCTAATATTTATTTATTTTTGAGAGAGACAGACAGAATGCAAGTGGGTTAGGGGCAGAGAGAGAGGGAGACACAGAATCCGAAGCAGGCTCCAGGCTCCGAGCCATCAGCACAGCGCCCGACGCGGGGCTCGAACTCGCCAGCCGCGAGATCGTGACCTGAGCCGAAGTCAGGCGCTCAACCGACTGAGCCACCCGGGCGTCCCAGGTTTGTTTATCCGTTCACCTACTGAAGGACATCTTCGTTGCTCGCAAGTGTTGTTAATTCTGAACAAAGCTGTAAACATTCACGTACAGGTTTTCACGTGGACCTAAGTTTCGCCTCCTCTAGGTAAGTGCCGAGGAGTACGGTTGCTAGATCTCACAGTAAGCCCAGATTTAGCTCTGTAGGAAACCCCCAAACTGTCTTCCAAGGTGGATGTACCATTCTGCCTCCCCCCCCCCGCCCCCCAGCAATGACAGAGAGCTGCTCCTGTTCCACAGCCTCACCAGCGTGGCACATGTCACAATCTCCCAGTCTGTGGCTTGGCTTTTCTTTTCTTTTCTTTTTTTTCCCACTACTTACTCATTTAAGTAATCTCTACACCCAACGTGGGGCTTGAACTCACAACCCCGCGATCAAGAGTCACACGCTCTTCACCCTGCAGGCGCCCCTTGTCTTCTCTGTCTCTCCACAGGGTCTTTCCCAGAGCACAAGTTTTAAATTGCAGCCAAGTCCAACTTATCAACCTCCATGGATCATGCTTTTGGTATTGTATCTAAAAAGTCATCGCAGACCTGACCGACGTCACCTAGATTTTCTCCCGTGTTATTTTCTAGAAGGTCTATAGTCTTGTGTTTCATATTCAAGTCTGTGATCTGTTTTGAGTTGTTTTGTGAAAGGTGGAAGGTCTTTTTTTTTTTTTTTTTACATGTGGCCGTCCAGTTGTTCTAGGATTATTGGTTGAAAAGTTTGCTGACCATTTTATGATGTCAGGAAGGAAAAAAAATGTCCTGGAATGTCACAGTACTGCTGGCCATCTTGGGACAGGTACCAACCTCCTGGAGGCCCACTTACTCATCCCCGTCCCACATCTCAATCTTATATTTGCAACACCTACTCTGAGATAGTATATTGATCAAATATTGCCACAATAATGCTGTGCAATAATTCCCCTCCCCCTCCCCTCCTCAAACTCAGTGGTTTAAAATGTTACTAATTTGGGGGCGCCTGGGTGGCTCAGTCAGTTAAGCATCCGACTTTGGCTAAGGTCATGATCTCATGGTTTGTGGGTTCGAGCCCCACATTGGGCTCTGTGCTGACAGCTCGGAGCCTAGAACCTGCTTCGGATTCTGTGTCTCCCTCTCTCTCTCTCTCTCTCTCTCTGCCCTCCCCCACTCATGCCCATGCACTCTCTCTCTTTCTCTCTCTCAAAAATAAACAAACAGTCAACAAAAAAATTTTTTTAATGTTAATAATTGGGGGCCCCTGGGTGGTTCAGTCGGTTAAGCACCCAACTCTCCGTTTCAGCTCAGGTCGTGATCTCATGGTTTCGTGTGTTCGAGCCCCACATCGGGCACTGTGTTGGCAACTCGGAGCCTATTTGGGATTCTCTCTCTCCCTCTCTCTCTGCCTCTTCCCCACCCACGCGGTCTCTGTCTCTCTCAAAAATAAATAAGTGCTCACATCGGCAGCACGTATACTAAAATTGGAACAATACGGAGAAGATTAGCCTGGCCCCTGAACAAGGAAATTCGTGAAGCGTTCCTTATTTTTATGAGGACTTTAAGATACAAAACAGATGAACATAAGGGAAGCAAGAAGAGTATAAAAACAGGGAGGGGACAAAACATAAGAGACTCTCAAATATAGGGAACAAACAGAGGGTTGCTGGAGGGGTGGTGGGAGGGGGGATGGGCTAAAGGGGTCAGGGGCACTAAGGAATCTACCCCTGAAATCCTTGTTGTTCTATATGCTAACTGGGATGTAAATTATAAAAATAAATAAATTTTAGAAAAATTGATAAATAAATCTTTAAGGAATAAATAAGTAAAATAAAACGTTGATAATTTATCCTCCAGCTCCCAGGTCTGTGGATTGGTTGGACAGTCTCATCTGGGGGCCCAGGCCGGAGGGACGGTGGTTGGTCCTTGTGGCCAGTAGAAATACGTGATACCTCTTAAGGCCTAGGCTGGGAACCGGTACACTGTCCCTTCTGCTCATATCCTATTGGCCAAAGCAAGTCACGTGGCCAAGCCCAACATCAGTGGGGCAGGAAAATACATTTTTCCCGTGAAGATGGAGAAGGGCGTGAATGTTTGTTGGACGGTGGTAAAGGAATCACAAGGTAACATGAACAGGCAAAGTTACAGGTAAAGAATTATTAACTAGAACAGGAGATTGAAGTTACAAAGGATTGGTCAAAAAGAATTAAAGGAAACTCTAAAAAATATAGGAACAGCCGATGTAAGGAGCAGCCATTACACCTAGGACTAAGAGAGAGAGTTCAAGGTAGAGGCCCCTTCTACCCCCAGGGCTGACATTCAGACCCTATTGGAGAGCCAGCTGTGGCTGGCTGGATAGCACGGAAGACAGTCTGTTCCTGTGTCGCCAAGGGCCCTCCTCAGATCTGTTATGCCAGAACCACCCCAGGGGCTTGTTACAATGCCGAGTTCTAGGCGCCACTGGAACTAACTGAATGAGAATAGGGGGAGGGAGGTAGGAATCTGTAGTTCGATCTACTACTCCAGCTAGCTTTCCCTACACGAGCTTAAGATCTCGGAGCCCTGTGAACAGAGAGACCTTGTTGATTCACTGTTGTGTCCTTGTCTCTTAGCCCAGTATCTGCCCCTTGCTAGGTGTTGCTGTAGACAGGTTGTTCCTGGACTGGTTCCCGTTGGTTGGTTGGTTGGGAGGTAACATTCAAACCCAATGGGTTGTAACTGGCCATAAGCCACATCCCCAGCCATACTTTCATGGTGTTTGGTTGATGAGCACAACGTCCCTTCGTTATTGTTGGCGAAACCCAAAGGTAACGTATCCTCCCGGAATGGCAGGTGGTATTTTCCAAAAATATCTGCGACACTGCTTTCCATTCCACATGTTTTCCTGCGATGTGACCTTGACAGGCTTCCATGGAGAGGCAGAGTCTGTGTCCCCTGCCCTTGACTCCAGGCGGGCTTGTGACTTGCTTGTAACCAACAGAATGTGCCAAAGTGGTGACACAGGACTCCTGAGGTTAATTTTAAAGGGCAACGCGGCATGGTCCTTGCTTTCCAGAACACTCGCCTGGGGAGCCACGAGTCTCCGTGTAAGAAGTCCCCACACTGAGAGGAAGCCCAATCGCTCAGAAAGGCCACACGAGGATTTCCCGATGGCTAGCTGCAGCTGAGGCTCCGCCAACGGCCGGGTCAACCAGCAAACGCGGGAGCGAAAGGGCTCCAAGGTTTCCAGTCCCAGCTGCTGAGTCCCCTCCAGTCCTTAAATCTCCCCAGACCTCAGGAGGGTGCGGAGCCATTGTGAGAGTCATCACAAAGTCATTTTAATCTTTACTTGCTGGGGGGAGGGAGGGGCGTGGGGATCATTGGTTAGGTGGCCATACTAAGCGGAACCAGTCCTGGATCAGCATCCCCCCGCCCGCCTCTTCCTACACCATGAACTTGGACTGGAAGTTCTTCCCTCTCCCAGCGATATCGCTGTGACCATCTTCCCTCCCGTCCACGATCCTCTCGAAAGAGAAAGCCGGCACTTCTGAACGGGGTGGGCTGACGAAGGGTTCTCTCTGAAGTGCTTCAAAACACGGTGTCAGACGCGCCACACGGAAAGCTTAACCAGGCGACACGGAAAACCCAACCAGGGTGATTTTCGATCCCCTTCCAACGCAGAAACGAAAGCGACTGAAGAATCCTTTGTGCCACCGCAGCGTTCGAGAATGAGGCCGAGTGACCTTTCTCAAGCCCCTTGGTTTGGCACATTGAATGGAGGGATGGGAAGAGGCAAGAATTGGGAATTCGCAAAACCTGGGGTCGAAAATGAGTTCAGCCCCATCTCCTCTGTGGGATCTGAACGAGCTGTCTAACCTCTCGGCGCCTGGCTCTCTCCGTCCCAAAACAGGATCGGGTAGTGACCATCCCAGCCCCTAGGGCTGTTCCGCGGATGCCCTGATGTGGGCAGAGAGGTGACAGCGCTTTGTAAATCTGTGAGACAAGATACAAACGCTTGCTGTCTCCTTCCACTTTATATAAAGGGCTACTTCCGAAACACGAGAGACTAAACAACCCGAAAACTTTCCCGGGCAATTTAGGACAGGGTCAAAGAAAGCAAAGCAAAAGACAAAACAAAGTCCTCTGCGGACATGTCCTTTCTTGGTGGGCGATACTCCCGGCACGCACCTGTGCTATCTACAGGTCACGGTGGTAAGGGGACAGGGGACAGGGGACAGGGCACCGACCGGGGCGCCCTTCGCTGCCCTTCCCCTCAGAGCCGGTTTACCACCCCCCCCCCCCCGAGTGGTAAACTGTGCTGCTCTGATCGAGTTCACCCTCTGTGGCTGAAGTGTTTCCTTCCCCAACAGCCCCGCTTTCGAAACAGGCAGCCGCTCCGGTTGCTTTGCAAAGACTCGTCTCCAGTTCCGATCCTGAAGATAAGCTACCGGGTTTGCACCTCGGGTCGGTCTTCCGTCCCGAGACAGAGGCGCAGCCCGCTCTTGCTGCCCCGTGGCCTCAATGCCAATGTTCTAGCTCACACTCGCCCGGCGGAAGGGACCCTTAGAGGCCCGCCGGCCCACCGCCGGACCGCCGTGGAAACGGGGACGCGGGGAAGGAGCGGACCGTCAAGGCAAAGGCACAACACCCCCCAGGCTGCAGCTCCTCTTCCCAGAAATAGTCTCCCCTCGTTATTCCTGCGTCACGCGTGTGCTCCTGGCGGGCACAGCCAGCTGCCTGCTCCGCATCTCCAGATGGTGACTAATGAGTGGCTGCGACTTGACTTGTCTAAGCAGAACTCCGGATTCTACCCACCCACTCACGCTTGTTCCTCCCCCGGCCTACCCAGTCAATTGCCCAGGTCCTGGGGCCACATGCCTCGGAGCCCTGCTGCTGATCTTTCTTTCCCCCATCCGGTTCACCTGCAAGCCCCGTGGCCCTACCCTCAAAACACCTGCAGGATTGGTCTACTTCTCACCCCCTTCGACGACTACCACCCAGCCACCCTGCCCTCTCGCTCAGGCTGCTGCCACCCCTACCCGACTAGATTCCGTCCCCACTCTTTTTTTTTTTTTTTTGAGTTTATGAACTTCTAGGGTATTCTTTTTTTTTTTTTTTTAATATGAAATGTATTGTCAGATTGGCTTCCATGCAACACCCAGGGCTCATTCCAACAGGTGCCCTCCCCAACGCCCATCACCCACCCTCCCCTCCCTCCCACCCCCCCATCAACCCTCAGTTTATTCTCAGTTTTTAAAGAGTCTCTTATGGTTTGGCTCCCTCCCTCTCTCTTTTTTTTTTCCCCTTCCCCTCCCCCGTGGTCTTCTGTTAAGTTTCTCAGGATCCACGTAAGAGTGAAAGCATGGGATCTGTCTTTCCCTGTGTGACTTATTTCACCCAGCATAACCCTCTCCAGTTCCATCCACGTTCCTACGAAAGGCCAGATTTCATTCTTTCTCATTGCCAAGTAGTATTCCATTGGGTATATAAACCACAACTTCTTTATCCATCCGCCAGTTGGTGGACCTTTAGGCTCTTTCCATAATTTGGCTATTGTTGAAAGTGCTGCTGTCCACATTGGGGTACAAGTGCCCCTCTGCATCAGCACCCCTGGATCCCTTGGGTCAATTCCTAGCAGTGCTATTGCTGGGTCGCAGGGTAGATCTATTCTGAATTTTTTGAGGAACCTCCACACTGTTTTCCATCTCCACTCTTAACTCTCCTCCGGTCTCTTCTCCACACAGCGAACCTTGAAAACCACAAAGCAGATCGCATCACTCCACTCCTCAAAGGGCTCCAACGGCCGCTCATCTCATGATAAAATCCAAACTCCTTACCATATGCTATAAGAGCCTACATAAAGGGCCCTGCCTACTTCTTGGATCTCATCTCCTACCGCTGTCTCCTTAAACTCTCTCCTTTCCAGCAGCAGCGGCCTTGCTGCTGTTCCAGAAACACACAAGCTCATGTCTGCCCCGGGGCATTTGTACGTGCTGTTTGCCCTCCTGACATGCGCTTCACCCACATCTTGGCATGGATCGTTGTCCCATGTTATGCACCTTTCTGACTGAACCAACCTCGATCACTCTCTCAAAAAGAGTACACCTCACCCAGTCATTCCAGTCCTCAGCCTGCTTGATTTTTCTTTTATAGCAACACCTCCCCATGAAATTATATCATGCATCTGTTCATGCGCTTGTTTACAAAGTGTTTTCCCCACTGGAACTTAAGCTCCATGAGGATAGAACTTTAGTCTGTCTTCGTCCTTTGTCTATCCTGAGCATCTCAAACAAGATCCATCACCTATCAGTCACCTATCACAACGCCTGCCACAGTATTAGTTGAACGGATAAAGGAATGAGTTAAAAAACGACCATGTAAAATTTGGGACGATCCAAAAGTTTTTGAGAAACAAATGTGCGAATTGAACACACCAGAAGCATTCACGTCATTTTTTTTCTTTTTTCCGTTTCTTAAATTTAAATTTTAGCTAGTTAACATACACTATTGGTTTTAGATAGTTAACATACCATATTGGTTTTAGAGGAGAAATCAGTGATTCTTCACTTACATACAACACCCAGGGCTCATCACAAGTGCCCTCCTCAGTACCCACCGTCCATCTAGCCCATCTCCCACCCACCTCCCTCCATCAGCCCATAGTTTGTTCTCTATCATTAAGAGTCCCTTGCGATGGGATACTTGGGCAGCTCAGTTAAGTGTCCGGCCCTTGATTTCACTCAGGCCGTGATCACATGGTTCGTGAGATAGAGCCCCACATTGAACTCTGTGCTGATAACACGGAGCCTGCTTGGGATTCTCTCTCTCCCTCTGCCTCTCTCTTTCTCTCTCTTTCTCTCTCTCCAAATAAATAAATAAACTTAAAAAAAAAAAAGAGTCTCTAGGGCTCCTGGGGGTTTCAGTTGGTTCAGTGTCCAACTCTTGATTTCGGCTCAGGTCGTGATCTCAAAGTTTATGAGTTCAAGTCCCACATTGGGCTCTTTACTAAGAGTGCAGAGCCTGCTTGGGATTCTCTCTCTCCCTATCTCTCTGCCTCTCTCTCTCTCAAAATACATAAATAAATAAATACTTTTAAAAAATAGTCTTTCGTGGCTTGTTTCCTTCTCTTGTCTCCCCCCCCCCCCACTTCCCATATGTTCATCTGTTTTGTTTCTTAAATTCCACATATGAGTGAAACCCATATGGTATTTGTCTTTCTCTGACTGACTTATCTCACTTAGCATAATACATTCTAGCTCCATCCGCATCATTGTGAATGACAAGATCTCATTCTTTTTGACGGCTGGGTAATATGAAATCTTGTCATTCACAATGATGCGGATGGAGCTAGAATATATATATACTTATATATATATATATATATACACACACGCATACAGCTTCTTTATGCATTCATCATTCGATCGATATTTGAGCTCTCTCCATAGTTTGGCTATTGTTGATAATTTCATGTCATTTCTTAGCGCATGGTTCTTACAGGGGCAATTTTATCTGTAGTGAATCTACCAAAAGACTATGGCGCTTACAAAGGAGAGAGAGACTAGAGTATTAAAAAATCCGTGTCGTGCAGGAAACCCACTAACTGGTCCTGGGATTTCCGTTTGGCTCTGTGTTTTCCTGATGCATAGTATGTACGAGTGAGCTTAGACCTAGATGTTTTCCCAGAACGTGCATCTCCCAGAAGAAAGGTGGGTCAGTTATCAGCAGTTGAAGTGTTCCATCTGTGAGACGCGATTTAGATTCGCTCCAGGGCCATTTTCCTGGTGGACCTCCAGGAATTTCCTGGCAGGAAAGACTCGGGCCTGCAGGGGGAGCTGATGGCACATGTCCATTCTGGAAAGCCTTGGAAAACCGAGGTCCAGAAATTTAACTCTTCCTTCCAGTGGAATGAAGTAAAGAGGTCACTGAATTTTAGAAACGTCCAAGATGTTCTCCTATTCCTGCCGGAACCCGAGAAATGGAAAGATTCTTTAGACTCGAAATGTCAAGCGGTCAGATTGGGTTCGTGCAGCCCACGTAATGCAGGATTTTATCTCAACTCTGGGACCACTTCCTCTTCATGGGTAGACTGGGATGTCCCCACACACCGGCCAAGACGGTGGCTCCGAACGATGGCGGAGGATGCCCAAGAAACACACTACCGCGCATTCTAGCCTGGAAAAGCATAAAAAGCCAGCGTTCATCGTGACACAGAAAGCCTTGTGGGTTTATCAGGAGAACCCCAGAACTTTGCCTCCTGCAACTAGAGAGCAAAACAATGTGACCTTTCTGTTCAGAGATATAAAGTTACTGAACAAAATGGAAATCGTTCTATTAATAGTTTATTTACGACCGTATCACCGGGTCAGAATTAATTCTCATCTTGCATCTAATTTCACAATGGCAACCCCACGTTCATGGAGCCGGCCCGTCTTGCAAATTAAAGAGACTCTGCTTACTCTCGGACTCCAGTCCTTCAGGGCAACCCTTGAAAATGGAAATAAGTCATATTCCCCACCCAACCCACCATAATCACACACGCAAGAAGGGACAGCAGCTCATCTCGGTCCCAGCTGCGTTGAGTCTTAGAAATAGTGCTCGCTCTCCCTGCATCAAAGGGCAGGAGGAGATTTCCGCTCCAGAGTGATGGCATCCCGTCATCCTCCAAAGGCAAGTCCGCACAGTGGGGCTGCATCATTTCCTTTTCGATGTTGGGATTTCCTGGACTTTCCGCGCAAGATCTTAAAAACCAAAAACACGGTCTGTAGAAAGATGTATCGAAAAACCCTTCTATCTCTCATCCCCACTACACATATGATGTCACCGTGTCTGACATGCCCTCCATTGCAAGCAGACGGTAGCCACAAACTAAGGACGTGCGTCAATCGGAAGGACTCAACACCCCCGCCTGCCCAAACCGCAGCATGTCCGGGCTCCTTCCCTTGACTCCCTGTTCAAGTTCCATATTTACCTAGTATTTTCTTGCACAATCGACGGCTCTGAGAGGGTGTATCTTGCAAGGAACACCAAAAAGGAAGGCACAGCCATTGGGGTGGCCAGGCCCAGGTTGTTACCCGCGGTGTGATGGTCCTCACCCGCCTGTGGGCAGAGTCGGTCCTTCCGGAGACGCACCCCTGCAGCCGGTCATCTGCAGCCGAGTCCTCTGCATTGGTGCTGTCCCACACCGTGGTCTTCGTTTCAGTGGGGATCCCGAACTCTTATCGAAAATGTCTTTGGAAGGTCACACGGCACCACAACATGGAGACGGAAGTCATTTCGATGCCAAAGATGACCCCTCATAGACCAGTGCAAAAAATGAACATAAAAAAAAGAGTTGGACACTTGGCTGTCTGAGCCATCCAGGTGTCCCATAGATTTTCTTTTAAAGATTTTTTTTTTCATTTTTAAGTAATCTCTGTGCGCAACATGGGGCTCAAACCCACAGCCCCATGTTGCATCAACTGAGCCAGCCAGGCACCCCTCTCTTAGATTTTTCTAAGCTAAGCAGGGTTAGCTTAGAAAGGTAACTTTTTCCAGGCGTTAGAACAACCATCAGTCAAAAGCTCCATGGGGTGCCTGGGTCATGGCTTCAGCTCAGGTCATGCATGATCCCACGGCGTTCATGGGTTCGAGCCCCCCATCGGGCTCTGTGCTGACAGCTCGGAGCCTGGAGCCTGCCTCGGATTCCATGCCTCCCTCTCTCTCTGCCCCTCCTCTGCTCATGCTGTCTCTCCTTCTCGAAAATAAATGAACATTAAATTTTTTTTTTAATTTAAAAAAAAGCTCCTGACTGATTACCAAGAAAATTGTTTTAGCAACAGTCATAGGTAATTCCATTGAGAAGGGGGGGAAAAAAAAAGAATCCAACTAGGAGTTTAACCCAAAAGGAAATGCAGATATGTAATCTCAATATACTGATCAATTCTGAAGGTGTTCAAGTTCAAGGTTATAAAGGTCACATGTCCTCTGGGTGCCATGTATCCCTGCCAACAGCAATTCATAAACGTCTCCAAAGTCGGGATGGGCTCAAATAAAAATTTTTACTGTCCAATGAAAAAGTTGAGATGTATTTCAATAAAATATTCACTATACCATAAAAGGACAGTACGTGTAATTAACTGTACAGAGACATGTATGCTCCTACCCATTAATTTTTCTTAAATTGTGGACATTAGCATATACCGGTGTGACCCCCGCAAAGCTGTGATTAAGTCAACCGTGCATTTTACAACCTCCGACACACCACGCGAGAATGGAGGAACCCGTTCCCCCCAGGCCCTCCTAGCTGCTTTCTCCCCCAGGCTCTCCAGCTTCCCGGACAGGTGGGCGGGGACACTCAGGCACTGAGGCACTCCACTCACCCCTACAACCCGGGGTTGGGGGGAGAGGGGCTTCCGGCCTCTACCTGCTGTCCCCAGTGCCCATCCTGGCGCCCCCGGTGTCCACAGCAACTCAGTGAGTTCCAGCCTGAACTGTTGAAACGGCGGACGACCTCTTAAGGATGCATTTGGAGAAAGGGATCCACAGCCAAAAGTATTTTTAAATCTACTGGACTATTTTATCTCTAATGTCATTTGGGTTTGAGTGTTTTCTGATTCACCGACTACACTACACGCCGCTTTTCATTTGAATTGAGATAGGCATTGTTTTCTTTACTTCCCTTCAAGGAGCTCAATCAGAAGGTTAAGAGGCTCAGCCAGGAAAAAGGGGGAGTTCAGTTCTTGCCCAGCTGTTCTCAACTGAGGTTAAAAATAAAGGGGGGAAAGAAAAAGAGGTCTGAGCGCTAGCTGAGCTCGATCCAAGGCCTGGTACATCAGAATCCCCGGGGGAAAGACAGACTTAGGTGTTTTTGTAAAAAGCTCTCCAGGTGATTCTAATATGAATCACGCCGAGAACCACTGATTTCGTGGGGGGAAAAAAGCATTACGCTCTGTGGGACTCGGGGACCCTGAGGTTCTAGACTCTGCTGTGTCTGGGGCAAGGCACTTAGTTCTTTGGACCCAATTTCCATTTCTGCAAAATAAAAGGCGTGGGCTGGAGACTTAATCCTTTCGGATCTGATGCTCGTGCCGATGGATGTCCGAGTCTCTGTCACCGCGTGCGGAGATATTTCAGTATAACCCTGACTCAAACTGCACTTTGGACAAAAACTACCAGTGTAGACCACAACCAAAGTGGCCTCCTATCGTCATGCGTGTCGACCTTTCCCAGACCTCATTCTCCTCTGCACCTTTGGCGCTGTGGTCCCTCCTTCTGGGTCCCTCCTCCCTAAGGGCACACATTGCGTTTACTAGAAGGAACGAGCCAAGTTTTCAGTAAAGGATCCAAGAAGCCCTGACCGGAGGGGAGGAGCAGAAACAGAGGGGGACAGAGGAGTGACCAGAGAGAAGAATCAAGCGTGGGGGTAGATCCCCCAACATCTCCCCGATTTCCAGCCGAGTTGCTGATGTTCTGCGACAGACGAAACGTGTGCGGAAGGAGGGCAGGCTGTTTAGTATTTTGGATCTGCTGACTTTGAGGCACCAAGGTCCACATAACTGTATCCTGAAGGATTTGGCCCCGAGGACCTCCGAGATTCTTCCAGACCTTTCTCTCGTGCCAAAAGCAAACCCTATGACGCTGTAGGCCGCTCTCTGATGACACTGGGAAATCGGGTACGCGATCTGGGAGGGGGGGGTCTGTCGGGCTCACGGAGTGTATTCTGTCAGTCTCCTCTCGCTCTTTCGACCTCCTTGTCAACTCCTTCACACTCATCCGTTGTTCGTTTATTCGTCCCCTCTCCCTCAGTTCTCAAAACACTGTATCTGGAGCTCCTTCTTGGCACGCATTTTCCTCCTTGGATTTTGTCGCCAGTGGATGTTGATGAGCGAATGGAATGAGGAAGCACGAGGAAGGCGATTTCTGACAAGCACACTCAGCAGGGAGAGGTCTGGAGGTAAGGAAGGAATCAGATTGCCTCCCCCTTCAGAAAAAAAAAAACCACGTAAAAAACGCAGAACAGACGTGAAACTCGACAAAAACAACGGTCTTGGGGTAGTCGGTACAGGGGCGATGAGAAGAGCAGATTTTTTTTGTGCGTCGGTGATGATGTTAATGATATAAGCGCATCCTACTTGTCAGGGATGCTCCTGAAAGTTTTTCGTACATTATGCACATACACGATCTCATTTAATCGCCACAACAGTCCCGGGGGGGAGGATTATTATCTCTGCTTTACGTAGGAAGAAGCTGGCCGAGAGGTCCTGTGGAGGTGGCGTAGCTGGGGGTGGAGGGGGGGGGGGCACAGCTGGATTCAAACCCGGGTCAGCCGGACTCAACAGCCCAGACGGCCCCACTGTGCCGTCCAGCCCCCATAGCATCGCTATACAGGGGCAGTATGATGAGTGATGTTGCTATTACTGCCCTGAGTCATCATTTCCCTTCCTGGTCTCAGAAGGTGCAGGAGGTGAGGGAGCATTCAGGAAGGGTCCTCCCCAAATGGCCCAAATCCATGGTTCTCAATTGGTTGATCTCCAATTACCTGGAAAATTCCCTTATACGGAGATCTTATCCCCCATCAGGTAAACAAATGAGCAACTCCAGGAGTTCTCCTGAGATCAAACCCTCAGAAGTGCACCCAGAATGCCAGGCACAAATGCACTGGGATTTCGCACGAGAGGAGGATGATATATTCTGGTTCGTTTCCAAAACCCTCAGAAATCGTGTCCCAACTGGCTTAGCCTTTTTTTGTTTTGTTTTTAAGAAAGATCCTCTAAGAAATGCACAGCCACTGGTAGCAATGGCAATTTTTTAAAGTTTATTTATTTTGAGAGAGAGAGAGAGAGAGAGAGAGAGAGCAAGCACAAGTGAGGGAGAGACAGACAGAGAATCCCAAGCAGGATCCGTGCTGCCAGCACAGAGTCCGCTGTGAGGTTCAAACCCACGAACCGTGAGATTATGACCTGAGCAGAAGTCAGGAGTTGGGTGCTTAACTGACTGAGCCACCCAGTTGCCCCTGGTTTAGCCTTTTGAGCCATAAAAACATAGTAGCCTGTTGGATTCAGAGAATAATCTATACTGACTCTATCCAAAGTCTTTCTCCTGGGTCCCTCTCAAAACGTGAGTCATTACTTTTTTTCTATGTAGAAGTTGAATAATGTCCCCCTAAAAGTCTTTGCTTTTCATTGGCCCCCCACTACTGTTCGCCGTGGATCAGCCCAGAAACAAAATGTCCTGCCGGCATCAGGTCAATCTCCTGTTGGCTTACTCCCCCACCCTGACCCTTCCCCCCTGGATTATGCTCCTACAGGTTTTCAAATATACTGCTCAGGGGCTTTCTCCTCTTCTCCCTTTGCTTGACCATCAAAATAGCAAGAGTCAAGGTTATTCATTAAACTTGCAGGCTTTTACTTTTCTCGAGCCAAGAGAGTGGTCAGAGCTTTAAAACACAAGCGTGGAGTTAGAAAGAGTGTCCCTTACACCTTGGTGGCTCAGTCGGTTAAGCTCAGGTCATGATCTCACATTCCTGAGCTCGAACCCCTCGTCAGGCTCTGTGCTGACGGCTCAGAGCCTGGAGCCTGCTTCGGATTCTGTGTCTCTCTGCCCCTCCTCCACTCGTGCACGCGCGTTCTCTCTCTCTCAAAAATAAACATTAAAGAAAAATTAAAAAAAGAAAAAAGAAAGAGCGCTCCTTCCTCTCTGAGCAGTTTGCTTTGCTTCTTTGAGTCGAATCTGCACAGTGGGGTTATAAGACCTCCCGGGCATGCCCCTCCTTTGTTGTTTTCTCACTGTACTTGTCAAGTACATCCTTGCCCTGTCGGAAGCCAAGGGGAGTACCTGCACTTGAAGAGGAAGCTTCTGGGGAACTAGTCTTACCTTGTGAGTCCTCACTAAATTAGTTATTCTAAGTATTAAGGGGGCAGTCCTAGATGGGTTCACAATTCTAAGTATTAAGGGTCCTCGTAAGGACCCTTACTCAGCAATGCTCACCATTGGCCCCAGCACAACCATCGGGAGGATGACCCACGGTTTAAATGGCATAAATTCTGGGGCATAAGTTGGCTTTGGGTTTTGGTCAACGGAGTGCGTTGAATGGCGTCCCCCCAAATTTGTGCCACCTGGACCCTCAGAATGAGACCCTATTTCGAAATAGGGTCTTTACAGATGTATTTGCTATAAAATTTGAGCCCCAGTCTCTGAATAGCAAATGCTAATGTAATGTGTGGGCTCCTGGTACCCGGGAAGGGGTTGCGAAGGCAGGGAACAACCCGCCATCACACCCACACAATCACTGCACAAGATTAAGACCCAATTCCTTACTGTCCTTCACGACTCATCATGCCCTGACCCAGCCCAATCTTTCCAGGGTCAGCTTAGCTGCAACAGGGTTCATCCCTCATCCAGCCACATGCAACTGTTCAGCCACTGGGAATAACCCTGTCCTCTCCCATCTCACAGGTCCGAGTCCTACTCATTGTCAAGTTTTATGTCATATACCACCTCCTCCAGGAAGTACATCCTATATTAGTAAGGAGGCTTTAAACTGGAAGTTCAAAAACACCCAACGCAAGCTGACATTGGCAATGACAGGAATTTATTACCTCATGCGACTGATCAGGAATAAAAATGGTGTCAGGTAAGGAACATTCCGGTGATTCAGGAACTAGTTTATTTTTGTCTCTTCATTCACCTACTGCAGTCAAACCCCTCCCAAGGTTGACTGGCCTCATGGGTGCAAAATAGCTTTCAGCAGCTCCCGGGACCTCTACCGTCACGTCCAACAAAAAGGAGAGCTTGCGGTGGCTTTCCCAGCCAAAGGCTTGACCTTCACTCTGATTGGTCCAGCTTAGAGAGCATGGCACTCGGGAGCCAATCACCGTGCCCAGGGGGATGGAGAGCTCTGATTGGCCAATCCAGGCCACGTGCACCACATCGGCACTTTCCTCGAACTTTCCTCGAACCCTGTGTCTCCCCCGAGGGGAGCAGAAGGAAAGGTCGCTGGGAGACCTGACCTGCTCATGACCCACACTCCCTCTTCTGTGGGCCCAGTACCCTCGTCCACGGTTGTGTGAAGGCACCGATCATCCTTTGAATGTATTTTATTCCAGTATCTGTACCTCCCCAGACAATTCCTTGGGACCGGAGACCGTGACTTGCTCATAGGCAGGTCTCAAGTTAGCCGTTCACATGGTGGGAGCTCAATCAAGTTCTGTTGAAGTCAATTATGTCTTTTAAAAAGGAAGCGAAGGAAAAGTTGTTTTCATACTTTCAAATTCCCAGAGGATCGTGTTTCGTTGTTTTCGGCACATTGATGAATCCCCTGGCCAGAAAGGCAGGCTGATCGCGGGCGGCACCCCGGGTTCTCACGTGCTGTAAGCAGATACATTAGAACATTTTAGTCATTTAGAAACTGAGTCGAATGTCCACTGCATTTTTTGTGTGTGAATGTGTGGATAGTTATAAATAGACATGGAAAAACACTGAGGCTGGGTGACTCCTTGGCCGGGGCCCTGGATCTGGACCCCCAAATATAGCCTGCTAACAATTTGCCACAGGCACTCTTTTTTTTTTTTTTTTCCACACAGTTCATCATTTCAAACATTCTGAGCAACCATCCTGGATATTTGTTCAAGAGTACATTTTTTCCACTTTGTCTTTTGGCCAAATGTGTGGCTTTTTCTTTAAAAAGAGATGAGAACCTCAAGGCCCGGATAAATATATCCCCTGGCACTTGGCTATAATACAATTCTCTATAGGCAATTCTGTCGCATGTCTGTGGGATTGGTTTAAATCTGGAAGCCTCCGGAAGGCCTCAGTCTCACACTCCTGCCCCCATCGCTGCTTCTGAGGAGAAGGCCCGGGGAGTGGGCCACAGGCATTGTTTTCCATTAAATAGAGCCAGACAGAAAAAGGGACGCTCAGGGAGGAGTCTCTTGACAGACCTGAGCCCAGGGCAGCCTTCACTTTTGAGCTTCCTGGTTGATATTACAGCACGCCGCCCCCCGCCTTTTCCCAGTGTTATCATACCGCGGGGTCACCTACATCTCTGTCCCTTCCCGTCCCTCTCCCACCGCCAACCCCCTCCAGCTTTCCAAGCCCAGCCTCCCTGCCGGATTTAACACATCTGATTACAGTTGACCCAGGCATTTCCCAGTGTCAGTTTGGTCCACGTCCCAGCCGCTCAAGTGGATCCCAGCGCTGGAGATCAGAACAGACTTTCCCATGAGCGCCGTGGAATTAATGAGGTTTAGATTCCCAGGCTAGACCAGAGGACCCAGATGTGCTAGTGATATCCTGGCGGAGAGTTTGGGGGAGTCAGATTTTGGGGGGGAAAAAAAGTAGACCTGGTCAGATCTTCATTTAGCCCTTCGCCCCTTCGGTCTCAGATGCGAATGGGAAGGATACCTGGAGGTGAGCGGCTGTCAGAACCCCTCCTTAAACGGCTGCAACAGCCCAGGGCTGCCTGGCTCTAGGTCTTTTTACAAGTAGAAAAAGAAAAGCAAAACAAACAAACAAACATAAGCCTCCTTGAATCATCCACTGTAGGCAGGCGTCCACTTAATGCAACAGAACACAGTCCTAAACTGAGTCACGATCGTTCTTTCTGTAGCTCCAGAGGTATTGAGTTTGGATCGCAAACAACATGGGTCTGCGACCCCTTGATCGCGAGGAGGCCACTGTCGGCCTTGCTGATCCTGGTGTCCCACCCCCGTCAGGCCTGGTGGACGCGACGGGCTTTGTAGAAAGACCAGTGGAGTAAAAGTCTCCACTTACTTTCGGGTCATGATCTCACGGGTTTGTGGGTTCGAGCCTCGTGGTGGCGTCTGTGCTGACAGCTCAGAGCCTGGAACCTGTTTCCGATTCTGTGTCTCCCTTTCTCTCTCTGTCCCTCCCCTGCTGTGCTCGGTGTCTGTCTCTCTCTCTCTAAAATAAATAAACGTTTTAAAAGTGGGTCCGGAAAACTGAAAGCTCTGGGGCAGTCACAGCCCGCCTGGCCATGAAGTTGCCACGGGCAATTTTCTTTCTGACAGAGCTTGGAGCAGCCTGAATCCCGGCCAGCTCTCACCGAGTCAGGCCCGGCCCACCCTCCGCTCCCCCGGGAGGGACCCTGGCGCGCCTGTGATCTCAGCGGGGATGTCGAGCTCCCAGCAAACACAGCCAGAGGCTGCATGGGTGGGAGACAGAGCTCAGAGGGCCTGCAGCGCAGTCTGGGGCCCACGGCCATCATCTGTCAACGTGCGGTGGCAGCGGCCGTGAGAACTGTGTGCCGTGTCTGGTCACAAAGTGTCATCTCTCCGCAGGCCACGGGACTTCACAACTAAGGGAAACAGCTTTGCCAGGCACCAAAGATGGGATCCCTGCTCCGGTGGCGGAGAGAAGAGAGGGGGATCGGAGGAGAGCGACGGGCAGGAACCCTACGACTATTATCAGTTTGAATCAGTGGGATCATAGTTACCATCTTCTTTTTTTTCCGAGTATTTTCCCCGATGTTCTGATGTCTCGTGATATCCCTCGGAAGTAGGAAAGGCTGGGGTATTAGATTCTTATTTAACAGTTGAAGGAACTGAGGCTCAGAAGGGACTGCACACACGGGAAATCAGGCCTGATTCTCAACTGAAGGTGACACCGGGAAGACCTGTAGCGTCTGGGGTCCCCGCAGGAAACAGATGGCACTCTTCAAAGAGGTGACTCACAGGGGCATAAGGAAGGGACTGTTGACAACGGTGTGTAAAGAGAGTGAAGCATCCCGGGGCCACCGAGAGCAGGAAAGCCCTTGCCACTGCCCCCAGGCCTGCAGGGGCGAGGAGAGGGAGCAGCTTCTGGAACTTTGGGGACAGCGTGCCCACGGGAGAGGGCCACCAGGCAGGAGAAAACCCCATCGCTCTTTCCTCCCACCCCCTCCCATTTCCTGTCGGTTGGTGCCTCCCGTGGGCCAAACCCAACTGGAAGCCAGAGGGCAAATACGGCCCATGTTGTGTTCCTGTCCGTGAGGTCAGCTTCCCACAGCCGGGAGCCGGCGCAGAGCAAATCTGGGGGTTGGGGTGGGGGGTGGAAAACGTCCTGCCATGATCTGCTGTGCCCTTACTTTGTGGCAGAAACCGTCCTTGGGGACGTCTGCGACGGTCACCTGTAATCCTCGCTATGACCCTGCGTGGTGGGTATGAAACCTCAGGTGGCCAACTCATGTGTGTAAAGGTCAAAACTTTGTGTTTCTAGAATTTCACTGCAATGTGGGGCCTCCGTTCTTCTGACAGGTGGCGGAAACGTTATCTCAGCCGGCTCGTGGTTTCTTCAGCCAGTTCTGGACCCCAGCGCAGCGCAGGCCCTGAGACACCTGCCCCGGGGCCTTCACGCACACTCACGGGACTCCCAGAATGCCCAGTCAATAGTGGTTTCTCTCCCCGCTTCCCCGCCGACATCTCAAGGCATCCTTGTTCCCGCCTGGTCTCTTGTCCTGAGATCAGATGCACGCGTGCCTGTCCCAACTGTAGGATCCCTCTAGGTCCCGTTCTCTTTCACCCCTCTGGAAAGCCCAGAAACCTTTGGGTGTTGTCCTGTCGTTCTGCTGGGGGCGGGGGGGGCAGTCCCTAGGGGCTGTCTCTGTCCTGTCAGCATGCAGCCTTCTCCATCTACCTCTCTCGTTTGGACCTGTGGGGAAATTCTCTGAGACGTGCCACGTCAGGGCTCCGCTCGGGAAGCGAGGCTAAAGTCCTCTTTGGAGCCAAGTCCCCAAATGGATCTGGAGCTTCTGTTGTGCCCTTCCCCCTGGGGGCCTGCTCTAGGATCCTTTCCCCGGGGTCACATGGCAATATCTACCCAGCCCTCTGGCCGGCCTCCTTCTCTGCCACCGCCTCTGGCCCGCAGAATCTTTAAGCAACAAATACTTTGGGGTGTTGGGAAACCGCTCTGAGGAGACAGGTATGCTTCTGTTTCCAAATATACTCTTCATGCATTGACTTTATCTTCTCAATCATGCAAGGATTGGGATTTTGAAACTCGAAAGTCTAGATCTGGGCAGGCCAGAGTCCTTTCTCTTAAACTTTTTTTTTTAATCTCTACCATGCCAATAATTAAAACTTCAAAACCAAGACGTGCCATCTTGGTTGTCTGCCTTCGCCTGGGGCACCCCTTTCCTGGGGTAGGAAGCCTCAGCTGCCATCTGAAAAAGAAGAACCAGGAACTTCCCAGAATGCAAGTGATAGCAATTACGGCAGAGATGGCTTTCCCACGAAGCTAATGAGCTTACGGTTCGCAGTCCCTTGCTTTCAAGGGTCTTGGAAGAGACCCAAGTAACGGATTCATGGATTCACGTTTTTCTAAAACATGCAAAATTTAAGATGTTTTAAAACTACCGTGAGTTAAGACCGCTGTCTCCCGCTCAGACTCTGCATTACATTCTATCCACTTTGGGTGGCGCTCTAGTGGCTGTGGGTGTCTGAGAGCTTTAGCCAAGGAGAAGTTGAGCTGCATCTATGCAGTGGCATCCTCAGTTCAGGGCAAGAGCGGCTATACCCTAGACTTTAGAGGGTCCCGCTCTTTTCTCCTCTGGCTTCACCCCTACACTTAGGGTAAAGAGTCTACAGGACCAAAGAGACAAGTGCCCCGGGGACCTTCAGCCTCTTCTGGACCACACCCCAGGTGTGGCAACCAGGGAAGTTGCCTGTGAGAACTCCCTTCATGAAGAGCGTGCCGCAGGGAGAGCGGTTAGCTGGGATCCTGTCACCGTTGAGCTCCCAGGATCTTCCGGTGTTCAAGCCAAGGCCATGCTTCTCCCAGGCAGCCCTCAGCCAATGACAATGTGTGCCAGGGTCCTAGCAGCTGGCCATTGCTGCCCAGTGGGGGCCTCTTCTAATGGGCCATCCTTTTATTTTTAATGCGTATTTATTTTTGAGAGAGAGAGAGAGAGAGAGAGAGACATGGAGTGTGAGCAGGGGCAGGACAGAGAGGGAGACACAGAATCAGAAGCGGGTTCCAGGCTCCGAGCTGTCAGCCCAGAGCCCGACGCGGGGCTCGAACTCACAGACCGTGAGATCATGACCTGAGCTGAAGTCAGATGCTTAACCGACTGAGACACCTGGGTGCCCCTAATGGACCCTCCTTGTACCACAGCTCCCGACTGGGTTGGCTAAGACTCCAGGTAGGCATTTCAGTCTGTTTATTGGCCTCGTCTCCTTCCCTACCTCCTTCCCCAGGTTTCCGATTTGCCCTGTGGAGTCTTTCCCCACCCGTTCCCGCTCTCCCCTCTTGTAGTTTCCACAGGCATTACCCCCAGTAACCTCTAATACTCCCGGGGCACCTGGGTAGCTCAGTCAGTTAAGCATCCGACTCTTGGTTTCACCTCAGGTCATGATCTCATGGTTGGTGAGTTCAAGTCCCGCATCAGGCTCTGCGCTGACAGTGCGGAGCCTGCTTGGGATTCTCTCTCTGTCCCTCTCTCTCTCTGCCCCTCCCCTGCTCCCTCTCTCTGTCTCCCTCTCAAAAATAAATAAAAACTTAAAAAAATAAAGAAACCTCTAATACTCCCACCTCTGTCTCAGCTGCTGCTTTCAGGAGGACCAGCCTGACACGCTCCGGAGAAAGCAGGCAAGAAGGTGTGGTCTGGGGACCCGACCAGTTATCACTGGGGGGGGACTCGATCCCAGGGAGTATGTACACAGATCACAGAGGGTCCTGCAGCAAGGGGGAAGCCAATAGTCATCATCTTCACTGACATCGACTTGGGAGAATGTTCCGATGGTGGGAAAACCCAAGCAGCACAATACTTCAGGCTTTGGAAAAGTAGTGGGGCGTGAAGGTCAAGGGGTACAGAACAGATATATAAAGACCGTGGGATCCAGTGGTTGCCTCAGGTTGCACCGACCTTCTAGAGAGAGAGAATGAAAAACCGAGGGCAATTGACAAACAATAGAAATCTCAATGCGAAAGCCAAAAGGACGCTTTGGTAGCTCCAAAAAGGCTCGTGTCTCCTGCAATGGGAGAGGAGGAAAATCTAAAAATGAAACTCAGGATCAAAGGTGGAGTCGCCAAGCTTCACTGATGGTTGAATACTCAGCCACAGCAGGTTTGTTATGGGTCTGACACGTGGGATGGGGTCACCTGGGTGGACACCCCTGATAGTCCTGGCTCCCGAGACTCCTCTGAACCCTCTGAATCACTTCTCTTACTGTGACGTTGGGATTTAGAATAAAAAATACATTACAGGAAAGCCTTGGTTCGCGAGCATAATTCACCCTGGAAACACGCTCGTAACCCAATGCACTCGCGTATCGAAGCGAATGTCAAGAACCATTGGCTCAGTTGTGATCATGTGACGTTTGGCCTCATGTGCTACTCGTATTGCAAGACATCGCTCGTTTATCAAATTAAATTTTATTAGAAATGTTTGCTCGTCTTGCGGAACATAAGTTCCTCGCAATCCGACGTTTTACTGCACTCGGTCTTTGTCCCCATTTCTGGCACGGAGCTTCTTAGAATTTCCTAGGTGCTGAGAGCCGTAAAGGCATCTTGTGTTATGGCAAGAACCCAGGCATCACGGCAGAATGTCGTAGAACTAAAAGCCACACCGTGAAATGAATGAGTTCAGGCTGCAAAAGGGGGTTGTGGAGGAGAAGCAAGTCAGAATATGTCCGTGGAAAATTCTCCCAATTACTAAAATTCTTCACAATCTAACAACATAAAATTGCAAACAGAATTTGGTTCTTATTGACATCTATTCAAAACTGTCAATCACAAAAAATAACCTTTTTTAAAAAAATAATTTATTTCAATTTGGCTAACATACAGTGTCTACAGTGTGCTCTTGGTTTCGGGGGTAGATTCCCGTGATTCATCGCTTACATACAGCACCCAGTGCTCATCCCAGCAGGTGCCCTCCTCAATGCCCATCACCCACTTTTCCCTCTCCCCTGATTCCCCCCCCCCATCAACCCTCAGTTTGTTCTCTGCATTTAAGAGTCTCTTAGAGTTTGCCTCTCTCCCTCTCTGTTTGTAACTATTTTTTTCCCTTTCCCTCCCCCCATGGTCTTCTGTGAAGTTTCTCAAGTTCCACATATGAGTGAAATCATATGACATCTGTCTTTCTCTGCCTGACTTATTTCACTTAGCATAAGACCCTCCAGTTCCATCCACATTGTTGCAAACGGCTTTCATTCTTTCTCATTGCCAAGTAGGATTCCATTGTGTATATAAACCACATCTTCTTTATCCATTTGTCAGTTGACGGACATTTAGACTCTTTCCATAATTTGGCCATTGTTGAAAGTGCTGCTATAAACATTGGGGTGCGTGTGCCCCTATGAATCAGCACCCTTGTATCCTTTGTTGAAATTCCTAGTAGTACAATTGCTGGGTCCTAGGGCAGTTCTATTTTTAATTTTTTGAGGAAACTCCACACTGAAAAACCAAACTTTGATCAACCGGGCTAGGGAGTTGACTGAATCAACTTTCAACTCTCTATAGAAAATGCTATTACAGAGGCACCTGAGTGGTTCAGTCGCTTAAGTGGCCGACTCTTGTTAGCAGCTCAGGTTGTGATCTCGTTGTGAGATTGAGTCCCGAGCTGGGTTCCGCACTGAGCAGAGCCTGCTTGGGATTCTCTTTCCCCCCTCTCTCCCTGCCCTTCTCCCCTGCTCTCTCTCTCCCTCTCTCAAAATAAATGAATAAACTTTAAAAGTTAGAAAAATAAGTGTATTTAAAAAAAAAGAAAATGCCGTTACAAAATCATGGTCATAGGAGGACGTTATCAAAGTTTACACAGCCAAAAAAAAGGCAGAAAAAAGTATGATAAAAGCATATAAGTTAATTAATAAAATATGTTACTTTTCTGGGTTTGGGGGCCCTTATGGTATTTGTTCTTTAACGTTTACTTATTTTTGATACGGAGGCAGGGGAAGGGCAGAGAGAGAGGGAGACACAGAATCGGAAGCAGGCTCCAGGCTCCGAGCTGTCAGCACAGAGCCCAACGCGGGGCTCGAACTTATGAACGGTGAGATCATGACCCGAGCCAAAGTTGGACTGAGCCACCCAGGCACCCCTGGTCTTTCTTTCTTAAATTACAATTTGTTGTGACTTCTTTCTCCTCAGTAACTATTCCCTTTCATATTTAATTTTGTACTTGTAAGTTTCTATTCTTCTTAAAGAGGCTCCTCCAGACCGAATGAGCCTCAGGTCCCACAAAACCTGGGTCCCTTCCTGAATGAATGTTATTATCGTGAGCCCATCATTGTGGTCAGGTGGACAAGATTGCCCCTGTTTTACAGAAAAGAAAAATGAAGGCCCACAGATGAAGTTGCTTACTCATCCTGGCTCTGAACGCTCTCTCGGCTAGGTTCTGGGATCTTCCTGCTTCCTGCTCCTTGGCTCTCAGCCTGCTGCGTCTACCCCCCCAGGCGAGGCAGAGGGGGACACTAACTGGGAAGAAGACGCCTCCCTAGTTAAGCCTCCGCTCTGGCTGTGCGGCAGCCCCAGGGTGGGGACGAGAGGACGGGGGCGGGATGACAGCAGAGAACTACGGCCCACGCAGTGGCTTTTGCAGGACAAAGCAGGGGCACCTCCAGGCACTGGGTCCCCGGCCAGGACCCCACAGCTTCGGGGAGTTGCTGGTGTGGCTTAACCCTGATGTCACCAACAGACGCGGGAAGGAAGGTGGCGAAGGATTGCACATCTGTGCTTCTTCGTTTCCGGAAGCCGCGGGCCGGGCACAGAGAGGCCTGCTGGGGACAGCCAGAACCTGACCCCGGTTCGGTAGGGTCCCTGAAGGCACCTGACTCGTCCCTCAGCTTCGGGCCCCTGGACACTGCTTTGGCCAATCAGGCTGTTAAGAATTACAAAGGCATTGCCTCTTAGAGCAGAAAGAACCTACGTATTGCTGAATCTAGAAATTCCACTCTGGTGGGGCAGAGAATCCATAAGGACAATATAGAGACTTGTTCCAAAAGCCAATGTATTCGATTTAAACCCTGTCGTTTTGGCTTAGATTTGCTCCCATCATTTTTTTTTTTTTTTTAAATCTCCGTTTGGTGTTAACATATCCCTTATGAGGGGCGCCTGGGTGGCTCAGTTAAGCATCGGACTCTTAATTCCTGTTCAGGTCATGATCTCACGTTTTCGAATTCAAGCCTCGCGAGTTCAAGCTTTCGAGGAACGTGCTTAGGATTCTCTCTCTCTCTCTCTCTCTCTCTCTCTCTCTCTCTCTCCCCCCCCCCCAGCCCTCCCCTCCCCTCCTCGCTCGCACTCTCTCAAAAATAAAAAAATAAAAAATAAATTTTTAATTACCCACAAAAAAGAGAAAACTTAAAAAAACTCTCCCTTGGGAAATAATGGTGAGAGTGATAGTATTTATAAGTTTTGTTGTGTGTTGCCCCATGCTGGGCATTGCGCTGAAAGCTTTACCTTTTTTCTCATTTTTCTCATGTTTATTTATTTTTGAGAGAGAGAGACAGGCACAGAGACAGAGCGTGAGTGGGGGAGGGGCAGAGAGAGAGGGAGACACAGAATCCGAAGCAGGCTCCGGGCTCCGAGCTGTCAGCACGGAGCCCGACGCGGGGCTCGAACTCGTGAATCAGGAGATCATGACCTGAGCTGGGGCCAGACACTTAAGTGACCGAGCCACCCAAGCGCCCCTCCTGGTGTCTCATTTAATCGACACAAGAACCCTACAAGGTGGATGCTAGTGTGAATCCGAGTTTACCTCCAAAGAAACAAAGACACAGCGCATGCTGTGGAGCTAGGACCTGAGCTGTGGCCCTGTGACTTCACTGAACATACTTAGTCATCTCACCATCCTGCTTCTGGAGAGTAAACGTGCAATTGAATTGTTATGTCTTCATCTCACAAAACGAACGTCTGGAAAACTTGCTGGAGCCCGGTGCTTCCTTAAAGAACTTGTACTGGGGCGCCTGGGTGGCTCAATCAGTCAAGCATCCGACTTCAGCTCAGGTCACCATCTCACAGTTCGTGGGTTCAAGCCTCCCATCTAGCTTGCTGCTTGTTGTCAGCACAGAGCCCGCCTCAGATCCTCTGTCCCCCCCCCCCCCCGCACCTCCCCGCTCACGTTCTCTCTCTCAAAAATAAATAAACATTTGAAAAAAAATTAAAAAAAAAAAAGACCTTGTACTGGTCTAGAAATCAGGAATCCCAAGAGCCATTGAGATAGCCCATCAGATCGATTTGACCAACGCCCAGGAAGACGAACTGAGTTACCCAGTGTCTCCCAGCAGGTTGGAGCAAAATTAGACAAAGAGAAGACAGATTTTCAGCGTTTGTGAGACAAGAAAATTGGGGGGTTTCCTTTGATCTGGACAATGGCCGACTCAAAGAAAGACAGCCTCTAGACGTAAATCCAGAAAACAATTCTTCTAACCTATGTTTCCCCAGGGACATCTTGGCTTGGACATTGTACTGCGGTGTAGGCTCCGGGCACGTCTCCACATTCTTCAACGGAATGGGAGTTTTCAGGCCTTGGGTTCCTACCGGATGCTGCCTCTCAAACCTACCAAGGAGCGTCTGGAGGCACGTTCTCGCCTCTGCCTCTGCGGCACCCCCTCCCACTCGAGGAGCGGCTTTCCAGTTGGCTGTCTCCATGGTGAAGGTGCGAGAAAGCGAGAGTTCAGCCGGTTTCCCTGGCAACGGCAAGGGAGAGCTTGTTGCCTTGGTGATGCCGAGGCAAGTGAGGCGGTGGGACTCAGAGTATCTGTCCTCTGCCCCCGCTCCCACCGAGCACAGGTCCTACCCTGGCAGGCGGGCTTGGGGTGCGGCACGTTAGGTCACCTTTGGGGTTCTTCGTTGCCTCATGGGGCCATAATAGGATCTAATGGGGCTAATGTTAGGATCAACCTCTTGCGGCCGTAAGGAAAGTAAACATACGTGCCAGTGAACGGTAACCATTGTTATTACAGGGCAGAAAGGGAGGCAACTTGAATGTACTAAGACCATTTTAGGCAAGAGGAAGCAGGAGCCCAGGGATGGCAAGCGACTGCCTGAGTTCCAGCACGGTCAAGTTCTGCTGGAGCGGGAAGCCAGATATTTGGACTCGAAATCCAGCGCTGTTTCCACCCACCCCCTCTCCTCTTGCACAGTAGACACGCCCGGCCGCCGGCCGGGCCTGCCCTGGTCTCCCCGCCTCAATCAGAGAGGCCGGAAGCAAAGCGTCTAGTCCCTCCCTCCCCCACGGCTCCCACGGGTCGCGCCGTTAAGCCTGAACCGCGTCACCACGAGCATCTGGATGATGGTCAGAACAATTAATAAGCACAAGATGGGAATAGTGAATTCATTTAGCCAAGTCTTCCCATGCCATAAATTACTGAAATCAGTCCAGACGCAAGTCTGATGGAATGCTTCACTGTTTCGCTAAACGGTTTTGGCATCGCCTCGCCTCTAATGGCATTCCTGAATCATACGACTTATGAATTATTAAGGTTTTCACTTGTGTGATCCATTAGTGATGTAGAAAGCGATACATCATTCTGGGAAGACGACTGGCTTTGGAACTAACCAGACTCGGAATCAAATGCTAAATTCCACCGCGGACGAGCAGTGTGACTTTGGACGAGTTCACAAACCTACCTGAGCATCGGTTTTCTGACCTGTGACACAGCCGTATGATAATAACGCCTCCTGGCAAATTTGCTGTGAGGTTTGGAGATAATGTATCTAAGACGGCTGGCACGCCTAAGTCATTCAAACAACGGGTCGCCTTTCTCATTAGACACAGGCGGTCTCGTCACGTTTCACAGCTTGTTCTGTGTCCGCGGCTCCTGTCCGTCTTCTGTTGGGGGCGTGCTCCAGGAAGGAAAGACCATGCCTTACGGGGTTCTGCAGCTGCACCTGCAGGGGACAGTTCGGGAAGGGTTTGCTGAGGTCAGCACGGGCCCTTGGTTCCTTCGTATGCAATGCTGGGAGCAGAGGAGCTTAACGATTTCAGCCTGAAGCCGGTCATCTCCACCCAGGTCAGATAGCACAGGGAGCTGCTCAGCTAAAATCTTTCACAGCGTGCTCTCCAAGGCTGGCTGGGTGTGCCCACGTTGAGGGCTGTCGGTCACAGCCATAGGACTGGGCCCTGGCTGGCTTGGACTGCATGATCCTCCCGCCCCCCAGCACCCGTGTCTAATTGCATCAGAAGTTAATATCCGACCACAGTCCACCAATAAAATTGTATCACCCAGGAATTTAGGATTGGGTCCAAGAAAGAGTTGAGTTAGTTTCTTAATATCATTCAAATACTTGTATAGAAAGCCTGGAATGGATGTTTAGCCACTGGCCATCACGAGGCCCTTGATCTGGGGGGAGGCACACACACACGTGTACACGCAGGCACTCGCACTGGTGTGCAGGTACAGAATTCAGGGACAGAGGTCTCGGATCACGGACCGGATCGCTTTCTGAGTCCTGGCAACACTTCTGACCTTGGGTTTGGTGAAACACCGTACAGTAAATCCCCCCTCTGGCTTCTGTTGTTGCTCTTAAATTAAGTCAAGTTTCTTTCTGTCACTTGTAACCAAAGCATCCTGAGCCACGTAATCCCTTACAGCAGGGAGGCACAGGATGGAGGGCAGAGACTATGCTGTGATCCCCTTGAAGGAATTCGGTTCACCAAGGTACAACTCCTCAGACTTTAGATTTTTTGTGTGTGTTTATTTTTGAGAGAGAGAGAGAGAGCATAAGCAGGGGAGGGGCAGAGAGAGGGCGAGCCACAGAATCCGAAGCAGGCTCCAGGCTCTGAGCTGTCAGTCGAGAGCCCGATGTGGGGCTGGAACTCACGAACCGTGAGATCGTGACCTGAGCCGAAGTCCGATGTAACCGACTCAGCCACCCGGATGCCCCTCACTCCTCAGACTTTAAATAATAATAATAAGGCAACTCCCACCTGCTGTGCAACAAGGTCACGAACTTTTCTCATCTCAGACCCTCCTCAACATAAAGACCCTGCAAAGGCAGGCAGACATCAGTTTTTCCAGAAACCCAGCCGTCCCCTGGGCCCCTAGGACCGTGAATTCAGAATCACCCGCGAGAAGGCCCAAGACGGCGGTGCACCCAGAAGCCTGAGCCAGGCCAAAGGTCGTGCAGCGGCGTCGCTCAGAGACGAGGAGCCTCTGGGTGCCGGTCTCTGAAGGTCTGTCATGAGGAAGCAGGGAGAGGTGGGTGCTGGTACAGGGTGGGCCTCCCAGGAAGCCGGCTCGGAGAAGAGTTTAGGGACAGGATGTCTGTGAAGGAGCGTCACTGGAACCATCCCCTGAGGAGGGGGCAGGAGGGAAACAGGACTGGGCAGAGGGAGAAGGTGAGGCCCAACAAGAGAGCCCACAGAGAACACAGTGACCTTCGCAGCTGTCTCCCTTCGGACCGAGCTGACCAAGCCTTTATACCTTCCCCCGTAGATGCGGCTCCCACACAAAGGGTAGAGCCTCGGACCAGCCAGCTGTCTGCAGCTGAGGCAAACCCCGAGGAAGCCGACGGCTCAGTTGTCTGAGGACAGCCTTCCCAGCAGCTGGGGGAAGCAAGTTCTCCAGGAAAAGCAGGGTCTGGTGGCAGATCACGGTGTCCTCCAGAAATACGCCGAAACCTGAGCACGTTAGCCAGCAGTGAGAGGCATTAGTCTACAGAGCTCAGCGTTTCACCGCGACATCAAATTTCAACAAATAGAACTGTCACCCACATTGGCTAGGGGAAAAAAAAAAAAAGGGAAAAAAGAAAAAAAAAAAGCAAGCTGGTCTAGGCCTCAGCTGGTCTAGGCTGGACCCGAACCAGGCTCTGCGGGCTGTGTGAGCTTGGGGAAGCCTCGGAGCCTCTCTGAGCCAGGCCTGAAAATGGCCACCGTGATACCTATTTGGCAGGGTTGATTCGAGATCGAAAAGCTAACACGCGTGGCCGGCACCAGCCGGGGCAGAGCAAGGAGGCAGACAGAGCAAGGAGTCAGGTGGCTGGCTGGCTTTCTCTGATAAACACTCAGCCACCGTGGGTATCATAAACGTGACGGTTCCAACCAGAAGGGCCACAACCTCTGGTTCTTTATGGCCTAACGAAGCCAGATGCCAGGCAGGGAACCACAGAACTGACGTTTATTCCTGAAACCTTTGGAACGCACTGGTTGTTCTGTGACTGAGGACTCCATTACCCTTGCGCTAGGGATGGGGCAGATTTACACACATCACCTGGGGCTCGCATTCAAATCTGGCCAAAATCTGTGGGGACTCGGTCATCCTGAGCGACGCCGGCCGGACAACACCCTTGTAAAGCTGGAGAAGGAGTTACGACAAGCAGTCCCAACACACACGTGCGCACACACACACACACACACACACTATCTTAGAATAGGCAGAGTTTCACAGATAACCATCTGTAAAACCAGCGGAGGCTCACATAAAAACCAAACCAAACCAAACCAAAAACCCCCCAAAACTCATTTCAAGGGTGAGAACAGAGCCATCCGTGGCTCAGATAATTGGGAGAATTGAAATCATGTTTGCCTCCCAAGTTTGCAGGGAGTAGAAGACAGCGGGATATTTTTATTCCCGGTGACCTAAATGCTGTGTCATAAACAGACCAGTCGGAAGGTCCCAAGCCCAGCAGCCTTATTTTTTTTCCCCAATTATTTTTTTTTATTGTGGTAAAGTACGTATACCGTAAAATTTGCCATCGTAACCATTTGTGAGGGTGCGTTTGAGTGGTATTAAATACGTTCATGGTGTGGTACAACTAGCCGACTCCCGAATTCTTTCCTCTTGGAAGACTAAAGCTCAGGAGCACCTGGGTGGCTCGGTCGGTGAAGCATCTGACTTCAGCTCAGGTCATGATGTTGAGTTCATGAGTTCGAGCCCCGCGGCTGGCCCTGTGCTGACAGCCCGGAGCCTGGAGCCTGCTTCCGATTCTGTGTCTCCCTCTCTCTCTCCCCCTCCCCTGCTCACACTCTGTCTCTCTCTGTCTCTCAAAAAATAAAATAAAAACGTTAAAAAAAAAAAAAAAAAAAACCCAAAACCTAAAGCTCGCCACCCATGACACAATAACTCTCCATTCACCCCTTCCCCTGGCCCCTGGCAACTCCCATCTAACTCTCTTATTTTACAGCTAAGGAAACCACAGCCCAGAGAGGGCCAGCAACTTGTTAAAGACACGCAGGCCATCTGTGGCTGGTTGAGGACTCGAGCCAGGTCCTGGGAGCCCTGGTCCATTGCGTTGTTCTTTCCTTTCTCTTATTCGTGGGGCCAGAAGTACAAGGGTGTGGTCAGCGGGATCCCCGAGCGATGCCAGTCCGGACTTGAACCTGCAGGTAATAAATCACCATCCTATGTGACCTCTGGCTTTGCAAGCAGGGAAGAGCGATAGGGATGGGGAACGAAAAGTGGAAGGTGGAACAGACACTCTCTTTGTTTCCTAGAGCTGCCGTGACCAAGTACCACACACTAGGTGACTTAAATAACACAAGTGTATTCTCTCACAGGCCGGAAGCTGAAAGTCCAAGATCCAGGTGTCGGCGGGGCGCGCTGCTCCCCAGAGCTGTGACGGAGAGTCTGGCCCGGGCTTCTCTCCTTGGCTTGTAGATGGCCGTCCTCATGTTCACACAGTGTCCAACCTGTGTGTGTGTTTGTGTCCCGAGTCCCTTTTTGGAAGGACGCCACGTGTATTGGTCAGTAGCCCACGTTACCCCCAGGCTGACCTCATCTTCATTAATTAGATCTGCAATTGACCCTATTTCCAAATAGGTTCACGTTCTGAGGGACTGAGGGGTTAGGATTTCAGCATATGAATGGGGGGGGGGAGGGCAGATGATTCAGCTTATAGCAGAGGCCCCTCCTTTATTCATTGGTCCAGAAGGACAGAGAGACCCACAAGCTGACGAACTCAGGCATAGTCTCGTGTGGATTTGGCAACATGACACATGGTATCATGGGTCAACAAGAAGAGGGTGGGCTAGTCAATAAATAACCCAAAGATGGGGCGCCTGGGTGGCTCAGTTGGTTAAACGTCCGACTTCGGCTCAGGTCACGATCTCGCGGTTCGTGAGTTCCAGCCCCCCCATCAGGCTCTGTGCTAACAGCTTGGACCCTGGAGTTTGCTTCCAATTCTGTGTCTCCCTCTCTCTCTGGCCCTTCCACTCCCTCTCTCTCTCTCTCTCCAAAATAAACATTAAAAAAAATTTTTTTTAAATTTTTTTAACGTTTGTTTATTTTTGAGACAGAGAGAGACAGAGTATGAACGGGGGAGGGTCAGAGAGAGGGAGAAACAGAATCCGAAACAGGCTCCAGGCTCTGAGCTGTCAGCACAGAGCCCGACGCGGGGCTCGAACTCACGGACCGCGAGATCATGACCTGAGCCGAAGTCGGCCGCTTAATGGACTGAGCCACCCAGGGGCCCCCCAAAAATTTTTAAATAACCCAAAGAGCTCAGCAATTCCACTCCGAGGTATGCCCACTCAACTCCAGTTGGGAGATGCGACATAGCCCTGCGTGAGAATATTCACCGAAGCGTTGTTTATATCCCGAAAAGTCTGTCCACAGGACAATGAGTATGTGGGTGGTTGTTGAGGACTGAACTGTGTCCCCCAAATTCAGTTGTTGGCATCCTAACACCCAGTACCTCAGAATGTGACGGGACTTGGAGACAGTCTCTAAAGAGGTGATTAAATTAGGATGAGGGCCTAAGAGTAGGTCCTGGTGTCTTTATAAAAGGAGATTTGGACAAACACAGGAAGAAGCCCACCGATCTGCCTGAGGTCCCTATAAGAAGTGGACATTTGGACAGAGACACCAGGGATGGGCACACACAGAGAGGAGGAGACGCAGGGAGAAAGACGGTCACCTCCGAACCAAGGAGACAGGCCTCAACAGACACCAACCTTGCTGAGGTCTTGATCTCGTAAGTGCAGCCTCCAGACCTGTGAGAGAATTTGTTTCTGTTGTCTAAGCCGCCCAACCTGTGATGCTTTGGTTTTGCATTGTTAGCAAACTCATGCGGGGGTATAAGTGCAAAACCGCAGATAGGAGAGGGGCGCCTGGCTGGCTCAGTCGGTTAAGCGTCCGATCTTAGCTCAGGTCATGATCTCACAGCTCATGAGTTCGAGCCCCGCGTCCGGCTCTGTGCTGACAGCTCAGAGCCTGGAGCCTGCTTCGGATTCTGTCTCCTCTCTCTGCCCCTCCCCCATTCATTCTCTCTCTCTCTCTCTCTCTCTCTCTCTCAAAAATATACATTAAAAAAGAAAACTAAACCATCATGAATTAACTGTGAGCTAAAAAAAAACCCTGTACATTTTTTTAAAAAATCCCTCAAGTTTTCCTTTTTTAATTTTTACTGAGAAGCATAACATACACACAGAGACAGGCACAGAATAAATGTATAGCTTAGTCACTGTTTATTGCCCAAGTCAAGAAATGGCACGTTGCCAGAACCCTAGATGGCCGCCATGGCCTCCTTCCCAATTATGACTTCCTTCCTCCTCCCTAAAGATAAACACTTACTCCATCATTCATTACCTCTCAGTTGTGCCTGTGTTTATAAACCTTTTCTTCAATAGAATCCAAAGTATGTGGGTTTTTCTGTGTCTGCTTTCTTCTGCTGCACATTGTGTTTGTAAGGATCCGTATGCTGTCTTCCATTTTTCTTGCCGCGTAGTATTTCTTTTTTTTTTTAATTTTTTTTTTTAACGTTTATTTATTTTTGAGACAGAGAGAGACAGAGCATGAACGGGGGAGGGGCAGAGAGAGAGGGAGACACAGAATCCAAAACAGGCTCCAGGCTCCGAGCCATCAGCCCAGAGCCCGACGCGGGGCTCGAACCCACGGACCGCAAGATCGTGACCTGAGCCGAAGTCGGATGCCCAACCGACTGAGCCACCCAGGCGCCCCGTTGCCACGTAGTATTTCACTGAGGGGCGTCCCATGGCTGTTTCTACCCATTCTCCGGTTGATGGAATTTGGGGCTGCTTCCAGTCTGGGAGTCCTTATGAATAATGCTGCCATGAATATTCTGCATATGTCTCTCGGTGAGCACACACTTCCGGGGGACAGATGCTTCGGAGTAAAATTTCAGGTTGTTGGGAATGCCTGTCTTTAGTTTTGGTCGGTGAAACCAAACTATTGTCCAGAGTAATATCTTTGGGGGTCATTAGTCTGTCTACCACATCTGGTAAACAAAACAAATAATAAGGTTTTTAAAAAATCACGATTTTACGCCTTTCAAGTTGAGATTTTTAAAACATAATAATGGTACCCACTGCTGGAAAAAACCTGAATTGTTAGACTTCTAAACTACTCCTTACTGAATTAATACAATCTCCTGGAAGGGAAATTTGGCAATACGTATTAAAGATTTTAAACCTTGTAACCCCTTGATTCTACTTCTAGGACATTAGAATAGTCATACATTGGCCAAGTATGCGGTCATTAAAAATCATAGACATGAAAGATTTTTAACTTTTTTTAAGTTTTTATTTATTTATTCTTGAGAGAGAAAGAGCACATAAGCAGGGGAGGGCAGGCTCTGCATTGTCAGTGTGGATCCCAACACAGGGCTTGAACCCATGAACCATGAGGTCATGACCTGAGCAGAAATCAAGAGCTGGACGCTTAACCAGCCGAGCCACCCAGGCACCATGGGTGACACTTATTACAAGATATACCATATGTTAGGTGCCACTTACTTATGTGTGTAAAATGCTAGTTTTATATAATGTCTGCAGGAAAATGTTCCAGAGTTAAATATTGCACCCGTATCCTTGCTTTGGAAATGTATGATAATATTAGAACAGTAAAGTCTCCAAGAAGCCCTAGAAGAAGAAAAAAATAACTGTTTAAATCAACATTTCCCAAATTTACTTGATTCTAATTCTCTCTCTTCATGGAATACATATTACAATTCTGCCAAACTACTATCCTACATAACGCAATTGAAGAAAATTTTGTTAAATGAACATCTTGAGGGAGGAAAAAAAGACCCAGAGAATGATCTTAGGGTCATAGGCAGATATGTAGGTATAGATATATCACATGTACATAAACGACTAGAAGGGCACATATCTTTGTGATTTGCTGTTACCGGCATTTTCTTTGTTTCACGCTTTTCTACCTTGAAAATTTTTCTACACTGAACATTAGTACTCTTTTTATAATCATAAAAAACATGTATACATAAGTGCATGCGTACGTGTATGGCTACGTGTGTTGGTTTCCTTAAAATAAAATGTCAGCCCTTAAATAAAATAAACAAAATAAAATGTCAGCCCTTAAATGGAGACCCCAGGTCCTCGCAGTGAAGCCACGCTGAGGGCTCTGTTGTGATTCTGAAGTGTAAGTTCTTCCTGCACTTGTTCTGAGAGTGCAGGAACGTGACAGGCAGAAATGCCTTCCTTGAGTTATGATGTTCCCGGTGACCTCTGCCTTTTTGGAAATGCCCTACAAGCATAATCTCTTTGTTTACTATTTATTTTTTCTAAAGATTAAAAATAATTTTTTTTAGTGTTTATTTATTTTTGAGAGAGAGACCGAATGCAAGTTGGGTAGGGGCAGAGAGAGGGGGAGACACAGAATCCGAAGCAGGTTCCAGGCTCTGAGCCATCAGCACAGAGCCCGATGCAGGGCTCGAACTCGTGAACCACGAGATCATGACCTGAGCCGAAGTTGGACGCTTAACCGACTGAACCACCCAGGCTCAACAAAAGATTTTTTTAAAGGAATCCCTACACCCCACGTGAGGCTCGAATTCAACAACCCCGAGATCAAGAGTCGCACGCTCCACCAACTGAGCCAGCCAGGCGCCCCAGGCATCATCTGTTTGAACAATGTCTGTGGGTCTTGTGTAATACTGTAGTGGCAGCCATGGTCCGTTCCATAATCCAGGGTCTCTTTACAAGGACACTCAGAAGTTTTGGCAAGAGCTTTATTCCAGGAAAATGTCCGGCTCTTGCAAATCAATTTGTATGCATTCTTTTGTCAGAAAAACTAAACTGTGTAACCCAGTATGTTCCTCGCTTCATTTCAGTTGCCGGGAGATGTAGACCCAAACTCAGGACCCCTTTAGAGCAATAAACTTTTAGGATCGCTGGGCTCCGAAATGTCAGAACCGCAAGACCCCCTAGAGAACATGTGGTGTCGTACACACGTATGGGGAAATCGAGGCCTCTGGTCCATCCTGGACTTTTTCTCAGCCGCCCTGTATCCCTGATGTAGCTTATTCCTAAGTGTGTCCCTTTGCGTCATTGATATCGGGAAGCTGCAAATCTAAGGTTGGCACAGATCAGAGTTCAACAGAACGGGAGCACAGAGGTGGTCTTCCAATAGCCCAAAGTGTAGCTGAGACTTCGCAGGAAGGGAACTAAGGTCACTTCCACTAACTAAGGAGACAGAGTCCAGCGGGCGTCCGGGACACGTTTGGAGAGATGAGCTTTGATTTAGCGGAGGACCTGAGCATTGGAGGGGAGGATATGGCCTTGCCTGTTGACTTTTTGAATCAAAGAGATGGTGGTGTAGCCCAGGGAGATGGTTTAACAGAGAAGCAAGGTATATTTCAACAAGTGTCATTTTAGGGCTTCAATTCTGTGTCAGCCCTGAAGCTCGTAAGCCGTCATCTGGCCCTGTAACCCTGGATCCCCAAATGCTGCTGCAGCAGCTGGGGGTCAGAGCGTGAAAATGTATTTTTCGGTTCGGTGGTTTGGGTGGTCTTAAGCACAGTGAGAAGAATAAGGGGGGGGCGGGGGTGTGGTGAGTGTTCAAAGAAACCAAACTCCTTCCCTTTTTTGGTTTTACCGCTTATTTTACGAAACGCTGGCCCTGGGAGTTGTTCGATTTGCTCTTTCAGGGCAAAATAAAATGTCATCAACCCACGCCAGACCCTCCCCAATTTCTCTTGTAGAAAAGATTTTTGGTGATGTGCGAGAACCGCCCCCCCCCCCCAAGTCCGCGAGCCGTTGTTCTCTGGCCCCTGCCCATTTTACTGCCCGCACGTGGCTGGAGAGGGAAGCCAGGCCCCCCGGGCCCTGGTTCAGAAGCAGCAGGTGAACCAGGTCTGAAGCGCTGCCCCAAGGCCCTTTCCACTTCACCTCACGCTCTCCCCACTAAGCACCCGATGGCACTCTTGATACGTGGGATTACTGGCCAGTCCTTAAACACGTACAGCTTTGGGCCCCATGCCTTTGAGACGGGACTCTCCCTGCCCACAGTGTCCTTTTTCCTTCTGTCTCTGAGGCCCGGCCCGCCCCCTTGGCCAGAAGAAATGAACTATAAATGTTGGCAAACTGGTTGTGAACCGTAACCCCACAGCTTCCAAGGAGCTTAACCACTAGGTTTTCCTTGCATGAAGCCCTCCCAGCAGATTCTGGTGGATGTCAGGCCTCTCTCCCTCCAACCCATGGCATCCTGTATTCCCAGTGTCCACAACTATGTGAGGTCACACGTGTCCTTTAAAGATCTGTGTACTTGAGGGCAGGGAACATGGCTTCCCGGTGTTTACGTTCCCCGTGGCCCCACAGTGTATACCCATCTCATGTTTATGGAACAAAAGAGTGAGCGAGGAAGGAACGAGCCACTCGGTGGCCCAGCTCCGGGAGTCGGCACAGGGCAGCACGTGGGACCGGTGGCCTACCTCCCTGAGCTTTCTGCCCCGAGAGCACTGGTGGCAGTGCTGACACCGGGTGACAGGGGTCGGGCTGTGCGAGCGGGCGAGAGCCCCATGCTTTCCCTGCTGGGCAAAGAGGCCAATAGCGATTATCATTGATTAGAAGTCTGGTCAGAGCCAAGCACCTTTCATATGTGATCTCATTTGTTCCTCATCTCAACCAAATAAAGTTAGGAACCTGGGGCTCAGAGAGCTAGAACAAGTTGCCCAGAGTTGTACGGTCAGTGAGCGGCTTGACGGGTGGTGTAGATGAAAGAGTTGTGTCCCCTCCAAACTCCTGTGTGGAAAATCGAATTCCCAGCGTGTTGGTGTCGGGAGGTGGGGTCTTAGGGGGTGGGTAGGTCATGAGGGCTTCACCCTCATGAATGGGATCGGTGCCCTCATAAAAGAGACCCCAGGGAGCTCCTTCACCCCTTCCACCATGGAGGACAGTAAGGCATCCGTGAACCAGGAAGGGGGTTCTCTGTAGACACCGAATCTGCGGGCACCTTGACCTTTGGCTTTCCAGCCTCTAGAACTGTGAGGAATGAATGCTGGTCGTGGAAACCCCTCAGTCTACGGTATTTTTGTTAGAGCAGCTTGAATGAACTAAGACACAGAGGCCCGGTCTGACTCTCAAACCTGTTTTCGCTCCACTTTTAGGGAGAAGGAGCCAGCCACGGTGCCCAGGCCCCAGCGGCCCACCCCAGATTCCCCCTCGTCAAAGCCTGAGAGCCAAGTTCCCTGCACCGAAGGGGCGGTGACCCTTCGAGGGGAAGGGACCGCTCATCACAGCGGGCGATGTCACCACGTGCCGCCACAAAAATACGACTATTTCGGGCACCGCAAGGTTTGCAAAGGCAAAGGCAGGAAGAGAAGCTCGGTTTAGCCGGTGTTTATTTTTGTGATTGGAGAGTGAAGGCAGTCGAGATATCCCAGGGCGTTCAGAAAGTTTCGGAAAGGGAAGTATTTGTGCTTTATCACTTGACCCAGAAACGCCAGAGGAGTGCTAATCTTTGATGGATTCTGCCTGCCTCATAGGCACACTAATAATAAAAATGAGGCAGATGGGGAGCGTTTCAACACATGACACATCAAATCCGTCTCCTGAGATGTGCCCATGCCCGTCACAGCCCTGCCCGGGTGGCTTCGAATGCCGAGCACGGGTAAGTGGGTCATCAGTGTTTGCAACCTGGCAGCAAAGAGGGGAACGTACAGTTCTCCAGGGAAGCTAGCGGCTAAGCTCCCCCCCCACCCCGGTAAGAACGTGAGCTCAGCTTTCAACAGACCGAGGTTTCATGCCTTACCAAATTTTCTCGTTTTCTTGAATATCCTTCCTCCAACTCTCGCCTCTAGGCTTAGGCAAGAGTTGTGCATTCAATAAATATTACTGGGCGTCTGCCGGGGGAGTCTGGGGACAGAAGTCAACCTTGGTGGGGCGTGGGGGGGAGGGGGGGCGGGGCGGGGATGTCAGAGGAGGCTCCTGGACGAAGTGACATCTGAACTGGGATCTGAAGGCTAGGAATTCCCCAAGATGCATGCCAGGCCTGGCGCCCAGGGTCTCCGTAGCTAGATCTTCAGTTTTCTAGATTTTTTTTTTTTTAATATTCTTTTAAAGTAAATATTCTGCAATATCTGGCGAGCTGTCGTTGGCATTGCAAAGAAATGCAACATTTATGTACTTCTCCCCAGATGGCCTGGTTGCCTAAGGAAGTTATGTGGAGATTAGAGGCAAGATGCAGGGGTGGGGGTGGTGAGAGGCAGGGAGGCATTTTGGAGGGCAGCCGTGAGGACTGCTGTTCATAGTTTTCTTGGGATATAATTCACATCCCATCAAAATGTGCCCTCTTAAAGCGTACAACGTATGGTAGATGTAGAATTTTTTTATTTTTTTTTTATTTTTTTTTTTTTCAACGTTTTTTATTTATTTTTGGGACAGAGAGAGACAGAGCATGAACGGGGGAGGGGCAGAGAGAGGGAGACACAGAATCGGAAACAGGCTCCAGGCTCCGAGCCATCAGCCCAGAGCCCGACGCGGGGCTCGAACTCACGGACCGCGAGATCGTGACCTGGCTGAAGTCGGACGCTTAACCGACTGCGCCACCCAGGCGCCCCGATGTAGAATTTTTTAAAACAAAAATATACAGGGGTGCCTGGGACGGTTGAGCGTCCGACTTCGGCTCAGGACATGATCTCGCGGTCTGTGAGTTCGAGCCCCGCGTCGGGCTCTGTGCTGATGGCTCAGAGCCTGGAGCCTCCTTTGGATTCTGTGTCTCCTCCTCTCTCTGCCACTCATGCTCTCTCTCTCTCTCTCTCTCAAAAATAAATAAACATTAAAAAAATTAAAACAAAAATATAGAAAAACAATGCTTAAATTTCTCACAATAAAAATATGCCTTTGACTCAATATTTTCAAAATGATTTCACTTTTCTAATTGCTTTACTGTCATAGTGTTTCAAAGGTGTATACAAATTAAAATTTCCCCATTTTTAGCGACGAATAAAAAACTAAAGTGCACAACTCAGCGGGTTTTGTGAAGCCACCACCACTGACTTCTCCCAGAGGATTTCCACGATCCCCACAAGAAATCCCACATCTGTTAGCAATCACTGCTCCTCCCCTGCTCCCTGGACCATCTTGTCGAAGGCAACAGTTGATTCCTCCACAGATTGGAATCAAGAGGGCCCTCTTGAAGCCCCGAGAGGACAAGCGCTTGGCTGTGGTCCTTTAGGGAGCTAGTGGCGGATGGGACAGCCCTGCAGGGACGGGAGGGTGAGGATATGGAGCAGTGCTACCTGAAGGTTCTAGGGAACCTGTTGAAATGAGGCTCTGATTCCATAGGTCGGGGGCAGGGGAGAGTCACCATTTCGACCAAGCGCCCAGGGGATGCCACGGCGGTACCCTCTTTAAGAACAAGGAGCCGGAACCACGGAGCGGCACCGAGGGGCTCTTCCCCTGGAGGTCAACGGAGAGGACAAGGGGTACAGTGGGAAGTCCTTGGATCTGAGCCTGGCTGACCTGGACCTGGGTCCGGCACCCCACCCCCACCCCACTGGTTGTGGCTTAGACAAGACACTTCGATCACAGGGACAAAGTGCCACCCAAACTGGTTTAAGCGAGAAAGTTGACGTTATTGGAAGCATAACGGGGGTCTACTTTGAAGTCTGAAACCAGTTCTCAGACAGAAATGTTGACTTGACAAAGCCAGAGGATTCCTCTTCTACGTGCAGATGGCCCCATGTGCCAGCAGCATGCGGGGACAGGAGCGGGGGGCTGGAGGGACCGGAGAGCCCAGGCTCATGACCTTAACCTGGATGGCGAAGCTGGCCGCCCAGAAGTACCTGGATGCTCTTAGAAGTCAGGAAGGAAACATCGCAGCCAGCCCCACCTGTCTTTCTTGCACACACCGTAGCTACTTAGAGCCTTGATGTCCTCGAGCTTTGACTGGGACATCTCCGATCACCTCACAGCCCGCCCCCCACCCCATCTCCAAATATCAGGAAGAAGCACCCTTTCCCTTTGCCGGAGTTTCCCAGGTCACTCTACAAACTGACCCCGTCCTTTCCAGAGTTCCGCAGACCACCTGGAGGGGCTGGCTTTGCCAAGTCCCATCTCGCTTGTGTAAGCGAGGTCACCAAGGACCTGCCCCATGGTGACCTTTTGTTTTTGTCTCTCCAGATAGCAGCTGGTAGATTTTTCCATTAAAGAAAAAAATATTTTTCATTCTAATAGATCATTGTGTTACGTAAGTCTAAGCCCTAATAGAACATTGTGTTACAAAAAGATATAGGGATATTTCAGGAAACCGAAGGACCCCAAGAGTGATTAGAACTACAAACAGGGAAGCTGTCAGAACCGTCTCTCTGGGTTTCTGGGGGTCATCGTCGGACACTTTTATCTCTTGTTCTGTGGACAACGAGCTTCCTTCCATCGCTTCTGTTTGCATATGGCAGTGTCATCACCGGCCCTTCCCATTTCAGGACCTAACAGAGGCTGAGAAGTATTTCTTTTCTTTTTCTTTTTGTAAGTTGATTTATTTATTTTGAGAGAGAGAGAGCATGCATGCGTGTGCTCAAGAGCCAGTAGGGGAGGGACAGAGACAGAGAGAGAGAGGGAGAAAGAGAGGGAGAGAGAGAGGGAGAGAGAGAGGGAGAGAGAGAATCCCAAGCAGGCTCCTCATTGCCAGTGCAGAGCCCGAAGCAGGGCTCGATCTCACAAGCAGGAGCTCATGACCTGAGTCGGAATCAAAAGTGAGACACTCAACCGACCGAGTCGCCCAGGCACCCCTGAGAAGCATCTCGGAATCCAGAAGCTAAACTTGGAGAGAGAATATCCGACTGGCCTAGCTTGGGGCGTTTGCCCATCTCTGGTTGAATTAAATGAGGTTTGTGAGACACGAGGTCACACTGGCAGGAGCACGGCTGTGAGTGGGGACAGTTCTCAGGTTACGGGGAGTATGATGGGAGGCAGGCACTCCAAAGCTTATCTAGAACCGTCTGATAGCGTATACAGAACGGATGTGCTGCTCTGTTTTAAAATGGGGATGGTAACACCTACCTCTCTGAGAAAGCGAGCTCCGTGAACAAGCACAATGTCAACTCCAAGCGGCTGTCTGGAGCCTGGTGACCGTTCTCATCAGGGAGATACTGACCCTGCGACGTGGACCGTGGGCTCCTCGATGCCCTAAGTTGAGGGGAGGAGAAGAAGGGGGACCCTGCAGCTTTGCGGGGTGGTGGGGGGAGGCACCCAGTGCAGGGCAACTCCATGCTCCCCTGGCTGGAGGCGGCACCCAGCCCGAGTCAAGTTCAAGGTTGTGGCAACTCCATACCCACCCCCTTGGAGAGGCACCAGGCAATTCGTAGGTTGTCCCTAGAGCACTAACTGTCTTAGCTTCTCAGCAATGAGATGGGCTCCACAGAAGCCCGGACCAGTATAAATAGGCCTCTTGATTTCTCTGCCTTCACGCGAAGGAGAAAGAACAGCAGAACTGGGGAAGAAGGACATTCCAGAAATGCCACAGAGAGACCTCAAAAAGAGCACTGCGCTGTGTCTACTAAAGGAAGCACTTCATGAGAGAGAAATGAGCCGCAGGAAGAGACCGAGGGTTCTCAGGCCAGCCTAGATGAGGGTAGAGATTCCTTGTGAGCCCTGGGAACAAGGGCAGGGGACCACAGCCCGATCTCGGGCCGGCTCGCCTCCCCCTGCATCACGTTCTCTCTCATCTACGATGGTGGGATTTTGCCATAGCGTGGCGTTGGGACTGGACCCCTAAAATATCTGACTGCCTGAAGATCCTTGGAGGGGAGGGGTGGCCGGTATTTGGTTTTTGTTTGTTGGTTTTTGAGAGAGAGAGACAGACAGACAGAGCATGAGCGGGGGAGGGGCAGAGAGAGAGAGGGAGACACAGAATCCGAAGCAGGCTCCAGGCTCTGAGCTGTCAGCCCAGAGCCCGACATGGGGCTCAAACCCACAAACGATGCGATCATGACCTGAGCTGAGGTCAGATGCTCAGTCGACTGAGCCACCCAGGTACCCCTGGCGGTGTCAGTTTTGAACAAAACCCATTCTCAAACAAAGAGAGTGGCTATTTGCTTGTATCAAGAATAAAGTTCTGCTTCTAACTGTAAACTTATTTACTCTATGGAAAACATAGAACTTTTTTAGTTCTGCAGCTGCGGGGGTGTGCACCAGGGACATCACCTTGTAAAAGAGGAAGTCCCTCCTTCTCGGGTCTCACCCTGGAGTGGGTGGTGGTCAGGTCTTCCCAAGTGATTGGCATCTCCGTGTGATCTCGTCCTGTTTGAGAAAGCAAAGGGGATGCCTCTGCAGAGAATGTTTTTCCCCCGATGTGGACAAACTACGCACACACACACAGTCCCACCACTTACTAAGTCTTTCTGAGCCACCCAGGCGTCCCAAGTCTTTTTTTAATGTTTATTTATTTTTGAGAGAGAGAGAGAGAGATTGAGAGAACGGGGAAAGGCAGAGAGAGAGGGAGACATAGAATCCGAAGCAGGCTCCAGACTGCAAGCTGTCAGCACAGAACCCAATGCGGGGCTTGAACTCACAAACTGCAAGATCATGACCTGAGCTGAAGTCGGATGCTTAAGAGACTGAACCACCCAGGTGCCCCAAGTCTTTTTTTTTAATGTGTATTTATTTTTGAGAGAGAGAGAGAGCTCATCTGGGGGAGGTGCAGAGAGAGAGGGGGACACAGGATCCAAATCAGGCTCCAGGCTCTGCGCTGACAGCAGAAAGCCTGATGTAGGGCTCGAACTCACAAATTGTGAGATCGTGACCTGAACTGAAGCCATATGCTTAACCAACTGAGCCACCAAAGTGCCCCGCCACTTACTAAGTCTTAGTGAGTTAAATTTTTTAGTTTGTTTGTCTCTTAATAATGGGCACATTGGTTTGTACCCGTTGGCGTAATTTGGGTACGAGGTTGAGGCTGGGAACAGCTGTTCCCAGTGCCACTGCTTACCTTTTTTTTTTTTTTTTTCCATCACAGAAAGCAAGGTCAGAAGTTTGGGGTTATTGTCATGAGGTCAAAGAAGGGGACCACAGCTTTGAGCGGCCCGGTGTTGCCTATTTCGGGAATGGAACTTCTGAGTCACGACCCGAATTAGACACAGGTGTTCTCAGCAGCCCAGAGAGTTGAGAGATGTGGCTGAGGGCCCGTCCTGCCGGCTTTCCTGGGTGAGGGTCCACGAGAGGAAGAGAACCCGGGATGGTCAGGACGGGGAGAAGAACACAGACACTCCTAAGAGTAGAGGTCTGAAGTGGCATCCTGGTAAAGGATAAATTGTGGCCATTCCTTGGCAAGGTCTGGTTTCAAATCCTACTCCCAGAAGCTTCCGGGATATAGGGCAGCTCACTTATCTGAATTTCATAGCCTATCAAATAGTACGAATTCACAAATTCCAAGGTCATCGTACAAATGAAAGATGGTGACTGTTATGTGTCCCCCCCCACACACACACATACAGCAGGTGCTTAAACGGTACAGGCTATTGCTGGTGTTGATTCTATCTTCCACCTCCAGACCCCCAGGCTAAGCTCTTGGAGGGCAAGGACTGATTTATTCATCTTTGAAATCCCCGAAGGCCGGGAAGGCGTGGCCATCGGCAAATCCTTGAGGATCAACCCACCAGTGGCTGGGACTCCCCCTATCATCCTAAACCTATCTTGCCATACACCCCTATGGGTGTACGTTCCCTCATACATCATGGTCTTGTATTGACCAGCAGAGTGAAAGACAGCAAGCAAGCAGCAGAACTTGAGAAAACCACAACATATTTCCGTTTGTGTCAAAGGCACCAGTAAAGAGGACAGTCCCGGGGTGGGGGGTGGGGGGTGGATAGGATTTGCAGGGAGGGGTCAGAGATGAACCCTGCGGAGGCTTTTGATTCTGATGCCTCAGACCCTGGTGCAAGGCCAGCGGGGGCTGTGGAGTTGCGGGTGCCCCGTGGCTGAGGATATAGAAGGGAAATTCACTCTCATTCGTTCATTGAGTGCTATGAGGACCTGCTATGTGGACTGGGCACTGTGGGTGCAATGGTCCAATCGTATGTGGAGAAAGGAGAGCTAATGACCAAAGTTTCTGAGGCCCTAGAAGCCAGTGCAAAATACTCCAGGCGTGCACAGGAATTAGGGAAGGGATAGCCCCTGCGGGTATCAGAAGGTCGAGTTGGAAAAGGACCAGCCAGAGGAAGAAGGGCGTTCCAAACACAGGGAACAGCATTCAAAAGACCCTGAGAGGCTGAGCTTGAACGTGGCAGTGAATGCTTACAGAAGCCCGCAGCTACAGGGGCTGGCGTTAGGGACCCCCTGCCAGATCCAGCAGGGGGTAGCCCGAGGGAGTGTCCTGGGAGCTTCCTTCCTGGGAGCTCTGGACACTCAGCCCCCGGCCAGGAAGGGGAAACCTGAAGGCAGAACTTCACCCCTGACGATTTGGTCACGGCTGGGTTTCTGCCTCTTGTTCTGGAACTTTGGGCTAATGAAGGAGGAATTTGAGCCTTTTCATTGGCAGTCCCCTTGGGAGACCTGGGCACAGACGCCCAGGACAGCAGCAGATCAGATTACGTTCCAAAGGTTAACCGCCTTAGGACAGGGCTGGCACGCCGTTCAGATCAGAGGACGCTCGGATTCAGAGTCAGCCTCCAGCAGTGGTCGGAGACACCCTCATTCCCGTGGCACCTGTCTGCCATTCCAGGCTGCAAAACACCGCCGTCCAAGAGGCCGACGCCTCCGCGGCCTAGCTTGGTGCCAGACAGAAGACAACACGCACGAGGTGTTTGCACTTGAACATGAAAGAGGAACAAGCACACACCTCTCCACCCACATCCTGTCCCCAGGGCCTGCTCTTGAACAGCAACACAGCGTGCCGGAGGGGCATCAGGAGACCTGGGTCTGGGCCCCTGTTGATCTGTGTGACCCTGGGCATGTCGCGTCCCTCCTGGAGTCTTTTCATCTGTGAGCAGCATGGTTAGGAATCCGCCTGTCTGGCTCACAGACTTATAGGTGGATAAATCCCAGACGCGATGAATACCAGTCACCTTGTGACCGCCCCCTAGAAAAGAGATGTCCACGCATCTGTCCCTAGTTCAGTATGATGGTTATTGCCATTTAACGTGGCCAAGTGGGAAAGAGCTGGTAGTTTTCTTCCCAGAGAGAAGCGGGATGTGCCCTCTCTGCTGACCCGGACGGGGACACCGACTCCAAGCCCCGCGAGCATCATCACGAGGAAGTCACAGTCGGGGCTCCGGGAAGCTCCGTGCTCCCGGCTCCTCTGTGCTCATTCAGGTAGCCAGAGAGGCCACACGAGGCCCCTGCGGCAAGGGTGGGGCTCCCTGGGGTCAAAGTCAGAGAGGAACTCAGAACCCCGGGAGGGACTTTGAACGAATGAGATTCAGCAAACATCGGTTCGGCGCCTCCAGTTCTCACCAGGCACGGGGCCGCTGCCTTCTGTGCATTAAATAATCCGTGTGACAAGCCTGGCTGAGGCAGCAGCGTTACTTCCATCTTGTGACGCTTGGGTCCACATCGCTTGGGTGTCGTCTGAAACGTCACCTCCTCCTGACGCCTTCCCGGGTTCCTTCTCTCACACAGCGCCTGGATCTTTCACGTAGCAACATTGGGATTGCACACTGCTTTGTGCTGCTGTCCCTAATGTCCGCCTGGACCGTAAGCACAGGGGCCCCGTCTCTTCTGTCACCGCCGTCTTCAGGGTGCTCTGGAGACATTCAGGAAAACACTGTTGGACAGAGTGTGGGAATACACACAGGCAGTAGGGACTCAACCACGCGTTGCCTGCCTTCCTTATTTTCCTCTTCGTCATTTTTCACCACGTTTCTTTCTGGATCCGAGAGGAGACGTGATATTTCAGGGGGGATTTTGCAATAAGACCCCAAAGTTCCCACAATCGTACTCGTCTTGAAACCACGGAACACCTGGCTGCGGGGTGTGACGGTGGCCTCGGCAAATCCCGGGACCCTCAATCATCTCTTCCCGTCTCGTGAGTTACACTGTCTCCGGAGCCCTGCAGGTGCTCAAGGATTTCGTCGAGGCTGTGGAGTAAGCCTGTTAAGCTTGTTGCTTACCCGTGTGACGCACACGCAGAGGGAGTCTGTCCCTGCCCTGGCCGAGAAGCCTGTTTTGTCTATACAAACATCTGATGACGAGAATAGGGGTCAGCCAGAGCTCAGAGCATGCTGTCACTACCGTCATTAGTGTGCATTAATGTTCATTGCACCTGCTGGAAACGCCTTCTTCCCCCTCTTCTCTTCCAACCCCAGTCCTGGGAGTCATCAGAGATAAGTAGGCAAGCCTCTCACCCTGCTGCCGGCACGTAGTAGGTGCTTGGTAATTACTTCCTCCCTTCCTTTGCCCGTTTGCCAAGGGTGGACCCCGGCCCGCGTCCCCAGGTACGTCCCCTTCTCAGATTCCCCCACCACTTACCCCTTCCCCTTGCAATTGGCCAGTAAGCCAGCAAACTGAACTGGGACATTTCTCCTCTGCACCTGTTGGTCTTCAAATCTAGTCTGTGAGTGAGCTCCTTGAAGACAAGGACTCAGCCTAATGTGTCATAGTCTTACCATTCTTGTGCCTTAACAACGCTGGTCTCGGTCCTGGCCTTGCGTGTGGTAGACGCTCCGTAAATCAGGCCTCAGAGCCTTTATAGGCCAAGGCGTGATGGATGTAGAACAGGCTAGGAAAGCGAGTTGGCATAAACTGTGAATCAGCTCTTCCTCCTTCGGGTTCTGAATTGGGTTCTGCGACCCTGTCATTATAATGCCCAATCCCCCTTCCAAGGGGCAGCCCGTACCCAGCAGGATTCATAGCGTGTTAGCACTGGAGCTTGACCACGGTGGGAAGATCCACAGCATACAAACAAAAAGCTGAATTAGGAAGCGATGAGGATCGAAGCAGGGGGGCAGAATTCTGTCCAAGGGGTTAGCATGGAGTCAAAACACGTGTGAAAGCCAGAACATCAAGAGTCAGGCCCTCTCTGAGGTATAGACCAGATAGACAAGGAGAGGCCAGCAGGAGCAGAGACGGCGGCAGAGAGACTCGTGACCCTGCAGCACCTCTTTCCTGGTGGGGCCCTGGGGCCTGGGGCTCAGCCCAGTTTGATGGCTTAGAGTCTAAGGACACCCACGCGGGCCTCCGCGGCTTCCCTTGGCTCACTGGTATCCAGACAAAAAGGGAACCAAGCCGTGGACGGACAGAAGTTCCTGTTTCCCATTTCATGAAAACTGTGAATCTCTGTCACATTCTGGGCTCAGGCTGTGTCCGGGGCCCAGCCCCTGGCCCCCGGCCAACTTGCAAAATTCCATTTCAGTTTGGAGTTTGAAATCTGTCATGCGTCGACATTTTGGCCAAACGGCTTAAGAGCGCTGTTGTCCGGAATCCCCTGAGTCTGCATTTTGTACAACTGCTCCCTCTTCATAAGGTGTAGCCCCCGTGTTCAGCGAGAGAGGCTAAATACACAAGAATCTTCAAACCAGAAATTGGCCGAGTTCTCCCGGAGCGCTTCTGTCCTGGGAGGGCAGGGGCGAGGCTGTTGACACAGGAACTTATTCATTAACCTCATTCAGAGGCTACAAATTGGTTCTTTATTCACGACAGGGAACACGGCTTAATGAGCTCTTTTTTTTTTTTGTTTTTCAAATCAGATACACAAATAAGCTGATAACAATTTTCAGAATATATAAAACAAGGATCTTCGGTTACGGGAGCAAAGGCTGTAGCTTCTGAGTTCCTGCCTTACTGAGGAAATGGATTTGAAATGCCAGGAGGGAAACGTTCATGTCTATTTTAGATTTCCGGTGAGGTCCTATTTCCTTTGGATTCTGTATAAACAAAGAAAGAACAGTTGTTGGTTTGGTTATTTCAGATAACCCATGTCTTTCAAGTAAATGGAGTCTGTCTAAATGGAGATCTAATAAATGACTAAACTTTTCCAAAATAGAACTCCTCAGCTAATAATGAGGATAACAGCAGAGCCCATTTTATCAGGCAATTACCATGTTACAGGCACTTACTAAGCAATTAGCATACCCTAGAAACACTGTTGACTGGCTATATCCACTTCGCCCAGAAATTCCATTCCTCAAAGTCTATTGCAAAGAAATAAAATCACCTATGCAGCAAAGGTGTGTGTGTGTGTGTGTGTGTGTGTGTGCACGTGTGCGTGTTACAGCATTGCTCATTGTGGCAAAACCAGAAATGAGGCGAATATCCATAACTATGGAAACAGGTGAATAAAAAATATTATTTTCGAATCATGAACTATTATGCCGCCCTTCAAGTCAGAGCTTTACCGAATGACCAGAATGGATTTGCGGAAATTGTCATTGAGCGAGAGAAGGAAAATGTATAAAATCGTGTGTCATAGGGTTTCTTCTTCACAAGGACTAAAAGCCTTTTGTATGATTATATAAATTCAGTGAAGTGTAAATATCGCTATGCTTTTCGTACTGTAGTATCATGGAGGAAAATACAGATCGTACGTTCTAGGGTGTCCTGTGGTTATGTGGGATGTGCGCTTGGCCCAGGTTGAGCAAAAGCTGTGATGTGAGGAGAGCAGCCTGGAGGGCGAGGGAGGAATCAGACGAAGGAGAAGGGGAAAAGGATTCCACCTTGAGGAAATCTGAAATCCACCAGGATATATTATAGAATCGTGTTTATGTATTTATACATAATCATCTGTGCCAGTTAAAGTAATAAAAATATCAGAAATATTAAAATAGTATCGATTTTTTTTCAACCTTATGAAACGTTATTGTTTCTCACTTTCCAGATGAGGAAACAGGTGATCTGATTTCCTAAAGGGCCTCTGATTCCAAAGCCTAAATTCAGTTCCTGAACAGATGATGCACAGCGATTGTGAAGAAAGAAAAAACACTAAAGTATACTAAAGATCGGAAAGCTCGCTGAGACCCAGAGATACCACTGCTAAAATGTGGGAAAAGGGCCATGTGGACATTTGCGCACACACAGAGGTACACGTAGTAGGTCCTGAGCCTAGCTTGATAAACACGCTGACGTCAGTCTCTGCAGAGGCTATGGGAGGGGCACCACGTCCCTGAAGGAAACACGCTCTGAAAAGTGGGTAATCCCGGGCAGGAAATGAGGCCGGTCTCAGGGCGAAGGGAGGAGGGCACAGGTCCAGGACCTGCCTGGGGACCTCAGAGTGGCGCCTGCAGTGGGAGCAAGAGGTCTGACTAGCTGCAGGCAGCCAGCCCACCAACAGCAGGTGGTGAATGCGTGGTGTTGACCGCGACCTCTACCCGAAAGATCTCTTCACCCTGGAAGGCAGTGAAAGCAATTAGGAATGACGCCGGGACAGGAGGAGGACTGGGTCCCCACCCTGAGGTCAGAGAGGACTGCTGTCTGGGCAGAGCACGCAGCTGACCTCAGAGCTGCCCCTAACATAGCCCCATCGTGCCTTTCGATACGTGGCCCTCTGCCTACGTGCATAGAAGGGGCTGGTCAGTGATGACATAGTTGCCCCCGGAGGCCTCTCCCGAAAGTGACATGGGCTGGAGGGTCCTCTCTTTACGCTAAGGTGACGCAGCAGGCCAAGCATCGGCCACCACGGAGGCAATGAGTAGGCCCCAAAGATGCTCACGTGGCCACAGAAGGGACCCCTGTAATTCCACTGGCTGCATAGACGGTCACCTTTCAAGGAAGACCGGGAGCCCCTGCTTTAGTGACTGCAGGGGGGCCACCCTGGAGGCCGCCGGCAGAAGCTGGTCGTCCACAGATGGGGACAGCCTCAGAGGACACAGCCAAGTGTATGCTGGAGGGAGGGCAGCAAGGATATGTCTGTGAGGACAGATTCACAGGCAGGTTTTTCGAAATATTTGGGGGGGGCCACCTGGGTGGCTCAATCGGATGAGTGTCTGACTCTTGATTTCAGCTCAGGTCCTGATCTCGGGCTCTGGGATGACAGCAGGGAGCCTGTTTGGGATTCCCTCTCTCTCCCTCTCTCTCTCTCTGCCTCTCCCCTGCTATGGGCACTCTCTGTCTCTCCAAATAAATAAGTAAACATTAAAAAAAAGAGAGAGAGAAACATTTAGGGAAGAGAATCTCAGAGATACTCTTTCTTCTAATCTAGGTAGGTAAGGGCTCCTAGCATTAAGATTTGAATATTAAGGAAAGGTGACTTTATTTATTTACTTACTTACTTACTTAGTTACTTATTTTAGAGAGACAGTGTGAGCCAGGGAGGGGCAGAGAGAGAGGGAGACACAGAATCCGAAGCAGGCTCCAGGGTCTGAGCTGTCAGCACAGAGCCCAACGTGGAGCTTGAACTCACGAGCTTCGAGATCATGACCTGAGCCAAAGTTGGACGCCCAACACACTGAGCCCCCCAGGCGCCCCTGATTTTGTAGACCAAGTTGGTGAATGGGATATGTCAATTACATGGATAGAGATACACATATTCAAACTACAAATCTTATCCCATCACTCCCCTGCTTAAAATCCACAATGGCTTCCTTTGGGGTGAAGCCCAAACTCTTTACATAGATGCCAGGACCGGAGGGCTCAGCCACATCCCTCCAGGGTCCTCAACCGCAGCCACACTGACATCTTCGGGTCTCCGGGCCTTGGCACAGCTTTGGCTTCTGTTTGGAACGCTCCCTGATCCAGTCATCTAGATAGTTCTCGTTTACCCTTAGAGATGTAGCTTGAAATGTCACCTCCCCTGGGAAGTCTTCCTTTGCCCATCCCTCCTCACATTGCTCGGACAGATTAAGCCCCAGTGCTCCCAGATTAAGCCCTCCTGCCCAGTGCTTGGTCACAGCATTCGTTGCCCTTTATTGATATGTTCTCCTACCATATTGATATGGCTTCTACCATATACAACCGTGATGTGTTGACAAAGCTGGGTCCCTGATTCACCTTGGATCCTTGATGGTGCTGGCACTGTGCCTTCATCCACTGGTTGTCTCCAGCATCTAACACAGCCTCTGCCACATAATCGATGTTTAGTGAGCATTTGTGGAAGGAAGGAATGAGTGAACGGACGCACGAGTAAATAAATGAATGAAGGACGTTTACAGTTTTGCTCTTGGAATACTACGTGGTAGGCTGCAAAATCAATTGGAACCCATCCCAATTTATTGCCACAGACCTACAGACCCTGTCATTTGCAATCAGAATCAGAGAGATCATCCCAGCATGCTGGAACGAGGTAGAGTCCTTTCTTGTACCTGGTGCAATTGAGGTCCTACATGGGAAGGTTACACAGCAAATTGCATAATAATGAAATTGGTCAAGATATCAAGATCGATACCCAGGCATTTCAAGGGTCATTAATCATCCACATCTGATGTCACCCCTATTTCAGGTGGCCTGTAACGCACTTTTCATTTCTTTGTTTTTTAAGTTTATTTATTTTGAGAGAGAGAGAGAGAGAGAGAGAGAGAGAGAGAGAGCAGGGAGGGGAAGAGAGAGGGAGAGAATCCCGATTAGGCTCTGCACTGTCAGCACGTAGCCTGATGCAGGCCCTGATCCCACAAACCACGAGATCATGAACTGGGCCAAAATCAAAAGTCAGATGCTTCACCAACTGAGGGACACAGGCACCTCTGCAGTTTTCATTTCTTAACAGAATAATAACAGTTCCTTAAAATTGTACAGCACTTCATAGTTTACAAAGTCCTGTAAAAAAAAAAAACACAACAAAATTCTGAGTTAGGTGTTTGTGGTTAAGTTACTTGCCAAGATTATTTAGCTCTGAAGCAATGGATCTAGGGCTAGCACTCAAGATTTCCGGCTCTGTGCACTTTCCAGGATATAATATCTGCCTCCAACATCACAATAAACACTGGTTAAATATTGATTCTGGGCTCATTCGCGGGAAACACTAGCATCTCTAATCGATATCATCATTTCCTACTTCTAAGAATTTTCTGAAGGAGACGTAGACCAGACTTGTCAAACCTTAGCTGATAAGATCAAAGGTAAGCTACACGAGGAACCGGAAGTGTGTGTGTGTGTGTGTGTGTGTGTGTGTGTGTGTGTGAAGCATGTCAGTGACTCTGCATATAGAATACTTGATGCTTTAGGGCACTCAAAAGTGTGACTGTGAACAAAATAAGCAAATCCCCAATGCATGGTGTCCGGACAGATTATGACCTTAATAAATATTTGCCAGTGAATTAACGTGCCTTGTGTCTAAAAAGTTCTCATGTAAGTCTACTGCATTTAGTCAGTATTTCCATAGAGTCTTTTAAAAATCTAAATGTGCATTCCAAATAACTACATCCATTCACACTTTCATTCAATAAAGAATGCCTATTATTAGTACCAATATGCAGCTCCCCTGAAATACAACAGTGATCAAAATAGACAAACCCTAACCTCGTGGAGTTTATACTCCTTTGGGGTAAGAGAGAAGGTGAATAGCCATACAGTTATACAGTTACATAGTATATTAGATGATAATTGGCATGAAGAAAAATGTGGAAAGAAAAGGAGCCAAGGGATGCCAGGAGTGAGTGGGGCTGGAATTTATTTATTTTTTTAAGTGTATTTACTTATTTTGAGAGCACAAGTGGGAGAGGGAGAGAGAAAGAGAGCGAATCCCAAGCAGGCTCTGCACTGTCAGCACGGAGCCCGGCACGGGGCTCCAACCCACAAACCATGAGATCGTGACCTGAGCCGAAATCAAGAGTCGGACGCCCAAAGGACTGAGCCACCCAGGTGCCCCCGGGGCTGGAATTTAAATCAAGGTGTTCAGGCAGGTGACGTTTGAGCAAACCTCTGAGAGCAAGAAGAATGAACTGTGAGGAACTTTGGGGGCAATCTTCCCCGTTTGAACAAACGCTCGTAATTTACAAAATAAATTCCCCCTGCCTCAAAATAAAAATAGACTTTTCCCAAATAGCTCCTATACACTTCGCTGCCCTCTAAGAGGGGATACGGCAGGTGATGCAATGGTTTCTTGGACATTCGGGCACCCCTGTGACTCTCAGCTCTGTACTATAGTGTAGTAACATCCGTAGAGGCTGAGACCATCTCAAATCTCTCTCTTTCACCCTGAATCTGCTAGCCAGTCAGCGACTGCAGCCTGCTGACTCAGGCATTGTGTCTGTATCACCACCCTGCACTTTTTATCTGCTGTGTCTAACGTGGCGTGGGTTTGTGAGGACCGGGTCCAGGAGAAAACAACCCAAGCAAAAGCCTAGATTTTCCTGCCGGGGACTCTGGGGCATCCGCTCTGCCTCCTCAGATAAGACCTGTTGTCCATTCTCGACTTCTTTTCTGACTGTCTGAATGCCAGATAACTGAACCCCTGAATTTGGGATCTACTTCTTTCCTTTTAGGGCTCAGATCCGTTTTCTTTCTGCTTTCAACAGATCATCACATTGGAGGCAAGTTAATGCCTAAATCCCACCCCTGTGGCTGAGACAGATTCCAATGGAGCAGCGTGTGGGGAGAAGGTTCCCAGAATGATTCAGGAGCTCCCAGATGAGAAGAGAGGGGCCGGAAACAGAGGACAGAGACTGCCTTCATTTTTCTAACCAGTACACTGGTAACCAGTACGCAACCCAGTACCGGCCCGGAGCACGACGATAGCCATGACATGTTACTATCAGGGCAAGCAGAACGGAAAGTACTCTAACAGAAGCTCTCGAAAAGTGCCTGGGAATTCACTAATAAGTAATAACTTCTTAGCAGGCAATTTGGGGAGCGTCCACAGAAGAGGTGGTGTTTGAGTTAAGCTTTGCAAGATGAATGAGCTCTTCCTAGGTAAATAAAAGGGGAAGCTTTTCCAGCCCGAGGGGACAGCATGAACAAAGGCCTGGAGAGGTGAAATGCACATGGTTTATTGACAAAAAAAAAAAAAAAAAAAAGTGACAGAATGGTTCATACAACTTCACTTTTCAAGGACTTTTGATCCTTCAGGTAATATCCTTGCCTAAGACCCTGCTTTTTTTTTCTTTCCTCTTTTCATTCTCCAAGTTCCCATTTTTGCAACATTCACTTGCACGGAAGTCATCAACTGCCAACTGATAACTCAATGGCACTGGGCTTGCCGGGGTACAAAGGAGAAGTGGGGAGAGGGGCTGTAAGTTAGCAGGGGGCAGCCGGAAGTGAGCCATTCCCAAACTCCAGAAAGGTTGGATTTTAACCCACAGGGCAGTGGTCCCCCAAACATATTGTTTGGAGTTGCAGTTCTGAGGGCCGTTGCTTGGAGTTCCTTAAGAAGACTCCTTTGGTCAAATATATTTTGGAAATATGGCGGGCTCCATGAGCCTGAACGGGTCTCTTTCCTCTGGGATCTTGGGGACACCGGGACTCTGCCTGCGGAAGAAAGGCAGAGAGAGTGGCATTCTCTGAGCTCAAGTGACACAGCTTGGGGGTTCTGCATCTCACAGGAGAGGGGGGCACTTGGGGATACACCACTGTAGCTCAACAAGGAGGTGCGGAGAACATTTTTGAGCTGGGGAATAACACCGACCACAGAGGGGCATCTCGGAAAGACCACGGAGTGAGCCCTGTGGGGTGCGGATGAGTGGTCACCCCAGAAAGCAGCCACCAGAGGTGATGAGTCCTGTCCCTGGCAGGGGCGGTGAGGCTGGCTCATGTCTAGGTGACCCCTTCGCAGAGGCCCAGCTGGACGGCAGGCTGGTGTTGACTCCTTTCCACGCCTGCTCTAAGCCCCACAGTGTGCCAGGGCTGAGCTGCTACCTCGGGTCTCTGGCTCCCGTGCTCCGAGAGGCCACACAGCGGACAGAGGTCAGGCAAGCTGGAACCAAAGTGGTACAAGTTGTCTTGTGCCCTCCGAGGAATGCTGTTCTCAACAGAGGGGAGAGAGCAGTGGCATGGGAGCTGCCAGTCCTGCCCGGGCAGGAGAGGCTTCCAGAACCCACCTTCGTTTGAGTCTGACTCCTCTATTTGACATAGGGGGAAAATGAGACCCGAGATGAAGGGACACGCCCAAACTCGTACAGCTAACCCCATTATCAGATAACTCTGTGTGGTTATGAACTCCAAAACAGTTTTGCATTAGTATTCTTTTTTTTTTTTTTTTAATTTTTAATGTTTATTTATTTTGAGACAGAGAGAGAGCATGAGTGGGGCAGGGGCAGACACAGAATCCGAAGCAGGCTCCAGGCTCCGAGCTGTCAGCACAGAGCCGGACGCGGGGCTCGAACCCACCAGCCGTGAGATCATGACCTGAAGTCAGACGCTTAACTGACTGAGCCACGCAGGCGCCCCTACATTAGTATTCTTATTGTTAAATGTTATCACTTTTTTTGAGTGTTTTGACTTAGTGCCCAGGATCCTTCAGGGTGATATTCTTGCTCAAGTGCCAGTAAAAAAAATGCTTTCTGGATTTATATTTTCACGGTCGTTTTTTTAAAAAATCACTTTCTTTTGGTTATCTTGCCTTTGACTTTCCTGCGAACAAACGGATTTTAAAATGCAAGTAGGCTAATGACAGGAACAGGTCCTTTGCCAAGATTTGAACAGTGCCAAAGACATCTCGCATCAAAGGGTTCCCTTCCCCGGTAAATTTTCCCTCATTCTTAATTTGACAAGTGACCTTGAGAGAAAGGATTCGGGTTCACAAAAGAGAGAAGGCAGCTGCCATCAGGAGATAAAGACGGGGATCCTGGTAAGGGGTAAGAGGAAACCAGAATCTGAGTTCTCTGTTGGCTTCTGGGACCTCGAGGAAGTCCCATTTCCTTCCTTTTGCGGTGTTAGTTCCTCGGCCTGATGCTCAGTGTCCCTTGACTTCCCACAGGCAACTTCCATTCTGGCCAAATGTTTATTCTTGGTCGCCAGAATTGACCGGACTTTCCCTGCTCAGTCCCCTCAAGGCTCTGCTCATTGGAGCGTCCTGCTGTTCTTGGCCCTACCGTGTTTTTCAAGTCCCTGCTTCTGCCCCGAGCACATCCCTAACTTCTCCAATTCAAACTGTTTCTTTGGAGTGCTTGGTAATTGATAGGATGTCTAAGCTGAACTGCTCCTAGAGGTTACTGACTCTTATTTTTTTGTTTGTTTGTTTTAGGGGAGTGGAAATAGAGGCACAGAATGGGAAAATGATTTGCCTGAGATCACACAATTAACAAAAGGACAAAAGTTGGGACTCAGTTTTCCTGATTCCCGATTCCCATGCCCATTTTTTTAAAGTTTTGTTTTTTATTTAGATAAGTAATCTCTGCAGCCAGCGTGGGGCTCGAACTCACAACCCTGAGATCGAGAGTCTCACTCACGCTCTTCTGACTGAACCAGCCAGGAGCCCTGACCCATGCCCATTTTTTGATATCAAGATAGTTTATACCATTTATTACATTCACTTTCCACTTAAGAATTATAATAACCAGGGGTACTTGGGTGGCTCAGTTGGTTAAGCATCCGACCTCGGCTCAGGTCATGATCTCCTGGCTCATGAATTTGAGCCTCACGTCTCGGGCTTTGTGCTGACAGCTCAGAGCCTGAAGCCTGCTTCAGAGTTTTGTCTCCCTCTCTCTCTGTCCCTCCCACTCCATCTCTCTCCCTCATAAATATTTAAAAAAAGAATTTTAATAACCAGTATTTTCGTACCTAATGCATTAACATCTTGTCATTAGTTCTCATAAATATTCTTTCATCCACCCACCCACCCATGCATCGGTCCATTCCTTCATTTATTCAAGTAGCCAACATTTATTGAAGGCCCGTATTCAAGCATGGAGCTAGAGACTATTATTCCCATTTCGTAGTGGAAAGGAAGTTCCACGACTTGCTCGAATTTACTGAAAAAATTGCGTCTCAATAGGAAACAGAATTGATTCAGGTGGTTTCCACGAAGGAGCTCTTTCCAGAGGTGTAGACAGGACTGAAGGAAGACAAAGCATAATGAAGCACCCAGACTTCGGTAGCAGTGAGAAGCTAGGACCGCAGGGCGAGGGGAGCTGGAGCTCAGAGAGAACGGGGTGCAGTGCGTGGGGAGCTGTCGGTGTTGGGTCCTGAGCTGCCGGTAGAGGATGAGCCAGGATGGAGGGGAGGACACGCTGTCTCCTCTCCCTGTGTCTTTCCAAGGACCCCCTTCGTCTGAGCCCAGCCAGAATACATATGGCCAGGGAGCCCAGGGGAGGTTGTTCATAGAGGTCAGCCCGTGGGGCACAGAGCAGGGCAGACAATGAATTTGGACCAAGCAGGAGTATCCAGCCTCATGCCCAGAGGGAAAGTAGGGGAGCAGGAAGGTCAACTGTGCCTTGAGACTTCTAATCCTGCGCTCTCTTCTGACTCAGGACTCACTTGCATCTATGGCCTTAGACTCACTCAGTCAACTCTTCGTGCTAAGCCATCAACAAGCTGGGCGCTTACTCCTTGCCAGGGCCTGTGTGCATGACTCCTACCATCGTCTGCAAATAATGAGCTCAGCGACCTTGTCTCACTTATCTTTGAATTCTCCGGTCACAGTCCCTGGGCCCTGGGGGACATTCCAGCCACATTGACCATCAAGAGCTCCCGAGAACCACTGGGAAGTGCGCCGAAGGAAGTCGCCAGAGTGAGCCCTGAGGGGAGTGTTGGTGCCCCAATCACCTTCATGGGGCCTGGGAAGGAGAGCGTGCGGTGTTGGTATGTTCGAGGGCTGAGGCCTCTGATGCTCTGGGAATTTGCGCCACTTCCGACGACAGAGCTGGGAGGCCGGTGTCTCAGTTCCAGAACGTCTCCACTCTGCTGAGCCCTTCCTCACTCTTGGCTCTCCACCCTGGCCGCAAAGTCTCAGGCCACGTCTGTGAGGGCTGCGGGCGAGCCCCCGAAAGCCGAGCTTGCCCCCTTCCTCCAGACTGTGTCCCGGTGACAGAGTGATATATGTCAAGGTTTGAATGGCTTTATCTCACAGGTTCTGCCGGGCTACAGCAAACAATGGCTGTGTGTAAACAGCCCGGCCCTGTTCAAACACCGTCAGTGAGAATGTCAACAAGAAATGGAAAGATTTGAAGACTGTGGCCGTCGGCAGTCAGCCTCCCGTGTTGTCACAGGCTATTTCTTTCCTTTTTTCTTTTCTTTTTCTTCCTTCCTTCCTTTCTTTCCTTTGTTCCTTCTCTTTCTTCTTTTCTCTCTTTCTTTCTCTCTGTTTTTCTTTTTTTTTCTTTCTTTCTTCCTCTTTCTTTCCTTCTTTCTCTTTCTTTCTGTTCTTTCTCTCTGTTTTTTCTTTTTTTTCTTTCTTCCTCTTTCTTTCCTTCTTTCTCTTTCTTTCTGTTCTTCCTTTCTTTTTTCTTTCTCTTCTTTCTTTCTTTCTTTCTTTCTTTCTGGAAAAGTGCAAAAGAATCACAAAGGACTATCCTATCACTTGCTTTTGTTCAGTGTTTTTTAACCCCTCTCCATTTTTATCTATGTTAAAATACACTTACAGCTCGTAGATGCATTAGGTGATCTTTATTACCTGGAGCCTAGGAAATCCTGCAGGCCATCCTTGACACCTCCTTTCTCCTCTCTTCTGTGCCCAGAATGCAAGCGGGGGACTCTAGCAGGATTTGAGAGAAAGGACTTTGAATGTGTGCCAGGAGTCATATTTCTAGAGCCCCCTCGTGTACGTTCTCTTGTTTTAACGTTGGAATCCATTCTACAGAGTAGATTTTACAGAGGGAGTAGTGCAGTTCAGCAAGGGTAAGCGACTTGCCCGAGGTCACATAGCCCATAAATGGTGGCACTGAAGCCTGAACCCAGGTCTCATGTGTCCAACTTCTATCTCCCCCATTGGGTTTTGCTGCCTCAGATGAAGGATGCTGGACCCTGTCTCCATGGTGATGAGAACAAGGATCTATCGGACAGAGTGCTTCTACGTTCACCGGCTTCCAAGAATTACTACAAAAAGCACTTAGACAAATGGCCACGAAGAATCCTGCAAATCTTCAGGGTCGGGGACAAACCTGGCCAGGCCACACTGCTGTGCGTCGGGAGAACAGGTGTCTTCTCTCTACCCGTCGTGGACCTGTAGTTTTCGTGGTATGGTGTCACTCCTACCAAACCACATACGCAAGGGTGCTTAACTCTAAGCCTGTCTGTTACGAAATGCCCTTCCTTGGTTAAAAAAAAAAAAAAAAAAAAAAAAAAAGTTCTGGGGCGCCTGGGTGGCTCAGTCCATCAGGTGTCCTACTCTTGATCTCAGCTCAGGTCATGATGTCACAGTTCGTGAGTTCCCGCCCGGCCTCGGGCTCCCAGCTGGTGGTGTATTCTGCTTGGGATTCTCTCTCTCCCTCTCTCTGCCCCTCCCCTGCCTGTGCTCTCTCTCTCTCTCTCTCTCTCTCTCTCTCTCAAAAATAAACATTAAAAAAGAAAGCAGTTTCTCATTCCACCATAAGGCAGGCTTTTATGGATCAACTAAGCGTTATCCCTGTATTCTAACGACCATCCACTTTGGTTTTCTTCTTTGTATACTTTGTAAACCACCCAATTACAAATGGTGGCCTGCCCATCATGGAAATGTCTCCCAACCGGCCTCCTTCCACCTTCGCTTCCTCATACGGCTGCTGAGTCCCAAGTGCCACCCCCATCAGGCCCATCGTTGCTGATGACTCCCCTGGTGCCCACCACACAGGGTGACAGAATCAGAGGAAGGTGGCCTCCTCTAGTTTCTTCAATCCCAGCGACTCCCGGAGGACAGCCGTGGCTTAGTGACGTCACACAGCATGTAAGTCCAGACTCTAGGCCTTTCCTGCCCTGCTCTCCTTCGAACCACGCACGCACCTGCTCTCCAGTCATTGCTTACTTTTCCTTTTATTTACCTCATGATTTCCACATCTGTCCTTGTCTTGCTTAGAAGACTCTTGTCTCTCTGTTTCTGAACCCTACTGAATCTGAAGGACCCAGGTCACATGCCATGTCTTTTTTCGGATCCCCTTGCTAGAAGGTCTTTTGCTTCCAGGACCCTTTGCATTCTCTTTGCATATAATCTGTGGATTTTTTTCAGGCACTTACCGTTCCCGAATTACAATTTTATTTGTGGGTGTTTTGGTATGTACGTTCATTCAACCATCTGGTCATTAAACGATCACTGAGTATTCAATTGTCATTTCTAAAATGTGTTTTTTATTTTTTATTTCAAGTAGGCTCCACATCCAACGTGGGGCTTGAACTCATGACCCTGAGATTAAGCGTTGCATGGGGCCCCTGGGTGGCTCCGTCAGTCAAGTGCCTGACTCTTAATTGCGGCTCAGGTCATGATCTCGCAGTTTGTGAGATCAAGCCCCAGGTTGGGCTCTGCGCTGACAGATTGGGATTCTCTCTCTCCCTCTCCCTGCCTCTCCCCCGCTCATGGGCACACGCACGAGATGTCTCTCAAAATAAGTAAAATTAAACAACAAAAAAGTCATGTGCTCCATTGACTGAGTCAGCCAGCCACCCCCATTTATGATTTCTTTTTTTTTTTTAATGTTTATTTATTTTTGAGAGAGAAAGAGAGACAGAGTGTGAGCAGGGAAGAGGCAGAGAGAGAGGGAGACAGAACCCAAAGCAGGCTCCAGGCTCCGAGCTGTCAGCACAGAGCCCGATGGTCCGACCGTGGGGCTTGAACTCATGAACTGTGAGATCATGACCTGAGCTGAAGTTGGCTGCTTAACTGACTGAGCCACCCAGGCACCCACCCCTTCCCCCCGCCTCCCCGCCCCCCGCCATTTATAATTTCTTGATTGCAAACTCTATGTAGGAAGAATCCAAACTCTATGTAGGAAGAATCTGCCAAAGAACCAGCACAATGCTCAAGCTGAATTTAGAAAGAAAGCAGCACATGGGGGACTGGCCTGGAGGAAGCGTGACTTCCAAGGTGGTTAGTGCTGGGCGGACCTGGAGGGAGAGGCTGGGGAGGTAGAATGGCACCAGCAAAGCTCAGAGTGGGGGATGGCATGCTGGGAACAGTGTGCTCTATGTGCTTTAAAGTTTGCTGGACCAAAGTGTTTAAAGAATGGAATGGTAGGAAAGGACTCTTCGCGTGGTGGATGGTCCATGATGGGATGTCACTCATTTACTCCAGATACATAACAGACCCATTTGGGGAGATGTTCAAAACACCAAAAGAAAAATAAAGATACTGCTTTTTTCATGTAGGTGAGGCAAGCACCTTGCTAAATATTTTGTTCCAAGCACCAGGGATCCAGAGCTCAGGAAGAGCCAAGCCCTTCATTCAAGGAACAGAGGAGGGGGGTTAGAAGCTTGGTGGGTGGAGAAGGGAAGGAGGAATGACATTCCACATGGATGGAACTTTGCTTAACCAAAGAGTGAAGAAGAGAAGAGCCAAGTGGGTTCAGTTTGAGAAAACGTAAGGAGGAGCAGTGGAAGAAATGCCTGGAAAGGGAGGCTGAGGACACCTTGTAGAAAGGCCCAGATTCCAGGCTGAAGGTTTCATGCATAATCACACAAGATCTAGTGGGAAATCTCAGAAAGCATCCTGAGGACATTTCCATTTCACCAATGGGGAAAATAAGATCGCCAGAGATGACATCGAGGTCTCTTGCCAAACTGGCAGGATCAGGATCACAGCTGGGCTTTGCAGTTCTTGGGACCACTCTTCTCAAACATATACATGCATATATTTTTGGAGTGACTTACCATTTACCTCCAAGTACACTTTTGAGCCATGACCAGCTTTATTCTCCTCTGAGTTTCTTTCATAGCATACTGGTGAATAATTTGTCTTGGATGCATCTAGTACCTTTCATCTAGAGATCTTAAGGAGCCTTAATGACAACCAAGCTTCATTATTTCTGTTTTGTGTATGAGGAAACTGACTCACAGAGGGTATGGCAATTTTCTCATTCATGCTGAGAGTTATTACCAGCACCATGAATGAAACCCAGGATGAAACTTGAATTCGTAAACCATTAAACCACGTATCCTTTATAGTAGTGGAGTTTACTATTATAATGACACCTTTGTATTGAGAGTTGATTCCTTTATTCTATTATTAAATCTTGGCTTATGAGGGGCAGAAGCATCTCACTACAATGCCAGCTTGAGTTGTTCTGCAATGCAAAGCGAGATGAGAAAAGTTGTTGTGTGTTTTGGTGATGCCCAGGCCATTCAGAGTTTCTTGTTTTCATCCATCCATCCATTTATTAATTCATTCCATTATCATATATCTGAGTCTCTATTACATCATCTGGAGAATGGGCAGAGTAATATTACCATTAGCAAAAGGCTGTTCTGAGAAGTAAGATAATCTCGATAAAGCACATTGTCTAGCACACAGTAAGCCCTTATTCAAAATAATAGTTATTGTCATCAAATGAGTGATTTCAAGTGCCAGATGGAAAGACAAAAAATGGTTCTTTCACAGCCCTATTTATGGGTGGAGAAGGTAAGGTTGCATCTGAAGGGTGGATTAATTCCTGAGAACGAAGTAGTGCCCTCAAATTAAAAACTGGAACAGAGCAGATGTGTCTCAGGTAGACCAGATTGGGGTTCTTTGAATTTGGACCACGAAGTGTCAGGAGAGCTAGGAAGGTACTTTTGGGTAGTGGGTGTAAAATTGACACCAGCCACTTAGAAATGGGCTGGGAATGAAGAGACACAGAAAAGAAACACAGACAGGGGTGCCTGGGGTGGCTCAGTCAGTTAGGCGTCTGACTTTGGCTCGGGTCATGATCTCACCCTCCATGGGTTCGAGCCCCACATCAGGCTCTGTGCTAACAGCTCAGAGCCTGGAGCCTGCCTCAGATTCTGTGTCTCCCTCTCTCTCCACCCTTCCCCATTCTCTCTCTCTCTCTTTCAAAAGTAAATGTACATTAAAAAAAAAAAAAGCAGAAAAAATGCAGATGAAATGGGGTGGAGTTTCTAAGTCCTGCACATCTATCTAGTGGTTTATGGTAGAATCAAAACCGTATAGACTGATAGTCTGGCCTGTTAAAATTCCCTTTATTCTCTGTTTATTTTCCCAATACTCTTCCTTCATATTGAACACAATTTTTGTCCAAGTTCCCACCTGTGCGTCGGTGCTCAGGATATATCGGAGACAGTGTTAAAAAGGAATCAGCCAACCTCAGAGAGAGCCACAGGAATGCCCCCGAGAAGTGCAAACATAGGGAGACCCTCTTTCTATGGCTCATTTGGGATGAGATATGTTTGATATTACTAGGAAACTGCCAGTTCATAGAGCCTCTTACAACGTCAGTCCTCTGTGTGTCCTAAAAACTGGGTTTACGATCTTTCCCAATCTGGACACAAAAATCCGAAGTTGTCAAGGAAAATGTTGATAGATTTGGTTTCATAAAAGATAAAAACCTTGGGTGGCAAAAAGTACCAAAGCCAAAACTGAATGACTAGCAACAGGCTGGAGGAAAATATTTGCAAACTATAACACAGATTTTAACATTATAATAAAAAGGGATATCCACAATACATAAAGAGCTCCTATAAATCAACAAGAAAGGCCAATGGACAAAATGCATAAGCAGATAATTTCAGAAGAAACAGAAACACAAAATGCTCATCTTCAGTAGTAATTGAAGGAATACCACTGAAAACAGATGTCATTTTGTTTGCTCATCAGATTGGCAAAAATCAAAAAGGTTTATAACGGTGAATACTGGCAAATGTAGAGGTAGTTTTCTCTACTGATAGTGAGGATGTTAACTTGTGTAGCTTTTTTATTTTTTATTATTTGTTTTTAAAGTTTATTTTGAGAGAGTGTGTGCATGCGTGTGTGTGCAAGTGCACAGAAGAGGGGCAGAGAGAGAGAGAGAGAGAGAGAGAGAGAGTTACAATCAGGCTCTGCACGGTCAGCAAGGAGGCCAACTAGGCGCTCGATCTGTTAGCTGTAAGATCATGACCATTGTGACCTGAGGTGAAACCAAGAGCCAGACGCTCAACCAACTGAGCCACTCAGGAGCCCCACTGGTGTAGCCTCTTTTAAGTTTATTTATTAATTTTGAGCGAGACAGAGAAAGCATGTGTAGGAGGGTCAGAGAGAGAGAGAGAGAGGGAGAGAGAGAATCCCAAGCAGGCTCCGTGCTTTCAGCACAGAGCCTGATGTGGGGCTTGAACTCATGAAACGTGAGATCATGACCTGAGCAGATATCAAGAGTTAGACATGTGACCTACCAAGTTCCCCAGGCGCCCCTGGTGTAGCCTTTTTAAAGGCCAGTTTGACAGAATCTCTAACTATTTAAAAAAAATTTTTTTTTACATTTATTTATTTTTTGAGAGACATAGAGAGACGGAGCACAAGTTGGGGAGGGGCAGAGAGAGAAGGAGACACAGAATCCGAAGCAGGCTCCAGGCTCCAAGCTGTCAGCACAGAGCCCGTCACGGGACTCGAACTCACCAACGGTGAGATCACGACCTGAGTCAAAGTCTGACGCTTAACCGACTGAGCCACCCAGGCGCCCCAAGAATCTATAACTATTTAAAGTATGCCTATCTTCTGATACAATAATTTCACTTTTAGGAATCTGCTATTCAAGTATGTCCACATGAAGGCAAAACAAAACAAAACAAAAAAACCAATGATGATAACATCTAAGCACGGGCAGCATTCTCCTAAGCACTTTGTAACAACAGACCATAGGAGGAAACCCAGGAGCTGACAGCTAGGGTGTTGGCAGAGACCAGATTTCAGCCCAGTCTGTCTCCAGAATCTGTTCTTAACTACTATGCTGTTTAAAGGAAAGTAAATAAAAGTCCATACTATGGAATATAGCACAGCAGTTCAAAAGAATGAGGTAAATCTGTTTACAGACATGGAGAGCTAAGACGTGCTATTAATTAAGGGAAAAACCAAGTTGCAAAAGACTATGATCTGATATAATGCCGTCAATGTGGGGAAAAAAGTACATTTGTGTATAAGTACAAATATATATGTATGAATATAAGGTAAAGGCCTTGAGTGACAGGAGAATGTGTAGTGTGTAGAGAGATTTGGGAGAGTAATTTTTTTTTTTTGTTTCATTTTTTTAAATTAATTTACTTTATTTTTTTTAATGTTTATTTATTTTTGAGATGGAGACAGAGCATGAACGGGGGAGGGGCAGAGAGAGAGGGAGACACAGAATCGGAAGCAGGCTCCAGGCTCTGAGCCATCAGCCCAGAGCCTGACGGCGGGGCTCGAACTCATGGACTGCGAGGTCATGACCTGAGCTGAAGTCGGACGCTCAACCGACTGAGCCACCCAGGCGCCCCTAATTTTATTTTAATTTACATCCAAATTGGCATATAGTGCAACAATGACTTCAGGGGTAGATTCCTTAATGCCCCTGATCCATTTAGCCCATCCCCCCTCCCACACCCCCTCCAGCAACCCTCAGTTTGTCCTCCATATTTATGAGTCTCTTCTGTTTTGTCCCCCTCCCTGTTTTTATATTATTTTTGTTTCCCTTCCCTTAGGTGCATCTGTTTTGTCTCTTAAAGTCCTCATGTGAGTGAAGTCATAGGATTTTTGTCTTTCTCTGACTAATTTCACTTAGCATAATACCCTCCAGGTCCACCCACATAGTTGCAAATGGCAAGATTTCCCTCTTTTTGATGGCCGAGTAATACTCCATTGTGTATATAGCCCACATCTTCTTTATCCTTTCATCCATCGATGGACATTTGGGCTCTTTCCATACTTTGGCTATTGTTGATAGCGCTGCTTGAGGCATGTTTTATATATATCTGGTTTCTTTTCACTTTTAGAAGAACGCATGTGTGCATTACTTTGGTAAAAAAGAATTGTTCTATTGGCCAAGGGAAAAAAAAAGGTTTAACTCATATCAACAATCAGTCTTCTTTTCTTGCACGTGAACAATGGTGGAGGTCTTGGACAAAAATCTTCTCCAGTAGGGCTTTTTCTAGCCTATTGTAGAAGGTGCCCATTAACTGTATCTTGTTGATCAGTACCTTTTCTTCGCAAATAAGGTTTTCACGTAGAGCATTTGGGACCATGACTTCCTGTTAGCCCGCGGAGCGTCATAAAAGTATACAGCCAGTCATCGAAAAATTAATTTGGAAACTGCGAACCACACGGTGCTTTCACTTTGTGTATTTTATTGTCTTCAGGGAAAAAGATCCATAATCACGGATCATCTCTTATTTTGTTCCAATGCATAAGCAAGAGTGTCTGGCTCACTCTTGTTTTCTTGGTGTGGTTGCGGAGGCAGGAATGAGTCACTCAACATACAGATTTAAAGGACTTACCTTTTGACCAGAAGTCAGTGTTATTATCTGAGAGGAAAGGGCTGTACGGGATCCTCCAGGGCCTCTTCCTGCTTAAGTCCAAGCGGCTTTGACACAAAGCAAAACGATGTTGCTGCTGGAAAATTTACTGATTAAATTGCTACTTTTACAAGGTTGGGGCTTCAGGACTCAGACGCTCCATTTGTGAGCTTATCTCTCACGTGCCTGCGGGAAAGGTTCTTAAGATTCTTACTACTTAATGGATAACAGATTGTAGCTTTTTTGGAGTGGCCCGTCTATCTTACTCCAGTTTTCCAATTTTTGAGATTTTAATGTTCTCCTAAGCATCCTTACAGAAAAAAAAAACAAAAAACAAAAAACCTCTTATTCAAAGACTGTCTTTCTCTTGTTCTCGCCGCTGCTCATTTTGCAGTTTTAAGTAGTGTGTGCAAACTATGTTGTATCTGTTGTTCACTCAACCTTATTTCCAACACACCTTTTCACGTACTTGCCAAAATTTCATGCGCTTGACATAAATCCAACATACCTGCCAGGATTCTTTCTGTTAACGCCACAGAGCTTGGATTCTTCCCCAATTGTTGGACAATTGGGCCCATTCTAGGTTTTAGTCATTATGCACATTCTGAATAGCCCTGCTATAAACATCTTTATGCAAGTTCTCCCCTCCCCTCCCCTTTGGATCATTTCCTTAGAAACGTATTTCCTTAAATGGGTTTACTGGGTCAAAGGGGCTCAATGAACAATTTTATAGCTCTTGGCACATATTTTTCAGATTGCGCCCTGGGTGGATCTGACCAATGGCACGGGCCGCGAGAGGGCAGGAATGCGGGGGAGCGGCCCCTATAACCACCCATCTTCCGTCCCCCCAAAGGCAAGGACCTGGAGAAGGCCTGCGGATGGAAGCAGTTTTCTATCGCCCTCTTGTTCTCTTCCTGATTACTGTTTAAGCCCAGGCTGGGAGACTGCCGGGGACGTGCACAAAGCCTTTTCGGATTCCAGCACTTCTGCCCCGGGGGCGGAAAAAAACCCTTCCAGGCCCTCCAGCCCAGGACTAGGATTCCGGTTCCCGACTCCCGTTGCACCCTCCCCCTGCCTTTCCACTGAAATCTCCGCGGCCCAGGCAGGCCCCTCGCCAGCGCACAGCTCTGCAGGCGAGGGCAGCGACTGGCGGTCGCTATTATTTTGGCGCGGGTGATGCAAGGCCCGCATAGCTGCGCGCTGAGTCAGCGGGGGCGGGCCGGCCCAACCCCCCCCCCCCAACTCCAGCCTCCGCGACCCCCCGGGCGCGGCGGCGGCGGCACCGGACGGTGGGGGTGGGGGTGGGGGAGGCAGGCCGACCCCCGAATCCGCGGGGTCGCCCTCGGGGGCAGGGGCGGGCGGGAGCTGGGCCGCCGGAAGACCCCCGCGCCGGGCGCGCTCTCCCCTCCCCCAGCTGGAGCTCGGCGGGTCAAGTGAGGCGGTGACCGCGCGCCCGGCAGTTTACCCTCGGAGAACTCAAGGAGGGGGAGGAGGAAGCGGGGAAGGAAGGAGGCTCCAAAAGGAGAAACGCGAAGCGGCGCAGACTAGAGGAAACGAAAAAAATGGAGGCGAAGGGGCGACGGCAGGCGGAGGCCGGCGGGCGGGGGCGGGGACGGCGGCGCGCGCGCGCGCGCGCGGCGGGGCGGGGCGAGCGGGGGCGCGCGCCGGCGGCCGCGGCCCGAGGGGCTTGTGGGTAGCGGCTGCGCGCGGCCGGAGACGGGCGCCGCGCGGGAGTGTGCGAGGGGAGCGGGCTTGTGGGACCGAGGCGGCCGCGGCGAGCATGGGGGCGGGCTGGCGGCGGCCGTAGTTGTCTGAGCCCGGGCTTCAAGCCTCCCGGAGCCCCAGAGGGCGGGGCGGTCCGGGCCCGGCGGTGGCCGCGCCGCTTCCCCGCTCCCGCCCTCGGAGTCCTGAGGGAGCCCGCGGCGGACGAGCGGACCGGGCGGCGCGAATCTGACTGAGGGGCGGGGACGCCGTCTGCTCCTCGCCGCTCCCGGCCGGGCCGGGCGGCCCCTCGGACGGCCTCAGGCCCGGGACCGGCGCGGAGACCCGAAGCCGGGGCTAGAGGCGGGCGGTGGGCCCTGGCGGAGCCCCGCCCGGGGCCGGCGGTTCGGGGGCGGCGCTAGGCCCCGAGGCGCCCGGGCCGGAGCGCGGGGAGCGGGGAGTGCGGGGCCGGGCGGCGGCGGCATGAGCCGGCCCCCGGCGACGGGGAAAATGCCCGGCGCCCCCGAGGCCGTGTCGGGGGACGGGGCGGGCGCGAGCCGCCAGAGGAAGCTGGAGGCGCTGATCCGAGACCCTCGCTCGCCCATCAACGTGGAGAGCTTGCTGGTAGGTGGCCGGGGCCCCCGGCGCCCTCCCCGCTCTACGAGCGCCTGCCTCCGATCCCCGCTCTGTGCCCACCCATCCGTGGGAGGGAGGTCTCGCCCCACCCCGCCCAGCTTCCGGCAGCCGGGCCCCGGGTCGGAGGCCAGACACTCCTGCGACTAAGTTCCAGCAGGAGGGACCCACGTCTGATTCCTTCCCTTCCACCTCCCGGCGCCGGTGTCCTCCGCGGCCGCCCCCTTTCCTGGAGCCCTGGGAGGGAACACCCCTCTTCTCCTTCCCGCCCGCCCTCTCGGTTTGGGGAGGTGGGGTGCAGGATTTGCTCTTTCATTCAGCGGACTAGCCAGTTTGAAAGAGCGGCGTGCTGCGTGGGGACGCGGGGTCGGAGCCGGGGAGGGGAAACCTGATGCTCTCGCTGTGGGGAGTCCCCACCTGGGGTGGATGACAAAGAGCTGTCCTCGTTCTCCCTGCGGTCTGCCACCTTGAAAGGCGTCGCTAAAGTTTTCGTGTGGCTTCAGGTGTCCTTGAACCTCCAGGGTTGCGATTAGTGCATTGTAACTTCTGCAAATTTAGTTGCCCGAGGTTGTTGAGCCCGAGCCGAAGACTCCAGTCTGCATTGCCGAGTAGAATCAATCTCTCCTTTTCATTGCGTCTGTCTCCCAAGACAGCCCTTGAAATACAAGTGAATAAGCACGTCAAGTCCGCTAGCTGGCCCTCGATTAAGGAAGGAGTTATTTATTTATTTATTTATTTTTTTACCAACTGGAAATGCACCGTGGGGGGGAGGGGGGATTGCTTATTTCTTATTTTTGTTTTGTTAGGTTAGACGATTGCATCTCAGACACTTTGGTTCGTGTGCTCTTTGTGGGAACAGGAGGTGTGGATTTTTACCCTGGGGAGGCGGAGAAAGTGAGAAAGATGCTCCGGATGTTAGATCCGCCCCGGAGGACTAGAATTTGCGTGGGTGGTGCTTGGATGCGGTGGGTCTTCTCGCCCAGAACCCACGTTCCGTTCTAGTCCCCGCGTCGGGAAGCCGGGCGACCGTACGTGCTGAGAACTGTGCCTCCTCCCTTTCCAGTGCTGAACTGACTTTTCTTCCGAAGTCATTGGTCACCTTTTGCGGTTCCTGGAGTCCTTTGCAGGGTGACTCAGTGCTCACTTTGGCCAAAGTGCAGGAACTGCCCGACGAGCGCGTCTCTTGCTGTGCGGGGAGCAGAATGCGGCGATGCGCCGCGTCCTGGCTCGAGCGCTGGGCGCTTTCTTCCGCCGAGTTTTGTGTGAGGCCGTGGGTGTGTTTTCCCGGCACGGCGGCCCCCCTGGTCGGGCTTCGGGCGGCTTCGGCCGGCTTCGGCGGGGGGCACGAGGGGTTGCGTGAAGGGCACAGCTTTTCTTGCGCCGGAGCAGGGACTCTGGGCTTCGCTCCCAGCATTTTCGCTGCGGTATTTTGCTAGCAAAACTTTGACCCAAGGCCAGAAAGTTCAGTTAAAAATAGCGCCGCGAACCTCCAGGATTCGTCAGGTTCGTATTCAGCCCCACATAGAAAGGTTTTGCACGTCACTGTCATTTCTTGGGTCTTTACCGATGTTCGCTCTCCAGGTTATTTTGAGCCTGAGCCCGAGCCCAAGCTGTTTTCTGCCCGTGACGTGTTCGTCGTTCCATTTCGTACGGTGTTTTCTAAACCACGAAGACGAAGGCTGTTTTTGAAAGTGAAACATCACGCGTGTTTAGTAAACAGTTGGGCCCATTCATTGCTGGCGTGCTCAGTCCTGCCGGGACACTTGACGCTTTCAGTAAGGTGACGTGTTGTTGGTGCGAGAGCTGACGTTACCTGCTGCTGACCCGACACCTTCTGCTGTTGCTGTTTCAGTTGATTGAATGTTGTGGTTCTGAGTTGGAGTGAACCTAACCGGGCCGCAGATTGGCCCCTACCCTTCTTTGGAGCCAGGTCGCAGTGCTTGTGTTGCGAATTGATGAGCTGAAAAAAAGTCTCAACTGCGTTGTAGTTAGATTTAAGTTACGTGTGTTTCATTGTGCAAGATAGAATGAGTTGGTCTGTGTGTGTGTGTGTGTGTGTGTGTGGTAACATAGAATTTACCATTTTAACCATTTTTGAGTGTACAGTTCTGTGGCATTAATGACACTCGCGTTGTGGTACAGCCGTCACCACTACTCTGTTCATTTCCAGGAACTTTTTTATCCTTCTAGACAGAAACCCAATGAATTAATCTCCACAAGAGTGTTATAAAAACATACTTCTTGAAATGCTCATGATGGAATGGTTGGGATGCAGCCTGCGTGTCACCTTTGACTGTTTCACCGAATAGGGCATTTCTGTTGGTTTTATTCTAGAAAACGAGTAGTTTTTTCTTTAACAGAGGAAAAAACTTAACAACACAGCATGGGTCTTAGTTACTTCCTTCAGGAGTTCAGAGAGCACCGTTTAAAGCCGCGTACTAAGATGACAAAAGTATGGAGAAGAAATACACCAGAAGTTACTGTATAATTATTCTTAGACGGTAAAATCTGTAGGAAAAAATGTTACGTGAGATTACACGCAAAGCGCTTAACTCAGTGCTTGGTGCGTCGTTGTGCTCGTTAAATTTAGCTCACTTGTGCTTGCCTTTAGCATAGTTAATTGCTTTAAATTTCCTTTGAAAAGGAAAATGGTTTTATTGGCAACTATTCCTTGCTATGTAATTTTCAGTAAGCAGCATTATAATCTGAATTTGCCATCAGAGAAGTGCTGGCAATCATCAAGCATAGATAAAGCTGGATTCTAAGACCATGTCAGTGTTAAAAGGCTAAATTTTCTCTGCAGAGGCTCCCTGCTTTATTACATGGGTCCTTAGATTAATCTGAAGAGAGTATATCCCTTTTGTGTTTGCAGGTTGTGGGCTGCTTGGTATTATTTAAAAATAGAGTTTTGAGAGGGGTCTGTTTCTATAATACTTTTTTTGGAGGGGAGGGATTTCAGTGGTATGCTTTTGTAGTGTTTGAAACTTTTTGGTAAACACCCATGTTTTGTTGTTAGGACTCAGCTTCTCATACTGTTTTCCCAAATAATCTGCTAAAAAGAATTGTACTTTAGCGTTATGCTGGAGAGAGTTTAGCTTAGTTTAGTTTAGTTTAGTTTGTAATCTTTATACCCAGTGTGGGGCTCAAACCCATAACCTCGAGATCTACCAACTGAGCCAGCCAGGTGCAGTTGGAAAGATGTCTTTCCTGAGCTCTGCTTTTGGGTTTTGATGTGTTTTATTTTTTAAAAGAGTAGATGGTTATAATAACCTGTAGGATTCAGGCTTGAGGAAACTTACGGAAGACTGGTGCTGATGGGGAAAGGGGATTAAAATTTTATTTGTGAACTTGAGTGACTTAGAATACAAAATGCTTTACTTGATTGATTTCATTATACTGGTAAACTATATGAAAATATTTACCACAGTGCTTAGATTTCAGCTTAGTACTGGTTATCGACCTAATTATAGTAAAATTTTATGTGTATTTTTTCCCCACCGTGTAATAAGTGCAACTACCATAAAGATATAAAAGTGAAGTGAAATAAAAATTGAAAAATTGTTTTATACACGTTCTTCTTTGTGAAATAAAAATGGGGCATCTTTAGCATCAATGGGATTACTTTACTTAAAACTTGCTCTTTTGGGGCGCCTGGGTGGCTCAGTTGGTTAAGCATCTGGCTTCGGCTCAGGTCATGATGTCATCAGGCTCTGCGCTGACAGCTCAGAGCCCTGAGCCTGCTTTAGATTCTGTCTTTCTCTCTCTTTGCCCCTCCCATGCCTGTGTGCTTTCTCTCTCTCTCTCTCACTCGCTCGCTCTCAAAAATAAATAAACTTAAAAAAATTTTTAAAAACTTGCATTTTTATGATTATTAAAGAAAATGAATTGGCTGGAGAGGTTTCAAAAAGTAATTTATGGCATTTGCTGTTTAGGTGAAGTTGAGTGTCTTTGAAAGTACAGGTTCACAGTCCCTCACCCACAGTTTTGCTGCATGTAAAGAACTCTCAAAACCAAGTTTTTGGTAAAACTTGCATGATGATAACCTCTGACCGGATCTGATGTTAGAATATTTATAATCAGTTTGTCCCTCTTGGTGTAAGTAGGAATAGCTTTCCTTGGGGAAATACTAATGTGTTTGATTTCAGGGTACTACTGCAGACTCAAAAGAGGGTTTTCAGGAATGTAGTGTATATGGTATATGTACTTTATTACCATTCTGAAATCTAAAATATTCTGAATTTGGAAACATCTTGCCCTAATATAAGGGTAGTGTAGACTTCTATATGTTTTAAATACTGTAGTTGTAAAGAAATTGTGAATAATTATCTTGAAACCTAAGTTGTTTTGGTTGAGTCATGAGCTCATAGTTCTCTTTTCCCATTTTGAATTCTGAAATATTCTAAACATTAAGAGAATATAGAGCTCAAATATGAATTATGAAGCATAAAAAACAAACATCCATGAAATCACTGCCCAATTGGATGAACAGAACACTAGCATTTTGAAGTTACTGTGTTTGGGTGTTGCTGCTGCTTCATCAGTCTTTCTGTGTCCGCTCCTATTACCTTGGCATTTTTGTATTATTTCTTTGCTTTATTTTGTAAATTACATTTGTATATTTCCCTAAACAGTACTGTTTAGCTTTACTTAATTCTTTAACATTTAAAAAAAAGTTAAAACGTATGTAGTGTGTTCTTTTGTGACTTGCTTTTTCCAGTCAAAAGTTTTATTTCTAAGATGCACCCACAATGTGGTTTATTCATTTCAGTGCTATGGAAACCAGTCTTCAGTGCTCCACTCTATTTGATGGATATTTAGATTGTTATTCTTTTCTTTTCTACTGTTATGGACATTGTTGCTGTGAACATCACTGGAGTCCATGTGAAGGACTAGGCTATCTGTAGGCTAGGGTATATATTTAGGAGTGGAATTTGTTGGGTTTTCAGATACGCTATTTTCAACATAACAAAGTAATGGGTAGAGTTAAAATTTTCCCCCAACATTTTATTATGGAAAATTTCAAAGTATAGTAAAGTTGAAAGAATTGATAGTGAACATCTGTATACTTTCCAACTAATTAATATTTTGCTGTATTTGCTTTATTACATCTATCAGTACGTTTATCCTTTATCCATCTATCAGTATGTTTTTTTGTTTTTGATTCATTTAAGTTGTAGCTATCAGTATGCTTGTCTTTTAAATACTTCAGCATGCATTTCTTTCTCTTTCTTCTTTTCCTTCCTTCCTTCCTTCCTTCCTTCCTTCCTTCCTTCCTTCCTTCCAGTTGGCTTTGTGCCCAGCATGGAACCCAGCATGGGGCTTGAACTCACCACCCTGAGATTAAGACCTGAGCTGAGACCTAGAGTCAGATGCTTAACTGACTCAGTCACACAGGTGCCCCTGAATAAGTTAAAATTTTTTTTAAAGTACAGTCTCCCCCACAACGTGAGACTTGTACTAACGACCTCAAGATTAAGGTGTATGCACGCTCTCCCCCCTGAGCCAGCCGGGGGCCCCTAGCGTGCATTCCGTTGAGTAGAGCTCAATATTTATTTAAGCTTTTTAAAGATTAAATTTACATACAATGAAATGCACAGATCTTAAGTGTACTATTGATGACTTTTGACAAAGGCACACACCTGTGTAATACAAATCCTTACCAAGATACAGAACATTATTACTAACCCAAAAATCTTCCTTATATGGCTTTTCAGCTAATTCCACATCCCATTCCCTTAGATTCTATCACTCTTCTGATTTTTTTTCCTACTAAAGATTACTTTAGCCTCTTGTAGAACGTCATATAAATGGAATCCTATGTAGCGTGTACTCTTTTGTATCTGGCTTATTTTATTTAGCTCAGCGTAGTTGTTGAGATTTAGCCATGTTATTGTGTATATCAACAGTTTATTCCTTTCTTAGGACTGAGAGCAGTATTCCATTATATGTATAAACCATAGTCTTTTAGCCATTTCCTGTTAATAGATATTTGGGCTGTTTTTAGTTTTTGGCTAGTATATATAATATACTTAGGCTTTTTTTTTTTAAGATTATTTATTTATTTTGAAAGAGAGCACAAATAGTGGAGGTGCAGAGAGGGAGAGAGAGAATCCCAAGCAGGCTCCGTGCCACCAGTATGGGAGTCTGACGTGGGGGCTCAAATTCTCAAACCGTGAGATCATGATCTGAGCTGAAGTCAAGAGTCAGATACTTAACTGACTAAGCTACCCAGGTATCTCAGTGTACTTTGAGTGTTAATAAAGCTTGCTAAGAACAATCTTATATTAAGTCTTTATGAGGACATGTTTTCATTTCTTTTGGGTAAATACCTAGTATTGGATTTGCTAGGTCATAGGATAGGTATGTGTTTAATTTTTAAGAGCTGCTAGAGGTGGGTGTTTATGTAATTTTTAAGAACTGCCAGACTGGGGCGCCTGGCTGGCTGCTGTAGAGATTATTTAAAAATAAAATCTTAAAAAAAAAAAAAAGCTTCCAGATCCCTTTCCAAAGTGGTCATATAATTTGACACTCCCACAACAGTGAATGAGCATTCCAGTTCCTCCTCAACACTGAATTTTATTTTATTTTATTTTATTTTATTTTATTTTACTTTATTTTACTTTATTTTTTAAATGTTTGTTTATTCTTGAGACAGAGCATGAGCAGGGGAGGGGCAGAGAGGGAGAGAGACACAGAATCTGAAGCAGGCTCCAGGCTCTAAGCTGTGAGCACAGAGCCCAAAGTGGGGATTGAACCCACGAATTGTGAGATCATGACCTGGGCCAAAGTCAGGCACTTAACCAGCTGAGACACCCAGGTGCCCCAACACTGAGATTTTTAAATTTTAGCCACTTTGTGGGTGGGTAGTGGTATCTCGGTGTGATTTTAATTTACATTTCTCTGATAAGTAATGATAATACTTTTTCAGGCACTTACTGGCCATTTGTGTACCTTCCTTTGTGAAATATTTGTTCAAATTTTTGCTCATTTAAAAAATTTGGGTTCTTAGGGAGCCTGGGTGGCTTAGTTGGTTAAACGTTGACTTTTGATTTTGGCTCAGGTCACCCTCTCACGGTTTGTGGGATTGAGCCCGATGTTGGGCTCTGCGCTGACAGCTGGAGCCTGCTTGTGATTCTGTCTTTCTCCCTTTCTCTCTGCCCTTCTCCCCCACACTCTCAAAATAAATGAAGTAAACATTAAAAAAATTTGGGGTTTTTCCCTTTATTTTTATTATTGAGTTACACAAGTTCTTATGTATCCTATATACAGTTCTTTCTCAAATATGTTTTGCCAATTTTTCCCCTAGTCTGTGGCATGTTTTTTTTTTGTTTGTTAGTTTTGTTTCAGTCAATTTTTTATGATTATTGCTTTTCCTGCCTAAGAGGCTTGCTATCCCCCTGTTACAAAGATATTCTGTTTTGCTTTCTTCTGGAAGTTTTATAGTTTTAACTTTTATGTTTAGGTCTAGGATACATGTGAAGCCAATTTTAGTGTATGGTGTGAGTTAGGGGTCAAGGTTCACCCCTCCCCCCCATATTTCCCCTATCCAGTTGTTTAGATTATCCTGTACCATTTTTTTCCAGCTTTATTGATACATAACTGACATATAACATTGTATAAGTTTAAGGTGTACGGTTGACACATGTATATTTTACCAAATGTTCACCACAGTGAAGTTACTTAACACATCCTTCACCTCACATATTTACCATGTGGTTGCTGCTATTTTTGTTAGTGTGAGAATATTTAAGATTTTTTTAGTAGCAACTTTCAAGTATACAATACAGTATTGTTAACTATAGTCACCACCAAATTCACCAATTTTTAATAAATACTTTTCTCATTGGATGGGTTTGGTGCCATTGTCGAAAATGAATATGCTGATAGGTGGATTTTTTTATTTGTCTCTCTACTGCTTAGTAACTACATTCAATTGTTAGATACACTTATGTTATTTAACTCATGCTCTATTCATTTGTGGGTTCTGTTATTTAACCCATGCTCAGTTTATTTATTTTTTAGTTTTAATCTTTTTACCTGAAGGAAATGGGCAGACAGCCATGGCTGAAAAACCTAGATTTTATTTTTTTGAAGGGAAGAAAGATGTAAATTTTTTTAATTTTAAAAATCATATGTTCTTATTGTAAAAAACTTAGGAAATAAAGGTATAAATTCAAATAACATATATAGTCTCCCCACGTAGAGTTAAATTAACATTTTGGTATAATCTGTGTGAAAAATTAAAATATAAAAAAAGTAGAATTACATTGTACATGTGCTTTGCCATTTTTTTTTACACTTAATAATAGAAGCTTTTGTATAGTCAAATTTATCAATCTTCTCACTAAAGAGTGATTTCTGACTTAGATGTTATGTTTAGGACATCCTCCATCATCAAGATTATGGTATCATATACCTCAATTTTCTTTTAGTACTCTAATGATTTTATGTTTATTACGTTTGGAATTCTGTTGGAAACTGTGAAATAGGGGTACAAAGATTTTATCAGGAGGTTCGTCTAAGTATTAGAGCTCCCAAAATAATAATTAGAAGCCTTTGTTTATATCTCTGTATGTATTCCTTTTACTTTTAAAATTTATTTATTTTGAGAGAGACGGAGAGAGCATGAGCAGGGGAGGGCAGAGAGAGGAGAGAATCGCCTTCAGCGGAGAGCTGGACGCAGGGCTCAATATCACAACCTCGAGATCATGACCTGAGCCTAAATCAGGAGAGATGCTTAACCCACTGAGCCACTCAGGTGCCCCTATATCTTTGTATTCTTGTCTTATCACTGTCTAGTTGGAGAGTGGTGCTTGGGAGAAGAGAGAGGGTAATGATTATAGATTTGGTTTTCATTTGGGTGTCTTGAGTTTTTTTATGGAATACTACTGCAGAACTATACTTAAAAATCCTGTTCTGTGCTAACTCTCAAAAAATATATCTATAAGCTGTTAGTGATAAAGGTTACTGGTGAAGAGAATGTGGATGACTTAGGGCAGCTTACAGCTTTTGAGAAAAAACCCACAAAATAACATTTTCCATTGGCAAGTTAGCCTATTATTTGGAGCTTAATATTTAAATTGTGAAATCATGGTGGCATTTGGGACTCTACTAAAACTGTCTCCTCTTTATCCTTGATTGTAGTTACTCTTTCCTTTCATCTGTACTTTTTTTCTTTAAAAATATGATTGAATCATGGAGATATATTTGTAAATTCTGCAACTGGCTGTCCCAGATGACCCTTGTTCATCTTTTTGGAAAGCATTTGGATCATAATAGTTAGCATTTATTGTGTTTTCTCTCTCTCCCCTCCCCCCTTGCTCACTCTTCCTTTCTGTGTGTGTGTGTGTGTGTGTGTGTGTGTGTGTGTGAGAGAGAGAGAGAGAGAGAGAGAGAGAGAGGCAAAAAGGAAATACTGAGATTCATTCTTGGTTCATCTTTGATAATATTTTGGGGGAACGTTTCTCTAATTCCAAGAATGATTTTATGGTTTGTTGCTTCATTTTGGTAAGGTAGGAGTTGTTTGTTCAGATATCTGAGGTGCTTTATAATTTTTTGTTATAGTTAATTGATGACTTATTCAATATCTGATTTCCTTTATTCTTTAAGAGTTTAGACTTTTTTAGTTATAAAGCAACCGATAGAAATTTTCTTTATTTTCAAGAGATGATAGGTTTGGAGTGAATTTTTAACACTTTGTTGTTAGGGGTGGTTTTAAATGCCATGTAGATGAATAGCAGAGCCTCCTCCAGCAGTACCTTAGATGGAAACAGGAGAACAGGGTTGGCATTATCTTAATTACCTGTATGATTGTAATAAGGAATGCTTAATATACCAAGTGTTGTCTTTTTTTTTTTTTTAATGTGTATTTTTGAGAGATAGAAAGTGCAAGCCAGTGAGAGGCGGGGGTGGAGGGCGCGCAGAGGATCCAGATTAGGGTCTGTGCTGACAGCAGGGAGCCCGATGTGGGGCCTGAACTCAGCAGCTGTGAGATCATCACCTGAGCTGAAGTCCGAGGCTTAACCGATTGAGCAACCCAGGCACCCACTAAGTGTTCTCTTATATATTTTCTGGTTTTTGAGTTTACTTAATGAACAGAATATAAGCTCTTTTAGGGCATGTGTCTTTTTTGTCTTCCTGTTGTTGTGCCCTGTAAATATTTGTTGAATGAACTAACAGTTTTCTTTTAAGTAACAGGAGTGATAACCTGTAGAAATATATCCCTGCTTAAAGAAATATTAAAGTATTCCCTAAATAAACATTGTTATGTGTTCCTATCACTTATTTCTTTTTTTTTTCTTATTTATAGGAAAGAGGATAAGTAAACATCTGTATATGCAAAGAGGATAAATCTAAATGGTAGAATTGGAGGTCAAGCAGGAAAAGTGAATAATGATTGGACATTTTCTGGATTGTGGTGAAACAATTTGTTTTGGAAAGGATTTAGCTGATTTTACTCAGTGTGTTAGGTGAAGTTAAAGACACTTCGTGTGGGCTGCCTATCCTTTAACATTTATTATGTTTCTTCTGTTTCCCCTAACCCCTGACTTTTCTTCTGGTAAAATATATCCAGTTCCTTCTTATATACCTAGGTGATGCCTGCGTTGAAGCAGTGCTTCATGAGTAAGGGCAGATGAAATGATGGTGAGTGTGTTCACAGTGGGGGGTGCCTGGGTGGCTCAATCAATTGAGCAACTGACTTCGCCTCAGGTCAGGTTCTCGCAGTTTGTGAGTTCAGGCCCCGCGTCGGGCTCTGTGGTGACAGCTCAGAGCCTGGAATCTGCTTCGGATTCTGTGTCTCCCTCTCTCTGACCCTCCCCTGCTCGTGCTTTGTCTCTGTCTCTCTCAAAAATAAACATTAAAAAAAAAGTTTATTGTTTGTAATAATCCATCCTTCAGTAAACCCAAATGCTTGATTTTTATTGTTCCCTTTGCATTGTATTTAAAACAGCTGTAGAAAAAAAGACCGTGTAGAGTATGGTTTTTCTTCTGTGTCTAAAGGTGACCGTCATTTAGCAAAGGAGAGCAATACACAGTATCTTGCTTGTAGTAAGTCCTTGATTATTGTTGGTTGAATGATAACTACAAGCTGTAGATGTAGTGCAGTTGATAAACGTGTTTCAGTCTCTTCTTTGCCCTTAGAATAAGCTGTGAAATAGAAGTCTGGCAGTTGAGAGTGGTCAGCAGGTGTTGAACATAGGTATCATGTTTACTAGATTTGTTAGTTCTTTTTATTGAGGTATAATTTACATAGTCTAAAATTCACTCATTTGTAAGTATACAACGTACTACTGATTTTCAGTAAATTTATAGTGTTGTGAAAACATCACAATCCATTTTCATTAACCTCCCAAAATTTCCTTGAGCATGTTTACAGTCTGTCCTTACTCCCAGGGAAGTCAGCCACTGACTTGTTTTCTGTGTCTGTAAGTTTTTCTTTTTTGGAAAGTCCATACAAGTGGAGTCATACAATGTGCAGTCATTTATTCTGACTTCTTCCACTTAGCATAACATTTTTGAAGTTCATCTGTGTTGTAGCATGTATTAGTATTTTGGTCTTTTTTTTTTTTTTTAAGTTTATTTATTTTGAGGGAGGGGCAGAGAGAGGAAGCCACCCAGGCGCCCCAGTAATTTGTTCTTTTTAATTGCTGACTAATATTCCATTGTATAGATATACCATATTTTGTTTATGAATTCACCATATGTGTAGACACGTGTTTTTATTTCTCTTGGCTAGATTTTAATGAGTTGGATTGCTGGGTCATGTAGTATGCATATATATATATATATATACACACACATATATGTAAACCATATATATAGTTTATGCTTAACTTTTTCCTTTTTTCTTCTTTTATGCTTGGCTTTTTTTTTTTTTTTAATTTATTTATTTATTTTGAGAGAGAGAGGGAGCTTGAACAAGCAGGACAGGGGCAGAGAAAGAGGGAGAGAGAATCACTGTCAATGCAGAGCCCGATGCAGGGCTCAAACTCACGAGCTGCCACATCATTCTGCGAGCCCAAATCAAGAGTTGGATGCTTAACTGACTGAGCTACCCAGACGCCCCTCTTACGCTTAAACTCTTAAGAAACTGTACAAAGTGGCTGTACAGTTTTCCATTCCTACCAACAGTGTATGAGGGTTCTAGTTCTCCACATGTTCAGAGAATGCCTGGCATTGCCTATCTTTGTGATGATAACCAGTAACCATGATAGTGCATTTTATTTACTAATGATAAATGATGCTGAGCACTACTTCATGTGCTTGTTAATTTTGTTTTTTAATTTTTTACCAAAGTATCATGAGTATGGTCTAGTAAAAGGAGTTTCATTTCGCATCCCCCAGACCAATTTCAGTGTTTATAAATAGAAACAAATAGATATAGATCAGAGCCCTTTATAGGTGGAATTATCCTACTGGCTGGTGTTTACACCTGAAAGGCCCAATTAATACTCAGCATTTTTTTTTTTTTTTAAACCTTGTTGTGGTACCTTTTGCTTCCAAGTAATGAATGAGTCTTGCTGAGCTAGCTGTATAGGCCCTGATAATGGTAGCGAAGTCTCTACTAGTTGAGTTATTTCTAAGCTACAGATCAAGTTGAAGTACTTCTGACTTAAATGTATGGCCTTTGATTGCTTCTTCATTATGTTTTGTGCTGATATTTTCTTTTTCGTTTTTTTTTCTTTTTTTTCTTTTTTTTCTTTTGGGCATCTTGAGTAAGCTTATAAACTGATTTCTCTCATATTGACCCAACATTCATCTTTATAAACTTTTCTGTTTTACGTAAAAACAAAAAATTCTTGGGGATCCTGGGTGGCTCACTTGGTTGAGCATCTGACTTTGGCTCAGGTCATGATGATCTGACAGTTTGTGAGATTGACTTCCGCTTTGGGCTCTGTGCTGACAACTCAGAGCTTGGAGCCCGCTTTGAGTTTTGTGCCTCCCTCTCTCTCTGCCCCCTCCCCCTGCTCATGCTGTGTCTCTCTCTGTCTCTCAAAAACAAATAAACATTAACAAATAACAATTCGTACTTTTAATTTTGTAAGTTGATTCCTATGATAGTGTTTTAATTTTTTAAAATTCATTTTATTTTTTACATTTATTTATTTTTGAGAGACAGAGACACAACACAAGTGGGGGAGGGGCAGAGAGAGAAGGAGACACAGAATCCGAAGCAGGTCCAGGCTCTGCAGGTCCAGGCTCTGAGCTGTCAGCACCAAGCCTGATGCGGGACTTGAACTCACTGACTGTGAGATCATGACCTGAGCCGAAGTCAGATGCTCAACCGACTGAGCCACCCAGGCGCCCCAGAAAGTGTTTTAAACACTATGTGTTCCACTTCACTATTGGCTTATACTTTCAGTACCCCTCTGATTTAACATACAGATACAAATGTTACTTCTTTTTTGTTCATAGGTGGCATTGGATGTTGACTTGTGGGATTAAATTATGAGCAGAGTTCTGGAATTTAACCAAGAGAGTTCTTTTCAGATGTAAAAGGAGCTGCCGTATTTGTGCATTCTGTGTCAGGATATGACCCTACAGTTTGCCCTGTATGATTCCTTTAGAGGTTGTACTAAAAGTATGCTTATTGAAATAGAAGTTGTTAGTTTAGATTGTATTTTTTGAGTTTTTATTAAAGATAATTCCAAATGGGACTTTTTTGAGCAGAAGGGAAAATTTAGGAAAGAATTCTTTTAGTATTTAAGATGCTTTAACTTATTAAGCATGAATTTTTAAAATTTTGATTGTAGTGATAATTATTTTTCTAAAAGGAAAGTGCACTGCCATGAGCTCTGAGGCCTGCAAGATGTAGTGAAATGTGTATATATTGAAACCCTTGCAAAAATATTTCAGGTATTAAATGTGTAAACATCAGTATGATTTTGAAAAATTTTACTGTTTTGGGATAACTTACAGAGTTATGGTTTGTAGTATTTGGAACTTTTATATACATTATATGGCCATATTTTATTGTATTGCATAGTGGATGATGATCAAGTTGAAGTTGAATGGTTAAAAATGATGTGTTGTGATTGGCCAGTTTGCCTGTGTTGAAAGAGTCAGATTAAAAAATTTTTTTTGTATGAATCATTAGTTTTTTTTTAAGGGCCACTAATTGATCATACAATCAGCATATATTGGAATTAGTGAAGATGAGAGGAAAGTATATCCTACTTCTTTAAAAAAAATTTTTTTTTAATGTTTATTCATTTTTGAGAGACAGAGAGAGACAGAGCGTGAAGGCGGAAGGGGTAGAGAGAGAGGGAGACACAGAATCTGAACCAGGCTCCAGGCTCCAGGCTGTCAGCACAGAGCCCAACACGGGGCTCAAACTCACAAACTGCGAGATCATGACCTGAGCCGAAGTTGGATGCCCAACTGACTGAGCCACCCAGGCACCCCAATATATCAAACTTCTTATTTTCTTTCAGAGAAATAAGATATCAAGTCAGAAATTAGGGAAAGAGTTCATGCAAAATCTAACCATATTGTAGCTATTTTAAATTTAGCAAAATTTGTCTGGAGTTAACAGGACATTTGGAGTCGCTTTTAAGTAAGACATGAACTTTGACTCTTTGTCTTGGCTGGCTTCTCAATGATGATATTTCTTAAAATAAAATCACCAAAATTAATGTGCAGATGAAATAATGATAAACTTCTCTGAACTTTAGATGCATAGCATGATCTTAATTGCATCAACGTGAAACAGTGTGTCTTACATTTTTTCAAAAGCAGTTTTAAAGTGCCTTTAATTTAATGCATTGACAAAAATTTTCATACTGGATTAAAATAAAAAGGAAATCCATAGATGTATCTGGAAATTTAAAAACTTAATACCAATACAGTTTATGTCTTGGCCCTTATAGGTCATTTTCTAATTTATATCTGATAAATCCAATAGCTAAGGCAGTGGTTTAAAAATCTTGTTATACATAGCACTGAACTAGAGATCTTTAGAAATATTGATGCCTGGGGTTCCTGGATGGCTCAGTCTGTTGAGCGCCTGACTCTTGATTTTGGTTCAGGTCATGGTCTCGTGGTTTGTGAGTTTAAGCCCCATGTGGAGCTCTGTGCTGACAGTCCAGTGCTTGCTTGGGATTCTCTCTCTCCCTCTCTATCTGCTCCTCCTAGTCTCTCCCCCCTACATTTTTTTTTTTTTAACGTTTTTTTTATTTATTTTTGAGACAGGGAGAGACAGAGCATGAACAGGGGAGGGTCAGAGAGAGGGAGACACAGAATCTGAAACAGGCTCCAGGCTCTGAGCTGTCAGCACAGAGCCCGACGCGGGGCTCAAACTCACAGACCGCGCGCGAGATCATGACCTGAGCCGAAGTCGGACGCTTAACCGACTGAGCCACCCAGGCGCCCCTGTCTCTCCCCCCTACAAATGAATAAATAAACTTAAAAATAATTACTGATGTCTGGCTTCCAACCCCCCCCCCCCCGACATTCTAATGTAATAGGTATGTAATGTGACCTGGAGATACCAGGACTTTTAAAAGTTCCACAGGTGATTCTCAAGTGCAGAAAAGAGTGGGAACCACTGAGCTGAGAGGTGCAATATTGAAATTTAAAGATTGGCACAGAGGGCACTTGGGTCCAAAATGTATCTGAGGAAAGGAGAATACTTATTTCTTTTTCTTCCTTTATTTTTTGGATAAAGCTAGAAAGTCAGAATCATCTGATGGAAGTCAGAATCACACCCTGAGTACTTGGTAGAAATGGTGTCAGATCCTCCGATTTAGATTGGCCTGTGGTGGGGGCAGGAATGTCAGGTGATTCAGTGCAGGGTAATCTGCAGATCAAAGTTTGAGAAACTTGTAGGTGCTGCTGCTTTTACTGACTTGACAAAACCAACAACAAATAATCCAGATCTCTTTGGCACACAGAATTGTATATGTGGAAAAGGCTGGTGAATGGAGGGATGCCAGATTTTCTGAAATATCAAGGGTCATCACATTTTCTGTCTTCTTTTAGGGCTCTGTAGGAGTCAGACCAAGGTTTTTCTTTTTCTTATTTTAGAAGGAAATTTAATTGCTTTGCTGAGCTTTTCTGAAGGGAGAATCAGACAAGATAGACCAAATAGAAGTGAAAAACAATTTTTATTGTGGTAAAATATACATTGTATAAAATTACAATGTAGGAATGTTATTGCATCATACTCTTTCATGAGAAATGTAGTCTACAGAGACTTATTGATTGGCCTGGAAAATACATAATTTTGATGTTTCACATTTAATAAATGGCAACAGGGAAAATAGTGGCAGCCTGTTTAGTCACTGACAGTGATTTTATTCAGAAGGAAAATTTCACTAGAAATGTATGGTCCTTCAGAGCATAGCACCTAAAACAGCATGGTGTATGTGTATCTGTGAATGTGCCTGTGTTTAAAAATTAATAAAAGCATACAAAAATTATTTTATGGTCCCTTTAAAAGCAAGCAAAAAATAAAATGCTATAAAATATTCAAAGTCTTTATATTAAACTTTTGAAATTTCATTTTCAGAGCAGCCTTCAGGTTATTGTTATATTATGTAACATTCGTGTTAACACGTTCCTGTTTAGATTTTTTTCCTGCACATTCTTTGCAGTTATGTCTCTTCACATCATTGAAAATTAGAGAAAACCAGACAATTCATACATAGTGGATAAGTTGTCCATATTTTTCATTCTCTTCAGCATTCTATATCAGACTTCCTCTTGTGTGTCTATTTTAATTTTGTGGTTAAGGAGTATGTAGGTATTTTAGAAATTTGAAAATTTGCATTTACTGATTTTTGTTATAGTTATAGCTATTAGAGGAATGGCAGTTGTGATTTTTGTTTTTTCTTTTAGTATTTGAAATCTTTAGCAGCTCACTTTTTATAGATTCTATCTTGTAGTTAATAAGATTGTACACTCTGGTGGTCAAGGCAATATTGATTAATATTTATGAGACTATAGAGTGACATATGGTATCTTTAAAGCTCTAAAGATTTGTGGCAGTTTATACTTTAAAATCTGTCCATCCTTTCCAAATTATTACTGAATAAGATAACTAAAATGTGAAACAAATCTGCAACTGGGTGGTCCTTCTTTCACTGACTAATACACTTCAGTTATCTTTAAAAGTTTGTTATATGTGGGGCACCTGGCTGGCTTACTCAGTGGAGTGGGGGGGCTTTTGATTTCGGGGTTGTTGGTTCCAGCCCCATGTTGGGTGTAGAGATTACTTTAAAATCTTAAAAAAAAAAAGTTTGCTACATGTGATTGATTTATTAACATTTCATTGGAAGTATTTTTTCAAATTTAGAAACATTTTGCAATCTGGTCATTAGAATCCTAATCCGTAATACCTCAGTGTTGCACACGATGTTCCAACATTTCTAAAAAGTTAGCAAAATGCAGTTTAATTTTAGACTTCATGATTTGTGATATCATATCCATGCTGAAGCATTCTGAGGCATTAATTCAGCTATAGCTATGGAATATGTATTTCATGATTGCAACAGTTAAAATTAAAATAGGACTATGTTTTAATGTTTTTATATTCTGGCTAAACAAGAATTTAGTCATAAAAGCAAGATGTTTACATTATAAAAGAATGAGAAAGCTCACTCAAAGGATTTTGCTGGTAGTTCTGGAAGACAACTTATGCAAATTTTTTTTCTGTAAAAGCATATATTTTTGTTAAAAAGGAGAAGCTGTAAAATTAAAAATTTTGAGGACATTACTGAAAACAGGCTTTCCATATTGAAGACATTTCCAGAATAGAACAAGGGATGATACAAATAAAACTAAATTTAGAACGAATAAAAGGAAGCTCTAGTAAAAATTGGCATATGATATTTCCTACAGAGGGAGGCCATAAGTAAGACACTGAATACATTTTTAACAAGTTAATTACTCAATTTTTGGAGGAAAGTTGGTATGAGGGGATTTTTATAACCTTTATCATAGGTAAGTTAATCTTTTAAGATTATATGGAGAATGTAAGTTGCTGGCATAATATTTTACTGTGCTACTTTTTTTCCTCTTATAAACAGAATCGTCCAGTCTGGTTCAAGTTATAACAAATATGTGAAATGAAAGTGTAAGAATCTGAAAAATAGCATACTTATTTCAGATAAGTTTTTGTAAGCCAAATTCCATTAAAATAAGTTCATAAAATGGATCCAGTTTAACCTGTATTAATATATGAAAAAACAAATTAATTGTTTTCCTTAAGATTTTTTGTTTGTTTATTTAGGGTAGTAAAGGTGGAAAAAAAAGAAGGGAAGTGCCTTGATAATTTTCAAGTGTTTTCTTTAGAAAAAGAAACAGCGGTATATTGGCAAGAACAGTGGATTGGGGTCAGAAGAGCTGACTGGTATTAATTAATCAGATGTTTTATTAATTATCTTCTTGACTATGATAATTTATAAGACTATATCTGTCTTTCTCAAGGAGATGTGAAGATTAAATTCAGTGGGAAACTAATTCTAGTGTATTAGTGTTCTGTAAACTGTGCCGAACTTAAGCTTTTTTTTTACACACAGATGAACTCTCTGTAAAATAGGCTAAGTTGCATATGTCTGTAACTGTCTTCAGAAAGGTATGTGCAAACAGTCAGTCTCCTGATGTTAGCCTGTTTTTCCCCAAAATGGTAGCACATTATTTGGCACATGTTAGGTTCTCTAAAGCATCAAATCACTGAATAAAAATTCGCATGTTTATTTTTTAATTCACTGAGGATAATTAGTTTCATTGGGTGAATATTTGCATATATTCATTTTTTGGCTTATTGTATTCCAGGTGTCAATTTTTCTCAGCTAAGGTTTATTCTTTTAGAGTAGGTATGATATTGAACTGTGAAAACAGAGTCTGGTGTTCTTAAGTGATGTTTAATTTCAGAAATCCTAGACTATAAATACTAGGAAGAGTCATGACAAAATTTTTAAACCTTTGCATTATTCACTTGGAAAAGTGTTTTAAATAAGGCTTAAAAGAACATTTGGGTTTTACCAGATGTTTTTATCTGTGGCTTGAATTTAGCAACTTTTGGCCTACTTTTAGTGACAAAAGTGAGCTTAGGAGCAGCTAGCAGAATGGTTTGGAAGATGCAAACTGCAGGTATTATGCCGTATTACCTCTGATACCGATTCTCGTCCGTAAGTATACCAGGGTAATTAGAATTTTATCATGTGGGAAAATACATACAAGTAGCATAATAGCATATGTTATCATTCTGTATTGATGGCTACTATAATTAGTAACTGTTTAATTTCCTTGGGTCATGTAATTTTCAAAGCTGATTTTGGGGTGGGTCTGGCTAACAGAGCAGGGTCTTATTACATAAGTCTGTTGTCAACTCTTTGCCAGCCTCGTGGAATAAGAATTTGTATTTCTGTAGGCTAGGAAAAACAATAGCATCTGGGTATAATTAAAATGGATATGGGGAGAAACCTATATGGGAGTAGCTACTGTTATAATGATACATTGTATACTTTCCCTGTTGTGGCATTTATGAATTAGGAAATGCATTTTATCTGCTTCTACTTTTTTTATATCTCAGTGTTTTTTCTTAGAATAGAGAGACTTCAGCATAGACTGTTTTTAAAAATCTCTGCGTCTAGTGTGGGGCTCAAACTCACAACTTAGAGATGGAGAGTTGCACGCTCCACTGACTGAGCCAGCCAGGCGCCTCTAGCAGGGAAAAGTCCTGATGGGGTTTCTAGCTCACAGATGATGGGCTTTGGGGAAATAGACTTCTCTCTTCAGAGATGTGAAAAGGAAGAGAGTGAGCAGGACCAGAGATAGAGGCAATCATCCTTTTGCCCATGACTTAATATGCTATGTTCTTTTATTTATACTTTCTGCCTCTGTCTCTAATGGGAATGCTCCCTCTCATTCTCTGCTTACAGAAAAACAAGCTTCATTTTTAAAATTGCAAAAGTAATACCTGCCTCTTTTATGTATTTATTTAATTTTTTACTTTTTATTTTTTTTAGATTTTTTAATGTTCTTTTTTTGGGAGAGAAAGAAAGAGCACGAGTGGAGGAGGGGCAGAGAGAGAGGGAGACCCAGAATCTGAAGTTGGCTCCAGGCTCTGAGCTGTCAGTACAGGGCCTGATGCAGGGCTCTAACTCGAACGGTGAGACCATGACCTGAGCCGAAGTCAGCCGCTTAACCCAGTGAGCCCCCCAGGCGTCTCTGAAACAACTACTTTAGAACACATCAATGTGTCACTTTTCTTGTGCCTATAACAGTATAATGGTATATCATTTTCCTTTTTTTCCTGCATATAAAAAAACATGAATACTTAACAGGGTTTTTTTTTTGGTAACCAAAATGCAACTATGTCATATCTATCATATTTGCTTTTTTTCATTTACTTGGAGAGTAAATCCAATCAGAACCTATAATTCATCCAGTTCTTTTAAGAAGTATTCCATTGTTTGGATTTGCCATAATATTTTTTTATTAAAAATTTTTTTTTAAGTTTGTTTATTTATTTAGAGAGAGTGCTCTTATGCAATCATGAGATCATGACCTGAACTGAAATCAAGAGTTGAGGGGCGCCTGGGTGGCGCAGTCGGTTAAGCGTCCGACTTCAGCCAGGTCACGATCTCGCGGTCCGTGAGTTCGAGCCCCGCGTCAGGCTCTGGGCTGATGGCTCGGAGCCTAGAGCCTGTTTCCGACTCTGTGTCTCCCTCTCTCTCTGCCCCTCCCCCGTTCATGCTCTGTCTCTCTCTGTCCCAAAAATAAATAAAAAACGTTGAAAAAAAAAAATTAAAAAAAAAAAAAAAAAGAGTTGGACACTTAACCGACTGAGCCACCCAGGTGCTCCCGGATTTGCCATGATTACTTTACTGTTTCACTATTAATAGACATTTAGGTTGGGTTCTTCTATTGTAAACATTGCTGCAGTAACATCACTAAATATTTTTGTGCATATGTGAATATTTCTGTAGATTTCTAGAAATGGAATTGGTAGAGCACGTGCACATTTAAAATTGCAAAATAATCTCAATTGCCTTTTTTAGAAGTAAATTGAACTCTCTCAATAGTAGTGAGAATACACATATTCCCGTATCTTTGCTAGTTGAATATCATGAATCTTTTACATTAATTGCCAGGCTCATAGGTGAAAACTCAGTAGCTCCTTTTGTTTTTTAAGATGCATTTCAGTATTTGATTACTAATGAGATCGAGCACTTGTTAGTCATAGTTGTAATTGTTTTTAAAGGTCCATCTCAAATATATTTTCTCTGTGAGGTCTTCTCTAATTCTTCTCCCTTTCTCTAACTCCAGGCAATGATTTTCTTTCTCTTCTCTGCCCACATAATATTCTCTGTTGTAAGTTATTAGAATCATCACGTATTATGATTATTTACCTCTTATATACCAGACCGTGGGCTCTCATAAGGTTGTGACCATGTAGTATTCATTGTTTTTCTAAATTTTGGATATCAGTTTATTGGAAATTTGGGAACTAAAACTAAAACTAGTTTTTAGGTAATGGGGCATAAATGCTTTAAAGGTAATTTCTTTTTTTTCCTCTTAGTTTATTTGACATAATAATTGACATACAGCACTGTATAAGTTTAAGGTACACGACGTAATGGCTGGACGTAAATGTAGTTCTGTGGTATCATCTTTATGTCTCTGCCCGGTGTCTAGCACAGAGCCTGTATGTAGCATTTAGTATTTGTTTAGGAAGCTTTATTAAATGGTTTGTCTGATTCCAACTGGGAGTCTATATGTAAGGTGTGCTGTCTTCTTTTTTTTGGGGGGGGGGTTGGCTCTTAATGGTAATGGTTCTAGGGCACCCCTTTGTTTTACAAACGAGGAATTAAGTCTGAAGTCTAAGTCTAATGTCTTATCTGGTTAATGAGATATTTTTATTTCTTTATCATACCCTACGAGGTGTTTTGAAACAGCACAGCTCCAAACAGAGTTACTTATGGTCAAGGACAAATACTGATTTCTACTAAGATAGATGGCAAGCTTTTCTCAATTCTTACAGATTAAGCCTAACCAGTGGGACTTTTGCCTGATAGTCTTGGCTTGTAGCCTTAAACCAATACAAATTATCCAGACTTCATTTGGCTCCTTCCAAAGAATTATGAGTCTTATGACACACTAGACATAGACTTTTCTAATTGCTAGCACTGGCTGACTCTTGAGAGGCCTGATGCCTTTTCTTTTAGAGAACTCCTAAAACCTGTCCTCTTAGCCACTTTCCCATGAAGTGATCCCACCAAATCCCATTTCATTATTGCCTTTTCATGTATTGCCCAAGATACAAGTCATTATACACATCTCTTCTCACTCTTGTTCCCTCACCTGTTCTTCCCTTCCTTTTCAAGTATTTCTCACCCTTGTTCTAAAGTTAAACATAATCACTTGCATCTTCAAATTCTTTGCTGAATGATACTTAAAAAAAATTTTTTTTTTTTTAATGTTTATTTTTGAGACAGAGAGACACAGAGCGTGAGCGGGGCAGAGGCAGAGAGAGAGGGAGACACAGAATCAGGAGCAGGCTCCAGGCTCTGAGCTGTCAGCACAGAGCCCGACGCGGGGCTCGAACTCACAAACTGCGAGGTCATGACCTGAGCCGAAGTCAGACGCTCAACCGCCACCTAGGCGCCCAATGTTGAATGTTACTTTTATCTTTGTTTAAGTAGTAACACCTGTCTTCTTTTTTTTTTTTAAAGTTTTTAATGTTTATTTTTTGAGAGAGAGCGCAGGAGCAGGGGAGGGGCAGAGAGAGAGGGAGGCTCCAGGCTCCGAGCTGTCAGCACAGAGCCTGATGCAGGACTCAAACCCACGAACCGTGAGATCATGACCTGAGCCAAAGTCGGACGCCCAAGTGACTCAACCACCCAGGCGCCCCAACACCTGTCTTCTTCTTAAGGGAGAGCCTTCTCTAGTGGAACTTGTACCTTCTTTTATTCTCTACAGATCCCAGTTAGGAAAGGATAGGAGGCGGTTTCCTTGTTATCTTGTACTACAAGGTAGTACCTTGTAGCAACAAGAAGGTAAGGCCTTCTTGTTAAAATTGCCGTTGTTGAGTCTCATGTAGTTGGGGTATCCTGTACTTGGGGTCTCTGCTTGCTCATCGAATTCACAGACTCCTGACTCAGTGTTCCTTTCCGTGCAGGGCTGTGCCACCATTCTAGGTGAATCGGTGTTAATGTGAATAGAATACCCAGGAACCTGGCTTCACAGTTTTCTCATCTTTAGTGGAGCTCTTCACTTAACTCGTTTACTTACTCTCATGAAGCTACTCTGGACCTTACCATTACCTGAAATCAGTGTTACCTTTGAGATCATTAATTGAAACATCGTGCTCCTGAGCTCTTACCCTTTTATTAACGTATTCATTGATGCTGTTGAGGTAATAAGCAGGTAAGAATCCATTGTCCGTTACTTCAGACCTCTTGCCGGGATTCTCGGTTTCCTTGCCCTGTTGAATTTCTGTCGTATGCATCTGCACCTAGATTTTGGATTAGTTTGTTTCTTTGGCCTGCATAAAAGGTTATTTGTTGAGCTCTGATGGAGAAAAAAATTACTACGCAGATTGGTGGTTCTGTGAATTTGTGGTCTCTGTTTCTTGTAAGAGCTGTCAGGGTGGCAGAGCAATTCTGTCATTCTCCGTAGGGTCTGTTTTAAACATTCTTTTCTTTCTTTGAACAAAGTATGCTCTACAGATGGTCTTCTCCCTTCATGAGAAAATAGAAGCCATCAAAGGAGATCTCTTAAATTTCCTGTTACTTGACTCACGAGTTTATCTCCTCTGTACCATTTGTTCTTCCTTTTCCTTCTGTTACAGTGCATGAGGTGTCCGTCATTCTGTCTCAGGCTGATTCTCCAAGTGTGTTTGGATCTCATTCTCTCCTTCCGTTGCTTAATTCTCTTTGTCTTTCATCTTTCTTTTAATTTGGATTCTTTTTCATTTGGCTGAACTTGTTCAAATGTGTCACCTAAAACAAAAAAAAACCCAAATGACCCCTAGAAAGAAATCTCGATTCTTTCTACCTTTTGCCCCTTCCCCTCAGCAAAACAAACTCTGCTGTCTCACTTTCTGTTCACTCCTTGGTCTGCTATCATCTCCCTCCCATCCTCTCCCATCACTAACACTGCTCACTGCAAGATCATGCTGATTTCCTTGCTGCTAACACCGTCATTTTTAGCAAATGTTCAGAAGTACTTGACATTTCTCAAATTGCCCTCTCCTCTTGGCTTTGATGATGTTACTCAGAGCATCTTCAGCTGTTTCTCTCAGGCTTTGCTTTCTCTTCCACTGCTAAATGGCAGCTTATTATTTTTTTACTCATTCTTTGACTCCTTAAGCTTGTGTCTATTTTGGGGACTTTCTTTATCATTTATATGTTGATAATTTCTGTTTTTCCATCTGAAAGCTTACCTCTGAGCTTTAGGTCCTACATCAGCTAGGCATCTCCCCTTGGATATACCAGAGATACTTCAAGATCAACATATCCACAATATTATTTTTCCCCCTTTGCTTTCACATCTCCTTCATTTCCTGTGATCTTAGACTCAGTAATGCCACTATCCATCTAGCTTGGATCAAGCCAGAAATCTGGCTATTTGGGTATGTCATCCTTGACTTCCCATTCAGTCAGTCCCCAAATCCTGTCAGTGTTGCCTCCAACATGTGATTTACTTCTCTCCTATCTGACTGTTACTTTCCCACTTCAAGTGACCATCATATTTTTCTTGGGTTGTTATGATATTCTCTTCCCCATTATTCTTTCCTCGCTTTCTATCCATTTTCTACTCTCCCACCAAACTACTTCTTATAAGATGCAGATCTAGTCATATTATTCCAAAATTCAGAGTACTTAAATAACTAATTTCCTATTTATTCAGGGAAAAGTTCAAAATGCTAATAGTTTCTTCAAGAGTAATAACCTGAGTTTTCACTTTTCCAACCCTATCTCTTGTAACTTCTCTTCTTCCTCCCAAATTTTATCCATATTAATAAATAACTTCATTTGAAGCTGCTTTCTTCTCATTTCCAAGTTTTTTTTTTTTGTTGTTTATTTTTTGTTTTTTGTTTTTTAAACATGTAGATCTCTGCCTGGAATGAAAGTACTAACCCCAACTATTACTAATATGCAGTATGTGGAAATACTTCTGCCTCATTGTCCTTAGTTTGGTTTGAACTCAGATTTTGGATGGAGAAGACAAATATGTATTTACAATGATATTTTTTAGAAACTGACCTAGTTATGTATTTAATTATAACAGATGGTTGGTTTATAGAAATCAAAAAGAGGATTTCCTTACAGGAGCGTTCCAAGTAGGGGTTGCCAGTGTGAACTCATGCTTCTTGTGAGATATCTGTTATGAGAAGTGCATATAAAATATAGCTAATGGAAAATGGTAATATAAATGCTGTACATAAAATTTTCTTTCAACTACAGAAGATAGATATTTTAAATTCTTAACGATAGGTACTTGAAACATCACATTGAATACAGGGTCTTTTATGATATATCATTAAAAGTTACTGTGATGATACTGTTAGCAAGGCATGTAGTTCTCTTGCTTGCTTTCGGCAGCATGCATACTAAAATTGGAACAATACAGAGATGATTAACGTGGCCCCCGCACAAGGATAACAAGCAGATTCGGGAAGCACTCCGTATTTTATCACTATATTGCTGAAACTAATATAACAGTGTATGTTAATTCTACTGGAAATAAAAAAAGAGACATGTAGTTCTTACCATGTGCCAGGCACTGTTCTGAAGTGCTTTATTAATTTGTTAGATTTCTGTTTCATTTTCTAGTCACATCAAAATGACATGTTCTTTAAAAATATTCTTTCTTTAGAAATACTTAGTTTCAAACATTTAAAAAATATTATGACCTTCTAGGTAGAACAGTTACTTGCCCATTTTTTGCAAACAATGAAAAATGTGTTACCTGTCTGTGCTAAAGTCGTATTAAAGTCAGAAAGTCTGAGTAGCCTATACCCATTAGTATAATCTCATCAATTCTATGAGTAAAGGTTTTATTTATTCTGTAGTGAAAAGATTTAATGTTTTAACATTTTTGTGTGTTGTCTCACTTGATGTGACAATCTGTGAAATACGTAGGGCAGATATTATTCTTCCTATTTTCGTGAATGAGGACACTGAGGTTTGGAGAGGCTAAATAATTTGCTCAAAGAAATACAGCTAATAAATGGAAGAGCTATGAAAGGATCTGTGCTGTTAAGAGTTCTAAGGTAGTGTCCTTTTCTCATTATTATGCTTATTTTCTAAAGTACAAACTTGAAACTCTGTATAAGAAATTGGTAGCTGTTAGTTTTGGACAAGCTGGATGGTTATTTTAGAAAAGTAATTAATATAAAATGTTCTAACATTAAAAGGATTTCAGATTTTAGAGTATTTTTAAAATCAGTGATTGTTCAACTTTTTCTCCCCCACATCTTCTTAGGTTTAGGTTGAGCCTCTCCAAAAGTAAGTTGTGGGTTTTTCATTGTTTTTAATTAATTAATCTTTTTAATGTCTCCAAGTGGAGAGAATAATTAATTCTGTATGGTCTACCCTTACTGGAGATCTACAGCATGATGGATAGTTCGAGAACAGTACATTATCTAATAATCCCTTCTTGTTTGTAAGTCTTTCAAGGGCTTGTGTGGAACATTTGAAGATGGACGTGTATGGAATTCTACAAATTAATCAATCTTACGATGATGAACCTGCAATCTGAATCCTAGACTTTCGTGTATCTAGTTTTCTCTTCTTTTTGGCATGGCTTTGGCCTGTCCCCCCCCCCCCCCCCAACTGCTGGTGATAGGCAGTATTATCTCCCAAATTATTGAAAAGGATTACTATAAGGAGAGCTGCTCTTATTCTTTCTTTCAGACTGGTTTGCTGTCAGACTGCAGGGTAGCCAAGCGGCTCATGTAAATTGTGACATCTTCAGTTCTTCTCTTCTGGGTCTGGCTGGATAAAAGGAAATCGGTAATCATGTCTCTTAAAGTAAAAGGAGATGATGGGAATGTCTGTCTTTTTTTTATGTTTGGATAGCAGAATTAGGGAGAGGTTGGTGATGATGAGCAAGGAGTTACAGTATCTTTAAAGCCCACTAGTGTTTGTTAGTGTAGAAACTGTTCGCTGATCATTCAGTGGAACATGCAACTCTTGAAATCAGAGGTTGAGCCCCACATTGGGTGTAGAGATTATTTAAAAATAAAATCTTAAAACAATATTTCATACCCATTAGAGAACAACTCTTCATTCCCTCCTCCCCCCCAGCCCCTGGCAACCACCCTTCTACTCTCTGTCTCTATGAATTTCACTACTCTAGGTACCTTATATAAGTGGAATTGTGTAGTATTTGTCTTACAGTATTTGTCAAAAGGCTCATTTCACTTAGCATAATGCCCTCAAGGTTCATTCATCCATGTTGTAGCATATGCTAGAATTTCCTTGCTAGATTCATATGCTAGAATTTTTCAAGTCTGGATAATATTTCATTGTATGTATACCCATTTTGTTTATCCATTTATTTGTAGATGGACACAGGTTCCTCCCACCTTTTGGCTATCGTGAATGATGTTGCTATGAACACAGGTGCACTGTATTGGAGACAGAATTTCAGGTCTTTTCAGAATATATCCAGAAGTGGAGTTGCTGGATCATATGATAATCCTATTTTTAATTTTTGAGGAACTACCAGACTTCTCCATAGTGGCTGCACCATTTCACATTCCCATCAGTAATGCACAGGGATTCTGATCTCTCCACATCCTTGTCAACACTTGTAATTTTAAGGTGTGTTTTTTGTTTGTTGTTTTTTTGTAGTAGCCATCCTAATAAGTATGAAGTTCTTCTCATTTATATTTATTTTTCTTCTGTTTGTAGGCTTAAATTGTTCTTTCTCAGGTTTTTCCTCAGGAAGCCTAAATTGTTGAATTTAGATCTTTTCTTTTCCTAAATTTGCATTTTTTTGTATAAATTTCTCTTAAATACTGCTTTTGCTGCCACCCACACATTTTGAGAAATTGTAATTTTATTTTTATTTAGTGGCACCTTAATTTTTGAAAGGTATTTTTGCTGTATATAGTATACTAACTTGCTAGTTTTGTTTTACTTTTGGTACTTTAAATATATCCCTCCACTGTCTTACGACTTGTGTTGTTCCTTTGTTCATAATTTTTCTTTTCTGAGTTTCTTTTTCTGACTGGTTTTAGTCAGTTTCATTATGATATGCCTTGTTTTCTTCCTGTTTCTTGTTTTTGGCTTTGTTTGAGCCTCTATCTGTATAGTTTTAGTTTTTACCAGTTGTAGAGAATTTCTAGCCCTATTCACATGTGTTTTTCTCTTCTTTTTCCCTTTCTGGTGACTTCCAATTGTATGTATATTAGGTTACTTCATGTTGGCCCACAACTTACTGATACCCACTTATTTTGGTCTTTTTTTCCCCTCTGGGTTTCATTATGGATAATTTCTGTTGTCATGTCTTCAAGTTCTGTTGTCTTTTCTTCTGCAGTTTCTAGTCTCCTGGTAACACCATCCAATGTATTTTTTCATCTCACACGTAACATTTTTATCTCTCTAGATTTTTTTATTTGGGTCCTTTTTTATGTATCAAATGTCTCTGCTTAACATTTTCAGTGTTTTCTAAATCTCTTTATTTATTGTGGTAAATGTGTGTAACATTAAGTTTACCATACTTGAGTGTACAATTCGGTGACACTAGTGTTATGTTCACAATATTGTGTAACCATCACCACAAACGATTTTTTTTAAAGCGGTTTTTGTTGCTGTGTGTGGTTGACCACACGAGTAGTTTTGGCTTACAGAATGTGAACAAAAGGGGTTTGTGAGTAGCGTCGAGGCAAAGTCCTTGTGGGGAGCTCGTATCCTTTTCTTGTCATCTCTTTTTAATGGCTGGTGTCGGTGCTTGTTATCCGTCATCAGGAGGTGGAAGCAGTGTATTCGTGTTGATGGCAACAAAGCCGAGGGGCCGTATTTCTGATGATCATGGGAGCTACTGTATCCACGCTTAACTTTCTTTTCTTTTCTTTTTTTTTTTTTTTTTGAATGGTACAAATGGCCTTTATTGTTTGTAATGGGAAGTGAAAGAGAGGAGGGGATATGACGGCTTCAGCTTCTGGGGCAGTTCCAGAGATTACCTCACTGTCCTTCGAAAGGACCCTTAACTGTTTTAAAGCAGACATAAAGGCACTAAGGGGCATTTTCTGTCACTTGCAGCTGACCCCAGTTCAAACTGATACTTAAAAATTACCATCATTTCTTTTATATTGTCAAAGAGGTAGGTTTTTAGAAATAAGTAGCAAAGGGCAACTTGTTTTTTTAATGGCTTTAAAAGATTGACAGTTACCCTTCATTAGAATTCCTTTTATGTATGTGCTTGTGTTTTACAGACATTTTATTTCTTTCATGTCTTTTTCATCACAGTCCTGCAGTGTTGTATTATTGTCTCTGTTTATTGATGTTATTGAGGTTTAGAGAAAGAAGTTATGTAACTTGGTAGTAGTGATGGAGTTCATATTCCCTTTCAAATCTGACTCCAAATCACACTTTTTTCACTAAGCGGTACCTTTTCTAATGCCTCTCTTTTACATCTTTATTTCTGAGACACTCTGGTTGGTAAATTAATCTAGGAGGTACCCTGTGCAAGTGACTAATTGTTTCAGGTCACTTATTTCTTTTGCTTATTAGTGAAGAATGAGAAGTTAAAATAAACCTCCCTGAATCTCCAAAGTTGAAAACCACTGTAAACCCTAGACTAGTAGTAATTCAGTCTTAAAGGTTTCTATCACACATGATGGTTAATTCTGAAGGCCTCAACCTAGCCTTTGTTTAAGTCTTTCAACTATGCTAGTGTCTTCACAGTTAAAGTGTAGTTTTAGGTATGGTTAGCTTTAAATTACTGCACCTATGATCTGAGGAAAACAGGTTGAATCTTCTAGTCTATCCTAAGTTTCTGAATTCATTGGGAAATTAAAAAAATTTTTTTTAACATTTATTTATTTTTGAGAGACAGAGACAGACCATGAGCAGGGGAGGGTCAGAGAGAGAAGGAGATACAGAACCTAAAGCAGGCTCCAGGTTCTGAGCAAGCTGTCAGCACAGAGCCCGATGTGGGGCTTGAACCCACGAACCGTGAGATCATGACCTGAGCCAAAGTTGGGTGCTCAACCAACTGAGCCACCCAGGTGCCCCAGAGAAATTTTGATGCATTTTTGGTTTTCATTCTTATTACAGTATTTTGTTATTATATAATAGTGTTCATAGGACAAACACATCACATCCTAGGAGCTAAGAGTGCCAAGAACTACTTGAAATATATGATCATATAAAACATTTACTTCTTAAAGAAATTTAATTTTTGTAATCTGTTATGACAAAATATTTTTAAAGCCTGGGTGTTCCAGAACCTGTTTAACCTGTTATCTCTTAAGTGCAATGAAGACTGATTGCATACCTGAAAAAGAAATTCACTGATGGAAGAGACAGATGCCAGAACTATTGAGAATAAGTCCTTGTTTGTGTAACCTTTTAGTTTGTTGGGTCTTTCCTTTTTTTGGAGTACAGGAAATTAAACGCTATGGAAGAATTGGCATTCCCAGCTGGTCACATGTTCACTGTGCTATAGAATTTCTTAATGCTACATTTATAATTTTACAAATCCGGCATGATTTTTCTCTTTAGTAATTGACAAAGTGTAGATTTAAGTTTAACAAAGAAAATAATTTAAAATTGGTAATACTATATATATAAATGTATAATTCTGAATGTTCTTCAGCTGTGAAGATCTACTAACCATTATCTTCTCTTCCACTAACCTCTGTTAATTGGATACATGTAGTATTTTTTTTTTCTTTTTTTTCTTTCCCAGTACTTAACCTACTTTTTCAGTTCCTCAAGTTTGAGTGCTACCAGTTGAGAGTAGTCTTACTGAATGGTTCTTCTCTCTCTCTCTCTCTCTCTCTCTCTCTCTCTCTCTCTCTTTGTTATAGTTGACACACAATGTTACATTAGTTTCAGGTGTAAAACAGAGTGGTTCGACAATCCATTCTATACACTACGCAGGGCCCACCATGATGAGTGTAGTTACCATCTGTCACCAAACAAAGTTGTTACAGTATTATTGTCTATATTTCCAACGGTGTTTTTTTTTTTTTTTTTTTTAATCCCTGTGACTTATTTTATAACTGGAAGTTTGTACCTCTTAATCCCTTTTAAGAGAGCTTTCTTACAATGCGTCTAAACACGCCTCTGGCCAATGTGGTAGCCATTAGCTACAAGTGGCTAAGTTATAAACTATTAAACTAATTCAGTTCCTCAGTTGCAATAGCCTTATTTCCAGTGTTGGGTAGTCACATGTGGCTGGGGGCTACCATATGGGACAGCACACAGAGAGAACATCTTTTGAGTATCTGAAATGCAGCTAATCGGACTGTGTGTGACCTGAAGAAGGTACCCAATGTGATTTTTATTATTTTAGTTATGTTGTTTAATAATGTAATTATTAGTCTTAATTTCTAGCAGAGGTCGTTTGGAAAAGTAAGGTCTTTCATATCTCTCAAGTCTTTCTTACCAGTCTACATTTCGATGAAACTTTTCTCACTTTATTTGCAGGAAATTTTCAGTGTCATTATACAGTGTTGCTTAGTTAACAGACAAATAGGATTTGCTCCTTTTAAATGGCTTGCCAGAAAAAATTATGGTTGTTTTTTTAGATGTTTATTATATTCCTGATTATAGGAGTAATATATGGTTATTATGGAAAATTAGAACATGTAAAGAGTAAACAATAAAACCTTATAACCACCCAAAGATAATTACTCCTACCATTTTCAGGTTTTGTTTTTGTTTTTGTTTTTTTGCTATTTTCCTAATTTTAATTTTGTCTTTAATATGGTAGCATAAGGATTTTCCTATGATACTGTTAATTTTTTTCTTAAACTTTTAAACAAATGTACTACAATACTGAATTAAGTGGTTTCCATCATAATTTGCTTCACCATGCCCGTTGTTGGACATCATGTTCTGTGTAATAGTGCTCTTTGTTTTGTAGCACTGATTACAAGGGTATGTTCTATAACTTGAATATAATCCTTTAAATTTTGTTTTTTTTTACGCTTTATAATGTGTATTTGGTTTAAGTTTATGACTTCTACTAGAGTATAAACCACTTGAATTTAAGGACTGTGTCTTGATTACCTTAGATCTTTTTTGCAGTAAGACAGGATATAAATAAAGTTATTTTAGTTACATTTGTATTTCCAATTTATAGCACTGTGCTTGGCATGTAGTCACTCATTTATGTTTGACGAATTGAATTTAGATAAGTGGCTCATCCCTTCTCATAGATTTTTGCCTGTAGCTAAGAATATGTATGAAATTTTAATAAAAGAATAATTCAGTTTTTTGGACACATTCCTTGCCTTTAGGGACTGTAGTCTCATTTGTAATTGTTTTCCTTTTTTCACAGCTCTTTTCATGGGAGAAAGTTTTTGGTTATGCCATTTAAGGAGATGAATAATTTTTCAAGGAATTCATATTTGAGCATATTTGCCTGGCTATATCACTGCCACAATATGGTTTAGCTATTTGAAGAACATCTTTAGTGGCAAACACAAAACAGTGAATCATGGGTGCTGAGATACTGGCCAAATTTAATTATATAGCTTTGTAACTTTTATAAGTTGATTTCAACCGTGTTCTAATAAAAGGAAACATGAAAAGCAAAATTAATGATATGTATAGTTAATATTTTGTTTTTTAAACTTACTGGATTTGATGATATAAAATGTCGAGGATATGAGTCCTTATTTTATGCATGAATATAGTGTGCTATATTTTGAAAATTATATTAGTGCCAGCAAATGTAGTCCTTAACCATTCATATGATATTTTAAATAGTACTGTTTCGTAAAAAGCCAGTGTATGCAAAGTCTGAATCAAATTCCTTTATAGAACATGTAGACAAAACACATAGTCAAAATTGGTATAAAGAGAGCAGCAAATCCAAAGGCATTTGTGGTAATTACTACATTGAATGATGAGGAGAGCATCATTGTTATTCTGAAATGCAAATTATTGACTAGATAGTTTTTTCAGAATGTATTTTAGTCAACAGTATACCCTTTTCATATTTATACATTAATACATTTAAGTCTACTTCATTCTTCTTAATATCTCTACAGTATTCCGTTAGATGTATTTTTTTTTTTTTTTTTTTTTTTTTTTAAGTAGGCTTCATCCCCAGTACAGAACTGAACTCAGGGCTTGATCTCACAACCGTGAGATCCAGGCCTGAGCTGAGATCAAGAGTTGGACTCTTAACTGACTGAGCCACCCCATCACCCCTCCATTGGCTGTATTAAAAAAATTTTTTTAGTGTTTATTTATTTTTGAGAGAAAGAGAGAGACAGAGCACAAGGGGAGAGGAGCAGAGAGAGAGGGAGACACAAAATCTGAAGCAGGCTCCAGCCTCCAAGCTGTCAGCACAGAGCCCAGTGTGGGGCTCGAACTCACAAAGCGCGAGATCATGACCTCAGCTGAAGTCGGGAGCTTAACCAACTGAGCCACCCAGTTGCCCCCCTCCATTGGATGTATTTTAAATTATTTATCCATTACCTGTACTGAAGGAGTTTTGAGTCGTTTTAATTACTTCTAGGTATCAAAAGATATTCTTACAAATACATATTTATGTATTTATGCAGGTAGTAGGAAAAAGCTAGCATTTATTTTTGTTATTTCACACATTTCAATTAGTGTTATATAACCTGACAATAAGAACAAAATAAAATTTATTATTATAATGAAAAACTTCCTTTAAAAACTCGGTTAAGTATTTGAGGGGAAAAAATGAGAGTATTTTCTCACTTTGTAATATGCACCAAAATAAACTCCAAATAGTCAAAGGGGATAAAGGCAAAATGAAAAACCATAAACAATGGGGCACGTGGCTGGCCTCAGTCAGGCATGTAACCCCTCATCTCAGGGTCACGAGTTCCAGTCCCATGTTGGGCATAGAGCTTACTTTAAAAATAAAATTTAAATAAAGAGCTGTTATCTTAAAAAAAACATAAAATGATTCTGTGTACGTGCCCATTTGATTTAAACATAATTGATAAGAAAGCATCTATAGAGAAAAAAAGTTTTTATTTGCTGAAAATGAACAAAACTAAAAAGTTAAAAGATAACAAACTGAGAAAAAACAAATGACTAAAAAGGCAGAACATGCACTGATATTCTTAATATAAAGAACTTCTAGGGGCACCTGGGTGGCTTGTGGGTTAAGCATCTGACTCTTGATATTGGCTTAGGTCATGATCTCATGGTTCCTGAGGTCAAGCCTCAAGTTGGACTCTGTGCTTACAGCATGGAGCCTGCTTAGGATTCTCTCTCTCTCTCTCTCTCTCTCTCTCTCTCTCTCTCTCTCTCTCTCTCTCCTCCTCCTCCGTCTCTCTCTCTCTCTCTCTCTCTCTCTCTCTCTCTCTCTCTCTATCCCTCCCCTGTGCTCCTATGCTCTCGCATGCTCTCTCTCTCTCTCTCTCAAAATAAGTAAATAAACTTAAAAAAAAGAGCTTATATAAATTCACCTTACAACCTTAAATAGCGATAGAAAAATGTTTTAAAGGATTTAGACAGTTCACTAAAGGCCATAGTTGTATCTAATCTGTCTGTTGAATTCTTTCTTTTTTTAATTGAGGTGTTGTTGACATCCAGTGCTACCTTAGTTTCAGGTGTGCAGCATAGCGGTTTGGCCACTTTACATGGTACACTGTGCTCGGCCCAAGTCTGGCCACCATCTGTGATCCTAGAAGGCTCTCAGGGTGCCATTAGCTCTGTTCCCTGTGCTGTACCTTTGATCCACGCGACTTAGTCCATACCCACAGAGCCCGTACTTCCCACTCACCTTCACTCCTTTCTACTGAGTCCTTAATTTTCACTCATTTTGTTTTTAAGTTTGAGAGTTTTCAATCATTTGATTATTTGATAAAATACCGGGTTCTCTGCTGAAATTCTCCCATCTCACTTTGAACACATTAGTAGCAACGACTTTGAGGTTTGTGTTACATTTCTGAATTTCCCGTGGCTCTGATTTTTTAGAAAATTTTCTTCCGGTTTTATGGTATTCTAGTTTTATCTTGTATGACTGCTAATGTTTGCTTGACTGCTGGATATCGTGTGTGGATAAAATGCTTAGATAATTAGGTAATGTTAACTTTGTTTAGGGAGATTTATGTTTTCTGTCGGTCAGGTTTGAGACACACCACCTTCATCTACTCGATGATTGAACAGATTTGAGGTCGATTTTCAATCTTTTGAGGGTTGGTTTGTTTCTGTTTTTTCTTTATTTCTGGGGTGTAGCCCTTTAGCCTGGACTTTTTCTTTGTGAGTCCCCAATTTTAATTTCTGTGTTCCCAATCTGATGAGAGTTCTGGAAGCTTTCTTCAGCTTCTCAATTTCTGAGCTGCAGCGTTGTAGTCAACTTTAGGTTTACAAGTACTATTTCTATTGGAAATTAGAATTTGTTTTATAAATTTGGATTTCATTCACCTTCAGAGAACCAGTTTGGTTGTAAGATAGATGGGGTCATGTGTGTAACTTAATTAATGATTATCAAACCATGCCTATTAATACATTTATATGTGTGTGTACACACACATACATAGTTGTTCTTTTTTGTGTTTCATTTTTTGAAGTATTGGGTTGAATTCAGATATGTTATTTAAGAATTTCTTGAAGATAATGTTTTCTGTCTTTGGTATGCAAGAAAGGAAGGTCATCTGTATTATTTGGTGGCATAGGAGAAAAACAAATTTGTCAAATGAGATGTTAGTGATTTGATCACTCCATGTGTAGAAACCATAAGATCATTTTGCAGATTTTTGGGTTATACTTTTTTCTTAAATACAAACCATTTGGTATGTTTTATAATACTGTAAACTAATTGAGATCATTGTGGTTAGTTTAATTATAGTCTCGGTAGTTTCTCGAGGAAATGTGGTAATAAAATCAGAGACCTCAGTTATATATGTCCCTTGGTTTGCACTATGGACTTCCTTTGAATATGAGTTGACTTCCCTCCCTCCCTCCCGGAGAAAATTTGCTTTCTTTGTGTATTTATCGTAGTTTTCAATCAAGTCTGATACAATTAATTCTTGTCTCTCAGCGTTTAGAGCGTTTATACTGTATTTTCCACGTGCTGTTGGTAAATATTGTTGTCTTCGCTGGCTGCGTTCGTACAGCTTGCTTTCTGATGGAAATCCAGTTTGCTCACTAAGCTCCTCAGAGGGGGGACATTAGGTCATTTGTTTATGCTACAGACATATTTATTGAAATGATACTCCAGAGCTATCAAATTAACACTAGAGGTCTTTTTACCTATTTCAGTATACTTGCTGTGATTGAGAAAGTGAACTTATTTTGTAATTGTATCTTAAGTCCTTTGTGTCCCAAGGACTTTGTGTACATTGGGTCTAATAAATATGTGTCTATACCGTGCCAGGTCCTGGATTAGGCCCTGGGAATGCTGCAGTGAACAAAACAAAAAGTCCCTGCCATCAGTTTACATTTTAATGGGCAGTCATATAATAATAGTTTAATTGTATATAAGATAGTGATTTATGATAAGGAAAAAAAAAAGTAAAGCAAGGAGAAAGATGTGAATATATATAGTGTTGACAGTTGAGATAGTAAGGCTTCTCTGAAAACTAAAAACCCAGTGGAAGTAGGAGAGTTAGCCATGCAGATACATGGATGTGATCATTTCAGACAGAAATAGCAAATTCAAAGGCTTTGAGTCAAGAACATGCCTTGGTGTGATTTTTTTTTTTTATTTTTTTTTTGGAAACAATTTTCCAATTTAAGAAAAAGTTTTCAAAACTTTTGTATCACCTTGCTGAGATCCCTCATTCAAGTTTTGTTCATTGCCCAAATAATGTTCTTTAGACCAAAAGGATCTAATCCAGGATCATGCATTACAGCCAACCCTCATGTTTCTTTAATCTCCTTCGATTTGGAACGGTTTCCCAGTCTTTCTTGATTTTCATGCTGTTCACAATTTTGAAGGTTATAAACCGCTCATTTTGTAGAATATCCTGCAATTTGGGTGCATCTAATGTTTTCTGATGATTAGAACCAAGATAGGTATTTTTAGCTGCAATTTCACAGAAATGATGTTGTGTTCTTAATGAATCCTATTTTGTGGTATACAATTTATCCCATTAGGTAATGTTAATAACTTAGATCACTTGATTAAAGGTGATGTCTGCTGGGGCACCTGGGTGGCTCAGTGGGTTAAGCATCTGACTTCAGCTCAGGTCATGATCTCACGGTTTGTGAGTTCAGGCCCCGCTTCGGGCTCTGTGCTGACAGCTCAGAGCCTGGAGCCTGCTTCAGATTCTGTGCCTCCCTCTCTCTCTCTGCTCCTCACCTGCCACAGTCTGTCTGTCTGTCTGTCTCTCTCAAAAATAAATAAACATTACAAAAAGTTTAAAAAAAAAAAAAAAAGGTGATGTCTACCAAGTTTCTGTTTACTCCCTCCTTCCTTTGTAACTAATAAGTATTTGTGGGGAGATACTTTGGGACTGTGTAAAATCATGTTTCTGTCTGTTCCTGCTTTCACCCATTGGTTTTAGTATCCATTGAAGTTTCTCACCTAAATTAATTTCTACTGTGAGGATTGCCAAATACTGATATTCTGATTCAATATTTCTTCTACATTTTTTAGTTGGCATTTTACTATAAGAAAAAGAATTCGTATACATTTATTTATACCAGAAATTCTTTTTTTATTCAATGGGTTATACTTCATTATTATCATCATTTATTTCAGTACTCAGATTGTCCCCCATTTGCCACTGGGAGCCCTTTCAGATTGGCTTGCATGCCCTTTTGATGTGATCCAGTCAATCTTTGTGTATTGTTTTTAATGTTTATTTAATTTTTTTTAATTTTTTTTTTTTTTTTAAGACAGAGACAGAGCATAAGCAGGGGAGGGGCAGAGAGAGGGAGACACAGAATCTGAAGCAGGCTCCAGGCCTCTGAGCTGTCAGCACAGAGCCAAACGCGGGACTGAAACTCATGGACTGTGAGATCATGATCTGAGCTGAAGTCACGCTCAACCGACTGAGCCACCCAGGCACCCGAGGGAGAGAGGGAGAGCGCAACAGGGAGTGAGCACAAGTGGGGCAGGGGCAGAGACGGAGGGAGACACAGAAAGGTAAGCAGGCTCCAGACTCTGAGCTGCCAGCACAGAGCCCGTCGTCGCAGGGCTCGAAGCCAGCAACTGCGAGATCATGACCTGAGCCAAAGTCGGCTGCTTAACTGACTGAGCCACCCAGCCGCCCCAGTGTACTTCTTTACTTTAAACAACAACAGTAACAACTTTAACTTGAAATCATTATAAATTCACAGGAAGCTACAAAAATAATACAGAATGTTCCTTTTTTTGACCCTTTACCCAATTTCCCCCAATGTTTACATCTTCCATAACTATATTATCAAAATTAGGTTATTTGCATTGATAGGATGCATGTATATAGTTTTATGTCATTTTGTCACCTGAACATAGCCTTACTTTTGCCATAAAATGCTAGAGGCTCATTTTATAATTTTCCTGCTCTAGTCCTAGAATCAGTCCTTTCTCTAAGGATCCTTAATTCCTTTTAGAGGAGAGTACTATTTCAAGACCATGCTCTGGGGCATCTTGGTGGCTTAGTCGGTTAAGTGTCTGACTCTTGATTTCGGTTCAGGTCATGATCTCACTGTGAGATCGAGCTCTGAGTCGGGCTGGGCACTGACAGCGTGGAGCCTGCTTGGGATTCTCTCTCTCCCTCTCTCTCTCTGCCCTTCCCCCGCTCACACTCACTCGCCCTCTCTCCTTCTCTCTCTCAAAATAAATAAGTAAACTTAAAAAAAATTTTTTTTAAATCTGTGTGTCTCAAGCTCTCCTTATCTTCTCTAGCCACACTGCCCTTTTTAAGGTTTTAAAATCATGACAGAGGTCAAGTCAATGGGAGTGGGGTACGAGGTAGCTCTGGAGCAGCTGGGGCTTTCACAAGAAGGAGTGTGGGAGCCACACCAAAGTCTTAAGAGGAGGGAGCTGGCAACATATGGAAGAACTGAGCAAATTAATAACTTTTAATATTGGGAGAAGGAATGAGCTTTTGCTATTGGGAGAAGAGGTACAAATATGGGAAAAGACAAAAGCTAGAATGAGCACATGGTATTGGAATGGAAGTGGGGCTATCAGTCTAAATAAACACATGGTTTTCAATAAAGATATATGCAAATAGAGATGTAGATTGAGTGCACACACACACACCTGTGCTTCCTTCATCTGTCCGCCGGAAGAGTCTAAGCACAGAAATACTCCAATAGCAGTGAGCTCACCTAGCACCCAGAACGTGGTTTTGTTGGTTTTTTCTTAAGTTTATTTATTTATTTTGAAAGAGAGAGAGGGAGAGGGAGAGAGCATGCGCACATGTGCAAGCCAGGTTAAGCAAGAGACTCTTGATTGTTAAAATATCACCTTTACTTAGACAAAATCTGTTAATTTTTTTCCAGAAATATCTGCCAGCATACTATTAATAGGTACTTGTTATCATAGGCAAGGCCACACGTTGGAGTACTTGTTTTTTTTATAGAAGAAAAACAGTCATTCATCCAGAAGTTCCGTAACTTTTAAAAGTTCATTGTGACAAGATAGCCAGAAAACTTTTGTATGAAACTTTGTCTCACAAAGTATAAAACTCTTTTATACTTTAATGATCTTATTTTTATAAATTTTACAGTGTTGTATGAAACTTTGTCTCACAAAGTATAAAATTCTGTTAACAATCTATTATCGTAAATATTAGTGTTGATGAAATGTTGTACTACCTTGCCCTCCTAAGGGTTTTTACTTCTTAGTTGTAAAAACTTGTTCTGTGAATGATGCAGTGAATGAATTTCAATTTGTGATGCTACACATGTAGTTCCAGAGGCAGTTTTATATTTCATTTAAAGTATCGCTTGGGTGGCTCAGTCGGTTGAGCGACTGACTTGGGCTCAGGTCATGATCTCATGGTCTGTGAGTTCGAGCCTCGCGTTGGGCTCTGTGCTGACAGCTCAGAGCCTGGAGCCTGCTTCTAATTCTGTGTCTCCCTGTCTCTGCCCCTCCCCCACTCATGTTCTGTCTCTCTCTGTCTCAAAAATAAACAAACATTAAAAAAAATAATAAATAAATAAAAAGTATCAGTGGTTACTATTAACAAAGGTTTTTTTTAACTATTGTTTTCATTAGTTTGCTGTTGAGAATATATTTTCTTTAGTTATATATTTCTTCATTGTAATAGTATCTGACCATTTTATTCATTCATTCATTAAAAGGGTAGTGTTTTATTTATTTTTAATGTTTATTTATTTGTTTTTGAGAGAGTGAGAGAGCTCATGCGCATGAGGGGGAGGGGCAGAGAGAGAGGGGAAGACAGAATCTGAAGCAGGCTCTGTGCTGTCAGTGCTGAGCCCAACATGGGGCTTGAACTCACAAACCGTGAGATCATGACCTGAGCCGAAGTCGGATGCTTAACCGATTGAACCACCCAGGTGTCCCGGTATACAACCATTTTTAAACTGATCAGGCTAGAAAAAGTGAGTACTTTCTTTCAACTGTATAGTAAACCTGTCTTATTGTAGAATTTATTTTGTTACTTATTTCTTCAACATTTCAATTATTTTCTGTTTGTCCTCCAAAGATACCAGCTATCAAGAAAATGCACTTTAGTTTTTTACCATACTGTTTTTCATATATTTTAGCCATTAAAAAAAAAACCTTAGTAAGAAGAACTAGTGTTTCCCAGTGGTGTGTGAGTCTTTAAGAAAAATACCTTCTTTTGATGTTAAACTAACAAAACAAAAAAACTGAAACATAAAAGAGGTGTCCAAACATTTATCATTAAGTTTAATGGTAAACTTGGTAAAAAGGAAAATTGGTAAAGTGCCGGAAAGAATTCAGGCATGAGACATTATGCAAAGAATTATAGAGATTTGTTTCTGTATTCTTGTTGTTTAGGTTTTAAATATCTTTCTAGTTGTGGTGGCTTTGGTTTTGTCCAGTCACAGACATGAAATACAAATTCTGAAAAGCTTTGTGTTCTGGAACAATCATGTGCCATAACTAACAAGGTTTAGGAGAAGAAATGGGATAGGATCAGACTGTGTAAAACCTACACAACTTGCAACCAGAACGCTAACAAGAGCAGTAACAATAAATAAATAAATAAATAAATAAATAAATAAATAAATAAATAAAAAATAATCAACACTGCATCACAGATATTTGAATTTCTGCAGCCTTAAATCTTGAGGGTTGTGCTGTTTTCTCTGAGATTTAGGCCCACAAAGGCCTTTACTTCCATAACCTTCTTTATCATGTTTTTGTTTTTGTTTCTGTTTTTTTTAACAAAGGAAAAATGTCTTCTCATCTTTTTCATCTGAACTTGTAACCTCCCTTGATAGCTTAATAACATGAACAGTGTAGGGGTCTTTGAAGCTACTGTTTATATTTTAGGAAAGCATTTTGGCATGAATTTTGGCTTTTTTCATAATGTCTTATATTTCGAAGACTTTCTTTTTAATTTGAGAAAGCTTGCCTGTCATTTAAAAACATTAACAAGCTGGAAAAAATCATGTATTTTACTTAACATTCTAATCATTCCCTTCTGTCTATTTGCATATGAGGTAATTGTTTTAGAAGTTCAGATTATAGCAGAACTATTTATTATATGTTATTAATGGTTATGAATGCAATTTAGTAGGCTTCAGGTAACTTAATTTTAGGGGGGTGATAGGATTAGCTTGCCATCGTTTTTAGCTTTATAATTTGGGCCATAAGAGCTTATATAAGGAGCAGATAAGGGATTAACACTGCCATTTTCTCTTCGTACAATTTGCATTTTAGTATTATCTTAAATCTGTGAATACATGTATTACATTCATCTTCGGGTAGTTTTGTTGAAGTGTGGTCGGTAATAAATTGTACATATTTAAGTTTTACAGTCTGGTAAGCTTTGGCATATGTTTACACCCCAAAATGGATTGTCTTAAATCTCCTTGGAAATCTTTCTACTAGGGAATTTAAAAGAATTTAGTAGGTCATATTTACCTATAATAAGGTAAGATGCATATAAACTGTAGAATTTCACACTTCGGTGAAAGCTAACAAGAGTGCGATGTTACTGAAAACTTCTATATTGAACTTAAAATGTTTTAAGGTTAAATATGCAAAATTGTAATATCGTCTTCCTGCACCTTAGTGGATCATCTTATATATTCCAATTGAGTACATACAGCTAACTTAGGAGATTTCTGAGGTCTGTTGGCATCTTGTGGATACTTGGAAATACGGTACTAGGTCCTGGTATAGATAGTAGATAGAATTATCAGCCATAGAAGTTGATCATTAAAATTAACTCCGTGTGTGTTTGTATTATTACCTTTTCCTTTTGAGTGTAGGAGAAATTATGGTGATTTGTGAGTTCAAGTTAAGGATGTTCAGTGTTTTTAGGTATTTTTTTTTTTAAACCAGGGTTACTAACGTGTATCTGAATTGACAAGAAATTCTTATTTGTATTTGGGGTGTTGTTATTGCCAGAAATTGAGCAATATGTAGAGGAGTGATGAATGAAATGATAGTTGATAATCAGCCTTTGTAAACTCTAGATTTGCCTGTATGGTTTTCAGATTGTTTTAGCAATGCGACCTTTTGTCTGCCAAGTAATAATGTATGTACTACCAAAATGTAAAACAGATCAAAAAATAGTATATTAGATTCCCTTAAGACTTGCTCATCTTCTCTTTTATTTATGGGGGAGTGAGTGTAGATACAGTAGATGAGAGAGAGAGAGAGAGAAAGAGAGAAGGAGGGAGGAAGGGAGAGGGAGATGGGACAGATACTTAATTTAAAAGGTTAAAATTTTTTTCTAATTGTTGAAGTGTTACTTAAAAAGTCCCCTCAGATGTGGAGAAGAAACATTGCTTCCTAGGTGAGGATGAAATATACCTTGCTTCTGTAGTTCCTGTTGAGAAAAATTTAAAAAAGAAAAATTTTTTTTTTAACATTTATTCATTTTTGAGAGACAGAGACAGAGTGCGAGTGGGGGAGGGGCAGAGAGAGGGAGACACAGAATCCGAAGCAGGCTCCGGGCTCCGAGCTGTCGGCACAGAGCCCGACGCGGGGCTGGAACTCAGGAACCGTGAGGTCATGACCTGAGCCGAAGTCGGACGCTCAACCGACTGAGCCACTCAGGCGCCCCTGTTGAGAAGAATATTTTACTTTTTCAGTAAAAGTATGGGGCCACTGAGTCTGCAGAGTTACATATATAATTAGAAGGAAAAGGGTGTATACTTTACAAACACTTTTCAGTTTGCTCTTTTGTGGTAGTAGTTGTATGGGTAGTAGAAATAGCTGCTTCTGGTTAGAACTTCTGCTTCTGTTATGTAGCTAAATGGCTCCGTCCAACAGCTTTTCTCCATTATCTACATTCCTTTTCACAGTGGGGTTTTTTATGAGAATTAAATGAGAAAGAAAGTGACTTCCCTCGGCACAGAGTTGGCGCTCAATGTACATTGATGTCCTAATGTGATTTGTGGGTATATATTTTTGCCCTCTGATTTTCATGAGAGCTTGGTTTGTAAACTTGGTTGTGCCTTCAGAAGTTTATTATTTAGATGTGATTAATATTTGACTGGAAAACTGAGGATATTATATGTGTCAGAATAATGATGTGATTGGAATATTTCCAATGATTGCTTTTATGTGGGATATAAAATGAAAGGTTTAGGGGTGCCTGGGTGACTTAGGTGGTTAAGCGTCTGACTTTGGCTCAGGCCATGATCTCATGGTTCATGAGTTCGAGCCCCACGTCGGGCTCTGTGCTGACAGCTCAGAGCCTGGAGCCTGCATCAGATTCTGTGCCTCCCTCTCTCTCTGGCCCTCACCCGCTAGTGCTCTGTCTCTCTCTCTCTCTCTCTCTCAAAAATAAATAAACATTAAAAAAATAATAAAATAAATGAGAGATTTAAATGTCTATAGTTTAAAAAAATACTACTAGGAGCTAGTGACATACCAAATTCTAATAATAGGCAAGGATAGTGTTGTGTTTGAAATTCCTTTCATTCCATCTCATTCACCCAGCAGTTCAGTTGTCCACTTCTCATCTAAGTTTAAGAGTTACAGGAAACGTATTTTTCTTCACCTGGGAAATGTGATACAGAGTATAAGGTTATATGACTTCACGTTACCCCTTCCCTGCCAGCATTTCAAACACAAGTAAGAATTTAAAAGTGGAGGATGTCTTTGTAATAGAAAACCTTGGTTGAAATTTAGCAAACTTGAAGAGGAATTACTTACTCATTTTTATCTTATGATGTAATAATTAGCACCTGAGTCAGGATGAGGGGGGTTCTGGAGTATAAAGTTCACCGGCCCCACACCCCTCATTCATGTTTTTCATGAAGTTTATACTACTTTTCTGTACAAGTTTTAAACAGAATTTTAAGGAAATCACATTTGTTTTTAATTACCTAATATGTATTTGAACATTAATTAGTAAGAAATGGGGTATATCAAATATGTTTCATTTGGGAACGTTTAAAATTTTGTTCTCAGGGGTGCCTGGGTGGCTCAGTCGGTTAAGCGTCTGACTTCGGCTCAGGTCAAGATCTCGTAATTCATGGGTTTGAGCCCTGCGTGGAGTCTATGCTGACAGCTCAGAGCCTGGAGCCTGCTTCGGATTTTGTGTCTCCCTCTCTCTCCGCCCCATCCCCGCTCACGTTCTGTCTCTCAAAAATGAATAAACATTAAAAAAAATTTAAAATTTTTTTCTCAAAGGAGCTCGGTGTCCTTCACATGCCCAACCTAGTTAAATGTGATAATGACCACAAAAATGTAAAATACTTAGGAGGAGACTGGACAAGAAATATATAGAATATATGTAAATAATACTTTATTGTAGGAAATAGAGAATTTAAGTTGATGGAGCAACCCACCTTGCTTTTTGGTTGGAAAGTCCAGTCTTCCCAAATTAATCTGTTAACCACTATAAAAATTCCTGTTCAAGCTTTGGGTAGAAGCAACATTTATTTGAATTCCAGAGAGCCCTCAGGGAGAAAAAGAACATATGATTTGTAGGAGGCAGAACAGTGAAAAGTTTTAGAATTTAAAATAGGACATGTTTCAGTAGAAATAAGGAAAGCTAGAGGTAATAAATGAGTAACTTTTTTGAAATCTAAATTTGTTAAAGTGTGTTCTTTAGTACTTTACATCTTGAACACTTAGTGAACACTTAGATTTTATACTATATTATCAGTTACAAAATGCACCTCAAAAAAATGTTAGAATTTAGGGGAAGAAAAGAACAAAACCACATAACTCCATGATCATATCACATTTCTATACTTTGTTGCATTTCCATTCAAAGTTTTTCATATGCGTACTCCCTTAAGTAGAATGATCATACATTCAATATATTCTGTGCTTTCTTTTAGCATTAATATTTTATATTTTTACATAATCTTTATAACCATCATTTTTAATGGTTGCTTAACATAGCTCTAACAAGCCTTAATAAAATCTTGGTATTTCTTTACCAAATTTTTAGGTTGCTTTGAATTTCTTGCTATCATAATGTTGCTCCTAACACTTATGTGTTGTAGGTCATCATTCCTAGATTTTAATTGGCTGAAATAAAATTTCAAGCTGTATAAAGTTGAAGATTGAAAACTACTTGGGAATAAAAAGAGTTTGTTAAGTGGATTACAATATAAGTACATTCATAACAAAAAATAGGTATAGTGACTAGTCATTTTCAGATTTAACCTTTGTTTCACTTGGCTTTATCAACAATACATGATTAGTTATCAGACTAGCCCTGTGATGTAGATGTTGTATTATACTGATGTTGAAAATGAAATTTAAAGAAGTAAAATAGTTTTCTTTATGGAACACATTAAGTTAGTAATGTAACTTTTTTTTAAATGTTTTTTAAATTTATTTTTGAGAGGCAGAGAGAGACAGAGCATGAGTGGGGGAGGGGCGGAGAGAGAGGGAGACACAGAATCTGAAGCAGTCTCTAGGCTCCGAGCTGTCAGCACAGAGCCCACCACGGGGCTCAAACTCATGAACCATGAGATCATGACCTGAGCCGAAGCTGGATGCTTAACCAACTGAGCCACCCAGGCACCTCAGTAATGGAACTGTTTTTGGTTCCGTCTGTTAGTATCAAAGATGTGCTGATAGGCTTAGATGAAAAAGCCAAATATAAAGCACTTTATGCCCCTACATCTCTTGAATGTAATCTCTAAATGCAAAATATCTATTTGTATGGTATTGAAAATACTCGAAATAAAAATAACTAACATTTATTGAGTGATTGATCGATCAAATGGATAAGGTCTGTTTGGAGATGAAGCTTAAATTTTAATTTCACAACTTGTGGAACTGATCTATATTTAGGTTCTTGGCGGGTGGAAATCATATGGGCAGACTTCTAGTTATAAAATGAAGGAGATGGCTCTGTATAATTAACTAAACAATTGACTGGAAACAGAGATTTGGAGGATTGTTCTTAGTCTTTGAGTGAAAATGTGACCCAAGTTGTTTTACCTTCTAGTAAAGAAGGCACTAGTAAACAAAACTTTACCTTCAAAATTTGAAAACTGCTGGCATAGCTGTATTGTTAGAGTGGCTTGACTCTCTCGCTTTCTCTGTGCATACATCCACAAAGATATAATAAACATTGCTTTGTGTTATTGGCCATTATCATCTCCAACATTTCTATTCTTAATAATACTAATTATTTTCTTTGTATATATTTGTTACCTTGAATGGGCGGAGTTTTTTTAGTGGGGCGTGTCCCAAAGTCTATGTATAGTACTTAATTTTGTGAGTAACAGATACGCAAAATATTTTTTAAGTTTGATTTATCTACAATCAGTATTAGAATAACAACTTTAATTTTATCTGCTAGTAGTTTTTCAACTGAATACCAGTGTTAAATTAGTAATAGGATTCAATCAGATGATGTATTAACTATCATGATAATTAAAAAAAATATTTTTTTAATGTTTATTAATTTTTGAGAGAGACAGAGCATGAATCGGGGAGGTGCAGAGAGAGAGGGAGACACAGAATCCGAAGCAGGCTCCAGGCTCCGAGCTGTCAGCACAGAGCTGGACATGGGGCTCAAACTCACGAACCGTGAGATCATGTCCTGAGCCACAGTCAGCTACTTAACCGACTGAGCCACCCAGGTGCCACAACTTTTCTGATATTTTATAATGAGGAGGAAAGTAACTGATTTTCTGTTTTATTCTATAGGGAGTAGTAAAATACTATATATTCCTTGAGGAGGAAAACTTTATTTTTAGAAGAAAAGATATACAATTTTGATTTATAAACCAAAGTACAGTAATACAAGTACAATTTGATCTTAATTTTATTCATGTGTTTCTGAACAATATACTACGTTATGCATAGTACTTTGATTCATATCTTCCTGTTGATTTAATATTTTTAGAAGAAAAAATTTAGAACTTAGTTAAATACTAAAAATACTAATAATTACTGGGGCTCCTGGGTAGCTCAGTTGGTTAAGCGGCCTACTCTTGACTTGGGCTCAGGTCATGATCTCATAGTTTGTGAGATCGAGCCCCATGTTGGGCTCCTTGCTGACAACACAGAGCCTGCTTGGGATTCTCTCTCTTCTCTTTCTCTGTCCCTCCTCCGATCCCACTTTTTCCCTTTCTCTCTCAAAATAAATAAACTTAAAAAACAAACAAACTAGTAATTACTTGAAGGAGCATTGAACCCAATCCCAACCCTGCTATTTTCTAACTGTGCGATTCTGAGAAGTTCTCTAAGTTTAATTTCTTCAATTAAAAAAAATGATGTTAATAACACCTACTTCTACAGTCTACTTGGAAAATTCAGTGAATTACATGAAGTGATGTTATAGAAAGTGTTTGCCACAGTGTCTGGTACGCAAGCTGTCTGTATACAGCAGCTGCTTTATTAACACGGGCATACTCACCATTAACTCTGCACTTAATATTTCGATTAATTCTTTTTCTAAAGCATTGATCAAATCAACTTATGATTCTTTGCACAGTTTTAAAAAATTAAAATATGAAATTGTTCATGAGTGTCTCAGAGATTTCAGTCTCTTAGCACCAGGGCCGGGGCCAAGCTTAGGCCTGTGAAGCACTTTGCCGTAGGCACAAAACTGAAGCGGGTGCCCCAAACCGACATTAATCAAGATAAATAATGTTTTATCACAGTATTTAAAAAATGTAAAAAAAAAATGAACAAAATATAAACCTCAAAATTGTAAATAAAGTCAGGAACTGGAAGAATGCTGTGCTGAGCCACATTGGTGTGTGAGGGTAAAAAGGGCTCTAGAAATCAGGAACCTGTTCAAATACAGAGACTTTGGAAAGACTTAAGATCCGGGTGCCTGGGTAGCTCAATCAGTTTAATGTCCATTTTTGATTTCTGCTCAGGTCATGAACCTAAGGTTGTGGGACCAAGCTCTGCATTGGGCTCTACGCTGAGCCTGGGGCCTGCTTAGGATTCTCTCTCCTTCTACCCCTCTCCCCATGGCTCACGCGCTTTCTCTCTTTCTTAAATTTAAAAAAAAAAAAAAAAAAAAAAAAGGCTTAGTATCAGTGGAAATTGTATTCTTTGTTCAAGGAGGTTCTCCTTCCCCCTACAATTCAGAGTTCAGATTTTAAATACGTTTTTGATATAATTACTCTTTTTTTTTTTTTTAAATGTTTAGTTTTGAGATACACAGAGAGAGAGGGCACGAGCAGGTGAGGGACAGAGAGAAAGGGAGACGTAGAATCTGAAGCAGGCTCCAGGCTCTGAGCTGTCAGCACAGAGCCCATCACAGGGCTTGAACTCACAAACCGTGAGAGCAGGACCTGAGCCAAAGTCTGTCACTTAACCAAATGAGCCACCCAGGCGCCCCATAATTACTCATCTTTAAGTGTTCTAAATATGAATGTTACTGTTAGAAATGTATTACTTCATTAATGTACCATATATATTGTTTTAAGGAAGTAGGGAGTTTTAAGAACTCATTTTATTGTAACTATAGGTAGTTGAAAATATATATAAGCAAATAGGAAAATTTCTCTTATGCTTCATTAAGTTAGCTACTCAAGTTTATATAGTGAAGTTAATTTATAGGATGGAAAATGTGTGTGAGACACTTTCACCCAATACTCTTATTTCTTACTTTCCTCAATGACTTTTTTTCTTTAAAGATTCTTTTTTGTTAGGTGACAGGATACATTTAGTTTATTTAATTTAATTTGACTGACAGATCTTAGACTAAATATTGTAAAATAAGCATTAAGGATTTTACTCATCTGATGTTGATAAATGATAGCAGATATATTAATATGACTTAGATTTTTCTAGGTGAGATAGAGGGTATAGTGTAAAAATAATATGGAGTATACTTAAGTTTCAGAAGTTTCTCCACGTGCATATGGGTGGCTTAAAAATTTATATTTTATTTGCTAAGTTGGATTTCTTTGGTCCCACAGTTTTTAGTTTTGTATTTGTATTTGGAGTTGCAGTAACAGAAGGAGGAAATGTATGAAGAATTCATTTAAATAACATTTCCTGGTTACTTACCTGTATAGCAGATACATAGAAAATATGTTTCCAATTCATTTGTGTTCTTAACTTTAAAACCTGGATGTTGTTCAGTGTTCTATTAGAGGAATAACTTTAATTAAGTTCAGTAATGTTTAAAATATAAATGTATCATAAAATTCTAATACTGTCACTTGTAAACTGTTGGCTTGGGCAGATGTTTTAACCTGCCTTATAACTTTAGTTTCTGTGCCTACTGATGTGGGTATAACTGTAGTAACCTAGCTTATATTTTGTTATCAGGATTAAAATGCTGACTGCATGTAAAAATGCGTTGCACAGTACATGGCGCAAACAAGTCTAGAAAACTTCCTTTTGTTAGTAATAAATACTATATTGACTATGGTCAAGTTGGAATGCTAGGTATTATTTAAGGTCTGTGAGTGTGAACCCAAAATAATGTCTTCAAGAAGGTTTTTGTTTTTTAAATGCGAGTACAGCAATCATAGTAAAACAGAAGTAGTAAGAAGGTAATGAATGGTGATTTGAAAATAACAAATTTATAGTTTAAATAGCTCTTATGAAAGTCACTGATGAGCTCCACACTCTAAATTCACAGCCTTAAATAACTATATTTGAAACAAGTCACATTGACTATGTATGTATCACTCTCTCATTCTTGCTACTAAGATAACACAAGTGTAGATTTTTCTTCTTCCTTTATTGGTTCCTTCTTAGTCCCCTCTTCTCATTCTCTTAATGTTGGTATATCCCAAGACTCAGTCCCTTGGTCCTTTTTTATTTGTCTCTACTCCTTTAGTGATCTTACCCAGTTAAAAAATACTATCCATATGCTGACAACTCATAATTTTATACAATTTTCAGTTAAAGGATATTTTGGGCTGCATTTAACAATTGAAATTCCTAGCATAGTGTCTCTATCATTTTGCTTATCATTTCAGGCATTCCCAGTTGGTGAAGTCTTTCCAAACTTGTTCCTTTTGGGGGAGTAGAGGGGAGGAATGCATTTTATTTGGATATTTTGTTTTACTTTATTTTATTTTAAAGTTTATTTTGAGAGAGAAAGAGAGCACAAGCAGGAGAGGGGCACAGAGAATCTGAGGCAGGCTCGGTGACAGCAGAGAGCCCAATGAAGGGCTTGAACTCACAAACCCTGGGCTGAAAGTGACCTTAGCTGAAAGTCAGACACTTAAGCGACTCAGCCACCCAGGCGCCCCATTTATTTGGATATTTTAAAACAGATATTTAGGGGCAGTTTATAGTGAAAGTGAAATCAAGTCCAGCACTTCATTCTTTCTTGGCATTTAAAATTTTAAAGGCTCTGCATTCAGGAAAAGTTAGGAAAATAAGCCATTACATACATATTTTCCACCATGATCATTATAATGGGAAAAATTGGGTGTTGGCTTGTACCTATTTGTTCAGGAAGGCAGTAGTATAATGCCCTGTTCTCTGCCTTCCTCTGCCTCTGATGTTAACTTTTCACATGTAGATAACCACAGTCCAGTATTGGAGGAGATTCATGTTTTCTCAGCCAGTAATATTAGAGATGTGGAGGATTTAGTAACTGGGCAGGTTTTCGGAGGTTAGCTCAGGACTTGATTGAAAGCTGTATCTGACTTACCTAGTTGTGCAGTTTTGTATAGAACTTGGGCAGTAAGACTTCTTTCAATTTCTTTTGGGGCTGAGATTTTCATTCTAGCTACTGTTTTCCCAGTAGTCAGTCTGGTTTTGGTTCTTTACCACATCAAGGCCCTTTTAATTTTCCGCCATTGGTTTTACTGCTCCCTGCCCTTAAATCTTCTGTATATTTGTGCCTTTAGTTCCTATTCATTATTTGGCATTTTTCTCTTTGGCCCTTGAATATTTTTTGGCAGTGCTAGGTGGTTTTTCTTTTTTGTTTGTTTTGTTTTTGAATGTTCTTTTAAATGTGGTCCTGTCATTTATATGCACTTGGAAGTGATGAAAGGGACAAATAGTGTTAATTTTGTTCATTGCTTTGGAGTTTTGGTAGTAGGCTTTTCTTTCAGTTTTATTCTTTAAAAAAACTTTTTTTTATCTCAGCTTAGTATCACTTTCTACAAAGGGAATCTGTTGAAATCACAGACACTGAAAAAAAAATCTCACTGCCTGGGCTTTATATGAAAGTACATAACAAGGACGATCATAGACACAGGTTTTTAAGTCCTGAGCTAACCTAGCCATTGGATCTCAGTATTCATTTCATATACTGAAAATACTGGTGTCTTAAAAAATTTCATAATTTGTTTCTTAATAAGTGATACTAAATAGAATACATTTCAGATGTGAAAATTTATAAATATAAAACCTCAAGTATAAATGTACATTTTAAAATATATATTACCCCATACATTTTCTTCGGATATAAATTATTAGCAGATTAAAGTATTCTAGTATTATTCAAAAATAAATGCTATATAAAAAAAAACAATGCACAGGTGAGGTATTATTTGATCTTTAAAAACGGCTTAAGAAAACCAAAATGGTATTACTGATGAGTTGAACAACTGCTGAAAAAGCTTTCTGACTCTACCCTGGTAGGATATATTGTGGGAAACATTTATAAGTTATTTCCAGATTTTCTTCTTGACTATTTAATCTTTACATGATCCCATCTTCTTGTGATAACTTGTAGGGAGGATGTGGGATAAGCAGGGATTCAATCCTTTTATTAATGTCAAGCTGTAGCTTTTTTTGTTTTTCCCAAAGGATTTCTTTTTTCATCGTTATGTGTAGATGGAGACTTTAATTTTTTTCTTGAATGTTTATTATTTGAGAGAGACAGACAGACAGACAGCAGGGGGAGGGGCAGAGAGAGAGAGAGGGAGACAGAAGCTGAAGCAGGCTCTGGGCTCTGAGCTGCCAGCACGGAGCCTGACGCTATAACCCACAGACCGCGAGATCATGACCTGAGCTGAAGGCGGCCGCCCAACTGACTGAGCCACCCAGGCACCCGAATGTGTAGATGGAGATTTTAATGCAGTTACTTTTATCATATCTGTATAAAGTGTTCATATTCCATTTGTTTGAAAAGTCTCTGAACCAGAAGAAGAAATTTCTTCTTGTAATAGAAGCTTTTGCCTTGTCAGTTAAAATTTTTAATTCTTGTAGAGGTAGGTTGTGGAGGTACAGAAGAAGGCTTTCCAAATAAATGCACCTTTCTTTGATTTAAAGCCATTAATTATGGGTATACCTAAAAAAATAAGTGATTCAGATTTTACATTTTAAACCAATAAATTTATTGCTATTTAACAATAGCAAAATTATGCCCAAAAGATATAGCAATAATTTGGTAGTTAAAAAGAGCCAAGTATGCTAAAATGCTGGAATCCTTGAAGCAGTTCATCTGTCCTGGAGAGGGAAATTGTGGGTGTATATATGTGTGGGATCTCAAAGTGTGACTTTAATAATCTCAGCTTCACTGGAAGTTGAATATTTATTATTTTTAATGTGTTTTTTTTCAGTTCAGGAGAATTAAGATTGTTTTATGTGTCTGCATTGATGATATCAGTGGGTTGGTTATAAAGAATTTTAATTTTGATAAAAGAAATTTTGTAGTTTACTCTTAACACCTGTGCCCTTTCTGTTATTAAATAATATTTTCATAAAATGTGAACAAAATATTTGAAGAATGAAAATTAAAAATATGAAGTATAACTGAATGGTAAATAAACATAGGATGTGCAGTTTCTCTGTAATTAGTAAATTAAAAACTCAAGTTGCCTTTCTAATTTTCCCATTTTCCACCGTACTCACATTCCTAAAAGGCTTTTTAATTGCTGTTTTATTTTTTAGCAATCCTTCAGTTCTTTGAGCTCCTTCTTTACTCTTCCAAGCTCCTCTTGGTGTTAGTCTGGCCATTGAGACTAGGGATGAGTTAAGTGTATTGGACCTTTAAGTTTTAAGTAGTGTTTGCTATGTCATTTCCTAATGGCATGAACTTGGACAAATCAAAGTCACTTACTATCTAAGCCTTAGTTTATATTTTAAAATGAAGAGTACTTCTTCATGCCCTCTTCAGAATTACTTGGGGATGAGACAGTATATGCAATAGTGTTTTAGAAATATTGTTACCTTCGTAGACATATCCTTTGAGTAATTAAAGACTTTGTTTCTTATTAGTTTTTCTTAACCCTCATCAAGTTATATGTATGTACTTTTTCTTATTTTGACTATAAATTTAATGTATGCTTGTAAAAAGTAGAGAAAATATAGAAAACTTGAAAAGAAATCTGAACATTGTGTTTTCCTGTATTTATGTTTTTAGGGGAAATTTACTTTTGAGACTGAGTTCCCTGAGTGTAAGGATAGTTAGTGTCATATTTATTTTTGGATTTTTCTGTTCTGTTCTTTGTATGCATTAGGCCAAAAAAAAAAAAAAAAAAAAATCAATGCTTGTTAAGTGAATGGGAACTTCCTTAGGTTGTCTTTCTTTCTTTCTTTCTTTCTTTCTTTCTTTCTTTCTTTCTTTCTCTCTCTCTCTCTCTCTCTCTCTCTCTCTCTCTCTCTCTCTCTTTTTGTTTTATGGTATAAGTTTTGGGTGTACAGCTTTATAATTGACATCTTGTATACACTACAAAGTGATCACCACCACAAGTCTTGTTACCATTCATCACCATACAATTGACCCCCTTTACCCATTTTGTTTACCCCCCACCCCTCACCCCCTTCCCTTCTGGTAACTACTGGTCTGCGTTTGTTTTATTTTGTTCATTTGGGTTTTTTTAAATTCCACATATGAGTGAAATCATAGGGTATTTCTCTTTCTGACTTATTTCACTTAGCACAATATCCTCAAAGTCCATCCATGTTACTGCAGATGGCAAAATTTCGTTCATTTTTATAACTGGGTGGTATTCCGTTGTATATACACTATCTTCTTTATCCTAACTATTCATCTGTTGATAAACACTTAGGTTGTTTCCATGTCTTGGCTATTACAAATAATGCTGCAGTTAGCTTAGGGTTGTAAATATTTTTTCAAATTGGTGTTTTCATATTCTTCAGATCAATACTCAGAGGTGGAATATCTGTCTCATATTGTAGTTCTATTCTTAGTTTTTTGAGGAATCTCCATACTGTTTTCCATAGTGGCTGCATCACTTTACAATCTCATCAACAGTGTGCGACGGTTCCCTTTTCTCCACATCTTCTCCAGCATTTGTTACTTTTCTTTGGTAATTCTAGTATGTATTAGGTGAAATCTCATTGTGGTTTTGATTTGTATTTCCTTAATTATTAGTGATGTTGAACTCTTTTCATGTATTATCTGTCTTTGGAGAAATGTCTCTTCAGATCTTCTGCCCATTTTTTAAATCAAATTTTTGGGTTTTTGTTGTTGTTGAGTTGTATGATTTCTTTATATATTTTGAATATTAACCGCATATTAGATATGTGGTCTGCAGATATCTTCTCCCATTCAGTACGTTTTCTTCTCTGTGCAGAAGCTTTTTGGTTTGATGTAGTCTCCTTTATTTTTGTTTCTCTTTCCCTTGCCTTTGGAGTCAGATACGTATAAAGATGTCACTGAAACCGTGTTAAAAGGCTTACTGCCTATGTTTTCTTCTAGGAATTTTATGGTTTCAGGTCTTACGTTCAAGTTTTTAATGGATTTCAAGGTAATTTCTGTGTGCGGTATAAGACAGTGGTCTAGTTTCATTCTTTTGCATGTTGCCATCCAGTTTTCCCAACACCATTTATTGAAGAGCCTGTCCTTTCTCCATCATATGTTCTTCCTCCTTTGTCAAAGGTTAATTGTCCATATATGTATTGGTTTATTTCTGGACTTTCCTTTTTATTGATCTGTGTGTCTGTTTTTGTACGAATACCATACTGTTTTGATTTTTATAGCTTTGTGGTATAGTTTGAAATCTGGGAGGATGATCCCTCCAGCTTTGTTCTTCTTAAAATTGCTTTGACTATTTGTTACCTTTTGTGGTTCCATACAGAGTTTACAGTTATTTGTTACAGTTCTGTGAAGTATGCCATTGGAATTTTGATGGGTATTGCATTGGATCTGCAGATTGCTTGGGTAGTATGGACATTTTAACAATATTAACTCTTCTAATCCATAAGTAGGGAATATCTTTCCATTTATTTGTATCTTCTTCAGTTTCTTTCATGAATATCTTACAGTTTCCAGTGTGCAGGTCTTTCACCTCCTTGGTTAAATTGATTCCTAGGTATTTTATTCTTTTTGATGCAGTTGTAAATGGGATTATTTTCTTAATTTCTTTAGTCTGTGTGTATTTCTGTCTCTTTTTCTTATTTGAGAGAGAGAGAGAGAGAGAGAGAGAGAATGGGGAACAGAGGCAGAGAGAGAAGGGGAGAGAGGGAAAGAGGGAGAACGGAGGGAGGGAGAGAGAGAGAAAAATTTTAACAGTTCTATGCTCAGCGCAGAGCCCAACATGAGGCTTGATCCCACGACCGTGGGATCATGACCTGAGCCAAAATCAAGTGTCAGATGCTCAACCTACTAAGCCACCCAGGCGCCCCTGTGTGCATTTCTTAAAGTCAAAAAAGCGTGGTGAAATTTTACTGGGCATTTAAAGAGAGAAAGGAAGACATCTGACTAGCAGAAATAATAGTGGGTGCGTATTTTAAGCTGATATTTTTCTACTGGCTAAAATAACAAAGGAAAACATGATACAATCATTCATAATATTCTCTGGCAGAAGTTAGGAAATGAGTTAAAACTGTTGGATATGGAACCATTGGACAATTTCATATCAAAGTAGATTGATATTTATTTAGCAAGAACAACGTATAAAATTTAAAGACTTTTTTTTAATATTTGGAAATTGTAACAACTTTCTTTTTCCTTTTTTTAATTTTTTGTTAAACAGGATGGCTTAAATTCCTTGGTCCTTGATTTGGATTTTCCTGCTTTGAGGAAAAACAAGAATATAGATAATTTCTTAAATAGATGTGAGTAACCTTCATATTTGATCCTATAACTATACTTTTGATAAGAGATTTATGTGTGATTAACATTATAGTCTATAAACTATTTAGTTTGCTAGTTGGTTCACTTAAATGCTGCATTCTTTATTTTTAAAGAAAAACTGCAGATCTAGTTGCAGTATGTTAAAGTTCAAGGTTTTATATAAATTATTCAGACTAAGTTTAGCACAGGTTATTTATGGCAGTTCAAAGAGAACTTTTAAATTAATGCCAACAATTTTAAGACTTAGATTTACACTGCTTAGGAGACTTAATGAGCCTTATGTTTGTATGAATGTAGACATGTCGGTCTAGGTAATGAAAGATAATGCGATAACAATTATTGTCATCTATGCAGTAACTTAATATTTGCCAGCATTGATGTTGGAGTGAAGGTGTAGATGAGGTTGAATTCTAAGAATAAATTCTCAAGATAATCTAATACACACTTTATATCATCGTAGTAAGCTTTTTAAGTTGGAATTGTTAGAGACTGTGCTATTTTCATGATTAAACAATCTTGTCTTTAGATACTATATCTACAATATGTGATTACTACTTCCCAAAGAAGTAGACTATGAAAATTTATTACTAAGATTAGCCTTGCAAGTAATTTCATAGCAGCTCTCGGCCGTGATTCAGAATGCACTGCTAGGACGCGTGGATCCTCATTGTTCAGCTGTCATCTTGTCAAGCAACAGAATAGCTTAATTCTTACTTTTTGGTTGTCAGTACTGTTTGTTTTATATGTGTTAATAAACCATGGAATTTTGGTTCTTTCATGTAAAGTTAATATGTATCTTAGCTTTTTAAATAGCAACCTTTGAAAACTGACAGATTTAGCTAAAAACTAATCCCAGTTTCTTGAAATGAAAATTTGTTTACAAATATGGTGATTATTGTAAAGTATTGTTTATAAATGTAATCTTTTTTATTGCAGATGAGAAAATTGTGAAAAAAATCAGAGGTCTACAGATGAAGGCAGAAGACTATGATGTTGTAAAAGTGATTGGGAGAGGTGCTTTTGGTGAAGTGCAGCTGGTAAGAAAGTATTTGTTTTCTTCTTTTATATTATTTTTAAAGACAGGGTTTTGTGAAATACTACCAACAGCCCCTGAGTCGATGTTATTTTTCTGCCCAGCCATGCCAGAATTAGTTTTGTGAGCTTGGTCAAATCATTCAATCTCCAAAAACCCTCAGTGTCTTCGCCTGTAAAAGGAGGTAATTGTAAACTGATACCCCACGTTTCTTGTAACTCTGAAACACTGAGATTTAGAATCAGGCCAGTGTGGTTTCATACATGACCTTTTCAGCAGTTAATATTCCCCAAGAACTATTGTGTTTTTATTTAATATGTTCAGATTAATAACATTTATTCTTCCTTAACAGATTTTATTTAGATAATATGAGAAACATTGTAGTAACTGAAAGACATAATAATAACTGAAAGTACATATGAAATTTATCTGTGCAGATGAAAGTGGTACCAACTGGAAATATAAATGTTTGTAATAAATGTCATTTGTATTAATGAGGAACTGTAACAATCAATACTCCTGTTTTTGTCACTCGAATACAAAATTCCACTTTTTGTCCTTACAGATTATTGTCTTTGATTAAATTATGGGGTCAAATTCTGTCTTTTGCTCAGTAGTGTTCTTCTGTTTTTTGATGGAGCATGAGAAAAACACTGATCACTGTGTGTTAGCATAATTTCTTTAGGAACAAGTCGCTTTTGCTTCTCTTTCATTCCTTCTTTTTTTGATAGGTTTATTGAACTTGTAGATCAGGGTAGTGTAATAGGTGTGATATATATCTATAAGATATTTGAAAAAGTCTGTTATGCTTAAAGAGGGTATGGAGAAATGTCAATGAATAAGCATATGGAAAGACAGTTTTATAATTTAATAGACATATAATTTAATAGACAGCTAATTTAATAGCTGTATCCTAAGGAGACTGAGGAAGGCATGAATTGTACCTTGGACAGAGATCCCCAGGGACAGATTTTAGAGTTCTCTCTTCTCCTATTCACCACTTTATTAATAAGGCATTTATTGTATGGGGGCAGTGGTGACACGGTGAATAATTTTGCAAATGAGTTAAAACTGAAGTATGAGGATGATTTCAGATGATAAGCCAAAATCCAGAAATCATTAGTTGGGAAGGCCATTGGCCAATAAAAGTGAAATTTAACCAGAATAAAGAACTGTACTTAGATGTGAAGAACTCAAGAAATAGATTCCTTAACAGTAATTATAAATTAAAGAACAATTTTCCTTTAATGTAAACCAAGCAAGAGTCGTTGGTGATGTGGCTGTCCAAAATAGTAGAGGAAGTTTGGATCGCTTTGATATAGGTGTTGTGTTCTCTCTTTTGAGATGATTGGGCCATAATGGAATACTCATTCTCTGTGCACTGTTGCCCTGTCTTAAAAGGCATGTTGGTAGAGGGTACTCAAGGGATGGAACGCTCAGGGACTTGAAATGATGCCATCTGAGGTGTGGTTGAAGGGATTGAGATGTTAATTTGGAGTAGATTTGAGGAGTGGGCTGCCTTGGAAGGTAATGTGCTTTTTGTTTGTTTTGTTTTGAGTCTCTGAAAGTGGTGTAACTTCGGCTGGTAGAGTGCGCTTGGAGGGGGGGGGCGGGGGGAGGGTCAGAGATTAGATTACGTGGTAGTTGAGTTGTGACAGGTCCTGCAAGATAGTGGAAAATACAAAGTAGTTGAATCTTATCTCTGCCTTGGCCTAACTCAAAGATTATAGTGAGTACAGACAAGTTTCTCAATCTCTCTGAGTTCCAAACTATAGAATACAGATGATAATACCTGTGTCATGGGTTTGTTATAGGGGATTAAGTGAATTAAAAATAAATAAGCCTGGGGAGCCTGGGGGGGCTCAGTTGGTTAAGTGTCAGACTTTGGCTCTGACACTCACCACTTGTGAGTTCGAGCCCCGCATCGGGCTCTGTGCTGACAGTTCAGAGCCTGGAGCCTGCTTCAGATTCTGTGTCTCCCTCTTTCTTTGCCCCTCCCCAGCTCATACTCGATCTCTCTCTCCCTCCCTCTCTCTCTCTTTCTCCCTCCCTCTCTCTTTCTCCCTCCCTCTCTCTCTCTTTCTCTCTTCCTCCCTCTCTCCTTCCCTCCCTCCCTCCCTCTCTCCTTCTCCCTCTTTCTCTCTCAAAATAAATACACACTAAATAAAATTAAAAAAAAAATAAGCCTAGTTATAGTGTTCCCTGTTAGCCACTATTAAAATTATTGCCTATTTGATACATAAATTCATAATACAAGTATCTGAAATAAATACATTGTTTCTTCATAATCAGGATTCAGTGTAGATAAGAGAGAATAGAATTTGGAATTCTGTTTTTGAAGGAAATGTGACAGTTTTTGGCTTGTCATGTTTTTGTGGCAGGGTAGTCATTGTTCTGTGTTAGGTTAGTTTGATAATTCAAATTCAATACGTTCAAGAAAGAAAAGGAAAAGAAGAGGGTTTTATTTTTGTTGTTAACTTTCCATTCCAAATTTTATTTTCTATAAAACAAATTCACATGTTTTTAAAAATGAGAAACACTTTAACATTCCATTAATCTGCTGACCTGACCTAAGAACTTGGAGCATGTTTGTTTTGGCGTTAGCTCTTTGTTCTGTTACCTTTGGCAGGGAGTCTTGAAAAGAAGGATAAGATTCAAAATGAAAAGTCCAAGTGCTTCTTCCATCGTCTTTTAGAGTCGATTTGCATGTGTTAGATAAATTAGTTTGACAGCTGTGTAGGCAGTATTCCACATTTGGCACATCTTTATGATTATGTTTTTCTAGTCATCCAAAGAAAGTTTTACACTAGTAGGTGCAGATTTGTCTTACGGAATACTTTTTTTGGTCAGGTTAAAAATGTATTACCACAGAGGGCCCACTAGTCCGTTTCTACAACGAAAATTCTCGTTGTAAAAGTAACTTTAGTGTGCCACGGCAACTATACTGTAGTATTTAGGAGCTAGAGTCAGACCGCTTACACTTGACTTCTGACTTGCTGACTAGCTGTCCGTGCAGACACTTAATCACTCTCTGCCTCAGTTTCTTATCTGCTAAATGAAGATAACAGTAACATTTAAACCCCATAGCATTAGTGGAAGAAATAGATGTAATTAAATTTGGAACAGTTTCTTAGAATATAGTGAGTGCTTAGTAAATATTAGCAGTTAATTGCCACACATGAAATGGTTCATGTATCCTTCCATCAATGAAGTATTTAATCAGGATCTGTTTTGCTTCAGGAACTTTGCTAGCTTCTAAAGATGCGATGACATAGCCTCAATCTTTCTAAAAGTGGTACTTCTGTGGAAGAGATAGGAATTTTACTTTAAATAAGTGAAGTATTTTCAAATTATGATAAATACGATGAAGGAAAAGATCTGGATGTCATGAGAGAGAATAACGGAGGGATGTGCTTAATTCAGGTGGGGTTGTTAGGAAAGACCTCACTGTGAGAAAATGACATTTGAGTTAGATGTAAAGAAGTTAGGCACATGAAGAAGAGGGACTGGGGTGGGAGTCAAAATACAGAGGGAATAGCATGTAAGAATGCCATGAGTCAAGAAAGTACAGGGGTGCCCGGGTGGCTCAGTTGGTTAAGTATCTGACTCTTGAGTTTGGCTCAAGTCGTGATCTCATGGTTCGAACCCTACGTCGGGCTCTGAGCTGACAGTGTGGAACCTGCTTGGGATTCTCTCTCTTCCTCCTCCCCCTCCTCCCTCGCTCACACACACTCTCTCAAAATAAATAAACTTTAATTAAAAAAAAAAAGAGGAGGTGCTCAGTCATTTAATTTATTTGAGCCTAATTTTCTTCACCTGAAAAAGGCATTTATTTATAGATTGAAAAGTTCTATAATTCTAGGTGGGCAGAATTGGTTTAGCTTATTATCTTTTTTCTCCCATCTACAGAGGTGATGTATATTTATGTTTTTATATCATGAAAAGTCTGTAACATGGGTGATCTTACCTGATACCACTATTTTTAGATTCTACTGTTTAGGTCATTTATCACATCTCATTTTTATGGAAAATAATAATATTCTGTATATTAGGTTGATTAAGAGCAATACTTCGGAAGAATAGTCAGAGTCAACTACTTTTGTTTCTATTCTATCATGTATAGATTTTCTGTCATCAAAGCTTTAATTTCCTTATCTCGGAGTAGCAGTAATAATAGAACATACAAGAAATTTTTTGAGGACTAAATTAAGCTCTACATGTGTGGGACTTACCAGGGGTCTGGCACATTGTAGGTATTAAGTAAATACTGTCTGTTGTCACTTTTGCCAGTTTCTAAGGATTTATAAATTTAAATGTTTTAATCTTTTAAACTATTTTTTAATGTTTATTTTGGAGGGGGGGGAGAGAGAGAGAGAGAGAGAGAGAGCAAGAGTGAGCATGCATGAGCTAGTGGGGGTGGTAGTGGTAGTGGCAGAGAGAGAGGGGGTGGGGGAGGGAGGGAGGGAGACCGAGAACCTGAAGCAGGCTCCGTGCTATCAGCGCAGAGCCCCACTCGGTGCTCAAACTTATGAATTGTGAGATCATGACCTGAGCCGAAGTCGTATGCTTAACTGACTGAGCCGCCCAGGTGCCCCTAAATGTTTTAATGGTAAATGAATAATCCGAAGTGTTGCTCTAAATTTTATATGTATTTATGTGTGTTGGTTTGCTAGAGCCACTGTAACAAAAAGCACCTACTGTGACTTAACCAACAAAACTTAATTTTCTCACGGTCTGGAGGCTACAAGTTCAACATCAGGGTGTTGGCAGGTTTGGTTTCTCCCGAGGCGCCTCTCCTTGGCGTGTGGATGGCGCTGCCTTGTTGTGTCCTCACATTGTCTTTCCTCTGTGCTTGCTTGTGCCTCCTGTGTCACTGTGTGTCCTAATTGCCTGTTCTTAGAAGGACACCAGTCAGATTGGATTAGGACCTACCCTAATAGCCTCTGTTAACTTACTTGCCTCTCTATAGGCTCTGTCTCCAAATACAGTCACATGCTGAGGTGCTAGAGGTTGGCTTTCAAAATATGGGGGGTCAGAAGGAGACAGCACACAGTTCATCCCATAACAGCATGTGTATGTGTGTTGGGATGAACGTTGCAGTGAAATTACCTTTTTGAACAGGTATGCATGCTTATTTCTTTGTTTACAGTTACATAGGACATAATCTACTTTTCTCTGAAAAAGAAAGGTATGAATTCTAGTCTGGCAAATGTCTTCTTAAGGTACATATTTAGTCTTCATCTCTGGTAATAGAATATACATTGTTCTTTAGTATTCCTTTGTTAATTGATTAGTAAATGTTTATTTAATGTCAGGTAACCGTTATAAGCTTTGGCAATACGTCGTATAGGTCAACTACTCAGACAAGGCACCTGCATTCATGGAGCTTTTATTTTGAGCTGGCCACTATTATAGTGTCAAAAAGAAATAGTGGCCTAGCTTCTAAAAGAGAGTTCTAAGTTAACCTTCTTAAATGTAATGCGTGTATCTTAGGAATTGCCTATTTATGATTCTTTATTGGGGAAATGTATAAAAAGTTTTCCTGTTCAATAGTGGAAATACGTTTAGCATTAAAAAAAAATCTTTTATGTTTATTTATTTTCGAGAGAGAGAGCGTGAGTGGGGGAGGGACAGAGAGAGAGAGGGAGACACAGAATCCCAAGCAGGCTCCAGGCTCCTGGCTCCCAAGGTGTCAGCCCAGCGCCTGATGTGGCACTCGAACCCATGAATTGCGACCTCATGACCTGAGCTGAACTTGGCCGTTCAACCAACTGAGTGACCCAGGCGCCCTTAGCATTTTTGTTTTTGAAGTTGTATCTTATTTTGGAGTTTGGGGCCACATGTTTAGTTGGGTTTGTGATGTTGCCTACTCACTTTTCTTAAGAAAAGTATTCATTAAATTTTTCCTGTGGTTTTATTTAAAACTACACAACTAATATATGAATGCATTCTTGCTCTCAAAGGTCTAAATTGCTTAGAATTGGGTAGAATAAAATGTGAAAATCTCCTTTTATCATGTCTTCTCTTTATTTCATTTTCAAACATAAATGTAACTAGCCTCTTGGTATTCTTTTAGTGCTTTGATAGTTGGAAACATTGGGAACTGATACAAAACTAGGACCAAATTATTTTCAGTGGGTATTTATATTTTATTGTAATTGTTTTCATTCTAGAAAAGTTAAAACCTTTCCCTATTGAGTTATAAAAATTGCATCAATGCCGATTATTCTTCCTTAAAAATAAAAATTCTTTTATTTATGTGACAAATACGTTTCTAGTAGAAGTGAGATAGCATTATGCTTTTTAAAATCACTGATTGTCCCACTACTGAGAGATAACTACTTTTATTACTTTGATGTATGGCTTTCTCACTTCTGTTTCTTCTAAAGATTTGTGTAATGTATGAGTGTCTTATATGTGTGTTAAGGAATCATATACATGGCTTTGTAATTTGTGGTTTTTTAATGTAATATTAAATAATAACACACACTTTTATAGCAGTTACATTCCAGGCAGGCTTCTAAGCAACTTCTGTAGAGTAACCAGTCTTCCTTCACAACACTCCTACAGATAGATGTTGTTACTATCATGCCCATTTGGCAGAGAGGGAAATTCAGACAGGATGGATAACCTGCTAAAGTTCACATAACTACCAAGTGGCTGAACTGAGACTCGAACCTAGGTAGAGGACTCCAGAGTCTGTTTTCTTTGTCGGATGGTCGTAATCATTTTTCTGTGCCAGAAATAGAGACTTTGTGTAACCTTATTGGTTGCACGGTGTTTTCTCTTACTCAATCTCTCACTAGTATTCTGCTCTCCTTTCTTGAAATACCACTTCTTCCGGTGTTCCTGGCTCTTCCGAAGTTTCCTTAGTGGTTCATTCTCCACCTGACTTGTAAATATCGTAGTTCCAAAGACCAGGCTCTTGTTTCTTTGATCTGCATTCTCTCCTGAGGTGCGTTCATCCTATTCCTGTGACTTTAAATATAGTCCATATGATGTCAAGGCTCAGATTCATAGCTGCTCTTCAGAATTTTCTTGTTTGCTGTCCACTCCTATCCGTGGTGGCTTATTTGATATCTCCATTAAGACGTGTCACATGTAAGGGACGCCTGGGTGGCTCAGTCGGTTGGGCATCCGACTTCGGCTCATGATCTCAGTCGTTCGTGGGCTCGAGCCCGCATCGGGCTGTGATGACAGCTCGGAGCCTGGAGCCTGTTTCGGATTCTGTGTCTCCCTCTTCTCTGCCCCGCCCCCTCTTGCTCTGTCTCTGTCTCTCAAAAATGAATAAACGTTAAAAAATAAAAATAAAAAAAGATGTGTCACATCTGAAACATGTAAAATTAGAATGCTTGATTCCCTAACTTTTCCACAAAGTTGTAACCCATCTTAATTAATGACTCCACTATTAATCCAATTGCTCAAGCCAAAAATTGGAAGTCATTGATTTCTCTTTTCTTCATTTTAAGAAATTTAACTTGTTAGTGAGTCCTACTCATAACGTTTCTCCAGCCTAATTTTTTTGGTTCACTGTCATCACTGTCATCCAAGACACCCTTTGATTTCTAGTCAGGTATGAGTATCTCCTTAGTATTTTCTTTGGTTTTCCACTGCTGTAATAATGTTTCCCCATTGTACGGTTGATTTTTGGATTGGCAAGTGCCGATGGAGAAACTATCAAGACCGTGCTTATTAAATCTGTAATTCATGCTGTTCAGGCTCAGCTGGACCCACATTACTATTTGACTGACTGTTTTTTCCCCATTCTTCATATTCTTGTATTTTCATGTATCACTCCTATCTTAACCCCCATTTTGGATATGGGTATAGTAGAATCAGGGGCTTTTCTAACATGTTTTCTGTTTTCTTTCTGAGATACATAAAAGGTGGGAAATACAGATCTGATTTGCCTAATATAAACTGCTGTTAATTTGATCTTTTTAAAATGTATTTATTGTATCTCTCATTTGCGTTTCATGGCTCCCTTAACTACTAAAGGAAGCATGAAGACTTCATCCTGGCCTTCTTGGCCCTTTTTTAAGATGTCACTAATTTTGTTTTTGAAATCTTATTTTCCATTATGCTATTCATCCTGGGCATGCTACTCATTTCAGAGCATGCTCCTTATTTTCTTGTCTCTTTCTTCAATCATGTTTCACTGTCTTTCTCTGTGTTCATTTTGAAAGAAAACTTTTTCCTGTTCTCCTTCTTCCTACCCTTTATCTGAGTGTGATATTTCCTGTGCATCTTTTAATTCCATAAATTTATGTAATTTACCATATTATGCCTTGTGCTGTAGTTTATATGTTTGTTTCTTTGAATCCTTTTATGTGTTGTTTTGAGAGTAGGAATCGTATCTTTCAGATACTTTCGGCATTCCCATCTGGGGCTCATAGCCACTTATATGAAAATAGTTTGCCTATAATCTGGAGAGATTATGTTTAGTCAAGTACACAGTTTAAGAAGAATGTGTGTAGAACAGCAAGGAAAAAGGGAGAGCCCTCACCATGTGGCCATTTGTCAGTTCGGCTGTAGACATTGGTAAGCAATATGTGTGTGCAGCCAGATCATATTTGTGATTGGATTTTTCTTGTCTTTTTGTATCCTGTACAACACAGAACCTGAAACATAGAAAGTGTTTATTGAAGTGAATTAATTGTGATCTTTCATGATCCCTGGGCTGAGAGGCTTCCTGGGATCCAGTGTGCTTCAGGGATACAGATGATCAGTGACGGGACTCAAGGCAGATGTGAGATGAGGATCTTCTTTTTTTCCCTTCCCACTGGCTTGCTTTTAATTTAATTGGTTTAAACTAAGCTTTTAAAGTAGAATCAACCAGAAGGAAAGAGTATAAGGGAAATGATTTTCTAACACTTGTCATGTTAACTCAAATTTTTACTTCCTTTTTTGGAGTGAATTTGCTGGTTACAAGGTTATTTCTGAGTTGGCAAGAATTATCTCCTTCCCTCCATGTTTTTGTGATTCCTGTATTCCCTCATTCAGTCTTGGCTGCCACAACCAGACCAGACAAAAGCATGAAGACGCTCTTTTTGCATTTTTAGTGGAAACCTTAGCAACACAAACTAACTGCTCCAGGTCTGTCAAACTGGATTGTCTTATTAAAATAATCTAGTGTAATTTTTGATACATAGATTTTTAAAGTTTATTATTTACTTTGAGGGAGAGAGAATCCCAGGCAAGCTTTGCACTGTCTGTACAGAGCCTGATGTGGGGCTTGAACCCATGTACTGCGAGATCATGACCTTCGCCAAAACCAAGAGTTGAACACTTAACTGACTGAGCCACCCAGGAGCCCCAGTTGTAATTTTTTTATATTAAAAATCAATTTGTGGGGCACCTGAGTGGCTCAGTCGGTTAAGCGACCGACTTCAGCTCAGGTCATGATCTCGCGGTTTGTGAGTTCGAGCCCCACATCAGGCTCTGTGCCGACAGCTCAGAGTCTGGAGCTGCTTCAGATTCTGCGTCTCCCTATCTCTCTACCCCTCCCTTGCTCATGTTCTGTCTCTCTCTGTCTCTCAATAACAAATAAACGCTAAAAAAAAAAAAAAAAAAAATCAATTTGAAAACCTCAAATGAGGCATTTTGTTAAGAATGACTTTTGAGGGGCACCTGGGTGGCTCAGTTGGTTAAGCGTCTGACTTCAGCTCAGGTCATGATCTCACGGTTTGTGGGTCCGAGACCCATGTTGGGCTCTGTACTGACAGCCTGGAGCCTGCTTCAGATTCTGTGTCTCCCTCTCTCTTTCTACCTCTCCCCCACTTATGCTCTGTCTCTCAAAAATGAATAAACATAAAACAAATTTTAAAAACAACAAAACAGAATGACTTTTGAAAGTTTTTGTCACAAATGTTCCATGAGATCTAGGTCCATTTCAGGATTTTCCAAACATGTCTTGTCTCTAGTACATTTAGGAACGTTTCATCTACCTAAAAGTTTTTTTTTTAAGAAGTACATATTTGCTGTAGAAGATACAAATAAGCAAATATAAGAGTATAGAAGTCACCTAGAATTCTATCAGTTGAGATAAAACCAGTGTTCACTCTTTCACCTGTTTTTAGTGTGTTTTATATTATATAGAGAGAGAAAGGGGGGGAAGTGCATGAGAGCGAGAATCATTTAGATAGTGCTTTTGTACTTGTGTACTTTTGAAATTAAAAATGAGGAATATAAACATCATTTCTCTAACAAATAGAAACATTGGAATAAGAGCAACTTTTTTGTCTGTCAGGTAAAGGTTCATAATAGAGTGAACATGGTAGTGTTAGCTAACATTTTTATAGAGTATATTCTATGTGCTAATAAGTATTTCCGTTCATAATCTCATTTTGTCTTTGCAACAGTTCCGTGAGGTTCTTACGTAGATGAAGTCATTGAAACTTAGAGGGGTTAAGTAAGTTGGCCACATAGTTCACAAATAGTTAGGATTTTTGCAAAGGTTTGTTGACATCTAAATCCATGCTTTTAAGCAGTACTCTGTACAGTGTGGTAATGAATGGCTACTATATCTGACTGTTTATCCATCCATATTGAATAGAGAAGGAACAAAGGGGAGTGTACAGAGATGCTGAGGGAGATTATAATAGAATCTTTCAGAAAGAGACATCCTCAGAAGGAAGATCAGTGGAAAGCAGCTTTCCTAAAGTAACAGCGCTTTATTGTAGTTCGCTGTCATACTAGTGCTAATGAATTTTCAAAGTATGAGATAGCTGTTTGGCATGAATACAACTATTGCCTCTTAATGTTTGTTCTATAGATCAAGTCAAAGGCTACAAGCCGGTGGTTCCTGACTCTTGTGTTACGAGCCAGTGAAGTGTTCTATCACAGTAATTTAAATGAAACTCAGGCCTCATTAACTAGAGCATCTAAGCAAAATAGTTTTTATTTATTAAACATTTTATAGCTTTCAGGGATAGCCTGGGTGGCTCAGTCGGTTGAGCGGCCGACTTCGGCTCAGGTCGTGATCTCGCAGTTTGCGAGTTCGAGCCCCGCACTGGGCTCTGCTGACAGCTCAGAGCCTGGAGCCTGCTTCGGATTCTCAGTTTCCCTCTTTCTCTGCCCCTCCCCCACTCCTGCCCTGTCTCTCTCTCTCCCTCTCTCAAAAATAAACAAACACTTAAAAATTTTTTGAAAATGTGAAGCTTTCATATAGAAATAGATATAATTTTGTTGAGTTTGCTGAATTGCATATTCAGCATTTTGCCAACCACCAGGCAGCCCCGCAAATGAAAGTTTATACTCTGACTAAAGGAGTTTATGAAGCAGACACGTAACTAGATTGTTGTAAGTGCTGTGGAAGCACAGAGAGGGAATAGTTTTCATAAAGAATCGGCGAAAGTAAAGTGAATAAGTCTGTTTCTCATCTTCAGAGAATTATACCTATGTCGTATAAATTTTTGTGTATTTGAATGAATGGTCTTTTGTTCCTGGTTTGTTTTGGTTCAGTATAAAACATTAAAAATATTTAACTATTTTCTATCAGCTGACAAAGAGGTTTTAGTTTCTGGTCATAGCTTTGCTTTACAAAATTTTTAAAACTCTTGTCACGGTACGAGTCCAGCATAAGTAATACCATGGTATAAAGTGATTGCGTGACCCTTAATGTTTAATGGATTACTTTTTCTAATGAAGTTAGGAAGCATTCAAAATCTGATTTGTTCTTAGAATAAATGAAGATTTGAAGAGTGACATAAATATAGAAGGAGTACCTTAGCAATCTCTTTCTAATAATCTTTTATTTTATTTTTTAAATGTTAATTTGCCTATTTTTGAGAGACAGCGAGTGTGGGAGGGTCAGAGAGAGAGAGAGAGGGAGAGGAGAGAGAGAATCCCAAGCAGGCTCCACACTGTCAGCTCAGAGCCCAACATGTGGGGCTCGATCCCACCAAATGCGGGATCATGACCTGAGCCCAAATCAAGAGTTGGACGCTTCACCGATTAAGCCACCCAGGTTGCCCACGCTCCTCTAATAATATTGTAAACATTTTTTTTTAAAGCAACATTTAACACCGTTGTTGGAATTTGCTTTGAGATAGTTTGCTAATCTGATACAAATCAATTAAAAATCTGGTCTATCTGCTGTGGGAGGGATTTCTGGTTTTCAGACGAGGATCCTTTGTGCCCTAATCCCCTGCCCACCGCCCATGTTTTCATATTGCTTTCACATGTGTTTATTTTCAGCATTCTATAAATGTCCTAACACTCTCAAAAAGAAGGAATTGTGTTTCCAGTTTAGTAATTTAATATAGAAGATAGATATAATGTGTGGCCCTCATCGTAAATTTGACCCTTTGCATATAGGATTCTTTTTATGTAAAATTAAAATATGTCAAGATTCTTCAAATTTTAAAATATTTTAAAATGAGAAGTGATGTAACTTAATACAAAAACCTTAGTAATCGTGACTTTTGATTAAGCAGTGTTCCTTCTGGGGTGAATTTCTTTATATCCACAGTGATATTTTGTTTGCTTATTATATCGAATATTGAGAGGGGATGTTAAAATTTCCAACCTAAGTTATGGATTTGTCTGTTTCTTTCTTTAGTTCCGTCAGTTTTTGGTTCCTGAATTTTAAAGCTTATTTATTAGATGCATACATATTTAGAATTTTTATGCCTTTCTGGTGAATTATACTCCTTTTATCTGAATTCTTCCCCATTTTTTTCTTTGAAAGTCTTTAATAATAGAATAATAGTATGATCTGTTCACCTTTCTCTCATAAAATTATTTTTGTGTTTTTAAAAAATCTATAGGTTCGTCATAAGGCATCACAGAAGGTTTATGCTATGAAGCTTCTTAGTAAGTTTGAAATGATAAAAAGATCAGATTCTGCTTTTTTCTGGGAAGAGAGAGATATTATGGCCTTTGCCAACAGTCCCTGGGTGGTTCAGGTAAGCCTACAAACTTTTCTAAATTTATTTCCTTTTTTTGTAAGTGCTTATTATCCAGGAGATGTGATTTTGTATGTTGAAAGTCCTGTATCTCATTCCTATAGTAACAGTGCTGTCATTTTTAATAAGATCTGATTCGATATGCTTGTTTAATGTTCCTAAATAGTATGTCATATAGACATGACATGTAATTCTTAAATTGGTGTGTGAAATCAAGTATTATTTGCAACTTTTTAGAAATTCCTTTATGAACAATTAGATCGGTTACCAGTGTGCCGTTATTCCCTGCCTACACTTTCTCACGATTTACATAATAGGAACAAGAACCAGCCTGTCTCAAAAAAACCCAAAACTTCCTACAATAAAAATCTTGAAAATCCTCCCAGAGTCCTTTATATATTACCTACTGTGTACGACAGCATTGTGCTTCCTGAGTCAGCCTCTTGTTTGTGAAGTGAGGAATTTATAATTGTATTTTGCCTCCTTTTCAATTTTATCCCTTATTAGCTTTGCTTCTCTAAAGATGTTTTTATATTAATATCTAATTCTGCAACCATTTTGAACGAGTATCACGAGTAAGATTAGGTATGTACGAATACATGTTCAGAATGCTTGCTAAATGATTTGGGAGTTTGATACCTTGCTTGTGGAAGGCAATTTGCGGGTAAAAAATTTTGCCACATGAATGACGATGTCATTTAAAAGCTCATTACTATTGCTTTTTTAACGGTGTTGAGCTTCAGTGCTTTCTCTCCACTTAATTTCTGTTATTGTAGCTAGTGAATAGAAATTCTTATATGTGTACCTAAAACTAAAATTTTTGTAACAAATTGTATATCATAATAATTTACTTAAGGAATGATGGTAATAAATTATTCCACTGTTAGCTTTAAATTGCTTTCATAGTAACAGAATCATTGCCGTTTCTAGTTCTGATCTTTAATTTTGCTAAGCGGACCCTTATAAAATGTTCATTGAGATAAAGAGTTAATGGGTCTGTGGACGCCAGTCAGTAGTGAAACATTGTACAATTGAAAAAGTAACATAAGTCTGGCTTTCATTTGTTTATCTCTACGATGAAGGATATTCCATGCACCATTATATGTTTGAAATGTGTGATTTTGTGTGAAAACTTGTAAAAATGACTGACTTATTTCTGTTTATTGATTTAATTTTATTATTCAGTGATTTTCAATATATTTACAGAGTTTCAGTACATTTATAGAACATTTTTGTATCTCAGAAAGAAACCCTGAAACAATTGGCAGTTTTTCCCCAATCCACCCTGACTCTTAACTCCTGGCAACCACTAATCTGCTTTCTAGGTCTGTGATTTGCCTATTTTGGGTGTTTCGTATAAATGAGATTATACAGTATGTGGTCTTTTGTGATATCTTCTTTCACTTAGCTTAATGTTTTTAATGTTCATTCATGAATAGCATGTGTCAGCCCTCCGTTTCTTTTTATGGCTGAATAATCATCAATTGTGTGGATATCCCACATTTTATTCACTCATCAGTTAATGGACACTTTGGTTGTTTTTACTTTTTGTCTGTTGTGAATAGTGCTGTTACGAGCTCTTTCATGTGGATTTTGGTACATATGTTCACACATTTCTGTTAGGAACCCACCTTGCAGTAAAATGAATGGGTCATAGCATATACTGTAATCGATTTTAGCAGATTATTTCCCACATCTCAGTGCTTATTTTTTCATGACTATTCAATATTTAATTGTATGAAGGTCCCCATACTTTGTTACTATACTCTTGTTGGAAAGGGCTTTAAGAATTTTTCTTATATAAATTATGATACACCGTATATTTTTGGCCCATCTCTATTTCTTAATATGTATTCTTAGTGTGATTTGAATTTAATAGAGGAATATTGGTGTATTGTAAAAAACTTACTCCTTTGCTGATATAGAAGACTTTTTAATGCCATCTCTTATGTACAGTTTACTGTGTTCTTTGCCTGTTTTTCTAATGTCCATATGTTTATGGTGAACACTTCCTTATTTTTCTTTATAGTTTTATACAACTAAGTAGGTGTGTACCCTTAAATACTTCAGTTTACTTTTAGCTTTTTGAAATTTAAGTTTAGGTATCTCTTTTAAAGTTTCTCAATCTAGGGTTTCCCTCCTCCTCTTTTGTGTCATCAGTTTATTTGTGGAAGAAACCTGGATTTTGCTGCTTTTGTCTTTGTGTAGTTTAACTTTGTAAGTTGGTAATTGGATATAGAGGATCAGAATCAGGTATGATTTTGGAGAGGGTGGCAGGGCAACTTCATGGGTAGTGTTTTTTTTTTCTGTTAGGCTAATGTCTGGTTTCTCTCTGTTATTTTACCAGCTACATGTGCTTAATGCCTAGGTCCGTTAATTGATTAAGGATTTCAGAATGGTGGTGCTCCAATTCAGTCATGCCTTTTTTTTACCCTCCTAGTCGTTCTTTTTTTACTATATTGACTGGAATAGTTCTATAAAGAAAAATATTCCCCCATTTACTATTTGCTTACCTAGTAGTATAATTTCTGGGTAGAGAAGGACAGGAAGGACAGGATAAATCCTTTATTTTTTTCCTTACATTTACCAGTTTTCAAAATAAAGGATTAGTTTCCTTTTATTCTCTAAAGGTGAACAATTTTGGGGGTGATGTATCAGTTTGAACTCAGTCTTAAAACCTGTTTGATGTTTCAGTCCTTTGAATATCTTTTTGATGCTCAAAGTTTGACACCTTTGGCAAATGATATCCTGTTCAGGTTGGTTCCTGAGTCCTTTTCCATCCCTTTCCATCCCTTTCCATCCCTTTCCATCCCTTTCCATCCCTTTCCATCTCTTCCCTTCCCTTTCCCTTTCCCCTTCCCCTTCCCCTTCCCCTTCCCCTTCCCCTTCCCCTTCCCCTTCCCCTTCCCCTTCGCCCCTCCCCTCCCCTCCCCTCCTCTCCTCTTCCCTCCCCCCCTCCCCTCCCCTCCCCTCTTTTTTCCTTTCCTTTCTTTTCTTTATTAAAAAAAAATTCTTTTTTAGTGTTTATTTTTGAGAGAGATACAGAGATAGAGCACAAGTCGGGAAGGGCAGAGAGAGAGAGGGAGACAAAGAATCCAAAGTAGGCTCCAGCCTCTGAGCTGTCCAGCATAGACCGCAATGTGGGGCTCAAACTGAAGAACCGCAAAATCACGACCTGAGCTCAAGTTAGACGTGCAACCGACTGAGCCACCCAGACACCCCAGTTCCTGAGTCCTTTTGCTGTAAACTTAGCCGTCTTTGATAGCTTGCTATCTGATATTGTGGGAAGTTCCAGACCAATCTTGTACATTTTCTGTCCTTGATGTGGAATTAATCATGCTTATACCTCCATCTTTTAATACATGGATGAACATTTCTTTAGACTCGATCCCTGGCATTGGATTTGCTAGGTCATATGGTGTGCACATTTGACACTTTGATAGATGGTGCCAAATTACTGTGTAAAAAAAGGTTTGTATGAGTTTATATTACTCTAATTATTTAACACTTTTATTTCACTGCGTTTTAGCCAGTACTGGAAATTGTAGTTATTTAAAATTTGTATTAGTCATATCCTCAAGAAAAAAAGATGTTATTGTGTTAAGCTGCATTTCCTTGGTTAATTATGAGGTTCAAGATATTCCATATGCTTGTTAGTAATTTGTATTCCTTTATCGCTTATCCCATTTTTCTGTGTCGTTTCGCTGTTTTAAAATCGATTTATGGGGTGCCTGGGTGGCTCAGTTGGTTAAGTGTTAAGCACCCGACTTTGTCTCAGGTCATGATCTCGTGGTTCATGGGTTCGAGCCCCGTGTTGAGCTCTGTGCTGACAGCTCGGAGCCTGGAGCCTGCTTCGGATTCTGTCTTCTTCTCTCTCTCTCTGCCCTTCCCCCACTCATACTCTGTCTCTGTCTCTCTCAAAAATAAAATTAAAAAAACGTTAAAAAAAAATAAAAGTGATTTATTAGAATGGTAATGGACCCTGTATAATGATTCTTTGTTATATATGTTGGAAATATATTCTCTTGGACTATTACTTGTCTGTTGCTTATTGAATCTTTAAACATAAATGTAGTCACATCTATGCATTCTGTATTTTGATTTTTGCTGGGGAATACCTTCCCCATCCTTAATTTATAAAAATATTCCTTTATACTTTCTTTAAATTTTTATATTTGATTTTATTAAAAAATTTATTTTTACTGTTTATTTATTTTTGCGAGGGAGAGAGAAAGAGTACAAGTGGGAGAAGGGCAGAGAGAGAGGGGGACCCAGAGTCTGAAGCAGGCTCCAGGCTCTGAGCTGTCAGCAGAGAGCCCAGCACGAGGCTCGGACCCACCAACTGTGAGATCATGACCTGAGCTGAAGTCGGAAGCTTAACCAGCTGAGCCACCCAGACGCCCCTAACTTTTTATATTTTAATTTTGAGAGGAGTGGGAGTCTATTTCTGAGTCACCGGGAATTTATTTTGTTTTATGTGTGAGATTTTCACAAATGGGCAGCCACGCCCAATACCATTTGTAGAAATGCCTTTTTTCCCATGAAATAAATGAAATGTCCTTTATATCATTGACTAAATTACCATATACACATGAATTTCTTTTGACTCTGTTCTGTTATTTTGGTTTGTTATTTGTTCCTGCACTAAAATCACATTGTTGTATCTGGTAGGGCACGTCTTCTCATTGATTTCCTTTTATAATATTTTTGTGGCAGTTCTTAATCATTTTTTTCTATGAAGTTAGAATTAGCCTTTCGTTCTGTTAAAAAAATACACTACAGTTATTTCTTGCATTGCTTTAATTGATAGATATTTTTGGTTCTTTGGATTATTTTGGAATATTAAGCCCTCCCATAACAGGATAGTATATCTCTCTGTATACAGTTTGGTTTTCAGTAAACTGTTTGCCATCAGATATGTTCAGAAGAAACTCAGGCATAAGAAAATTGGTTTTTAAAAATGTAGACGTTATAAAGTGCCAAAAAAATAACATTGGTTCAGTCTTTCAGGATAGTGTTGAATTAGTAGAAATTTTTATCCTTATCTTTTTTATTATTTTAAACTTAATGATTAAGTCTGATGTTTGTTGAAGCTTTCTGAGTAAGCTAGTAAAGGATTTGGTCTATTTGTGCTTAGCTTACCAAGTACTTTTTAATCAGGAATAATGTTGAAGTATTTAAAAACGTTTTCTTTAGCTGCTTTCAAGATGTTTTTTTTGTTTAATCTGTTACTATAGTACACTAAATTTTTTTCAAGGTAATATAAAATGTAAAGAAAATGCCACTTGCTATAATTTTGTATTCTGAATAGAGTACTGAATTTGATTTACTAATATTTTAAGGAATTGTTTGTCTGTGTGTATAAGTGACATTTGACCTTTGATTTAATTCAAAGTTTTTTTTTTAATGGGTGATGGGCATTGAGGAGGGCAGGATGAGCACTGGTTGTTGTATGTAAGCCAGTTTGACAATAAATTATATTCATAGAAATAAACAAAAAAAACACATGGGCTTTCTTGATTGGTTTTTGTATCATGGTGAGACTACCCTAATAAACAGTTGAGGAACATACCACTTTTTTCTGAGCTTTGGTACAGTTTATATAAAATAGAAACTCTTCATTCCCTGAGGCTGAATTGAACTTACTTGCAAATCTTTTTTTTTTTTTTTTTAATGTTTATTTTTGAGTGGTGGGGGAGGGGCAGGGAGAGAGGGAGACACGGAATCTGAAGCAGGCTCCAGGCTCTGAGCTGTCAGCACAGAGCCTGATGTGGCGCTTGAACTCACTGACTGCGAGATCATGACCTGAGCTGAAGTTGGACACTTAATGGACTGAGTCACCCAGGTGCCCCTTGCTTGCAAATCTTTAAGCAAAAATTTTCAGTATATTTAATGACAAATATTTTAGCTTTTAAAATTTATTATGATAAATTTCGAATGTACCCCAAAGTAGAAAGAAGGTATATTGAATCCCTGTGTACTGTTCAGTCAGCCTCAACAGTTACCAACCATGGCCAGTCTTACCATGGTTCAGTCACACCAGAAATTGGCAATTTTTTTTTTTTTTGTAAAGGGGCAGTTAGTACATATTTTAAACTTTGTGGCCCAAGATGGCCACAAATCAAAGATTTTACGTTGATAGTTTATATAATGAGAAAACACATTTGTACACATTGTTGATGAAATTCAAAATGTGATAAAAAGTACAATTTTTTAAAATACAAGTCTGTTAAGGAGAAGAGTGAATTTATTTTCTGGGGCAATAACATTTTGTTGAATTGGGGTTCACAGTCAATGTTTGTAGATGTTCTATTAATGCTAATGTGTAATAAGATATTTTACATATTTTATTAGAAAATACCTTTTCACACAGGTAGGTACTGCCAGATACTATTATCCAACAGCATATGGTTTATTTTTTATTTATTAATAGGATTTATTTTTAAAAAGTTTTACATTTATAGAAAAACTTGAGGAGATGGTAGAGAGCTCTCATAATACCACCACCCTCCCACCCCGTAATGTCTCCTCTATTAACATCATAGTTTTGTACATTTGTTACAAATAATGAACCAGTATTGATACATTATATTAACCGAAGTCCATAATTGGTTCAGATTTTCTTCATTTTTACCTGTGCTCTTTTTCTGTTCCAGGATCCCATCCAAGATAGTACGTTACTACATTTAGTTATCGTATCTTCTTAGGCTCCTCTTGGCTATGGGAATTTCTCAGACTTCCTTGTTTTTGATGACCATTACAACTTTAAGGATTACTTATCAGTTAATACCGTAGGATATGTGTATAGTCTTCTATTAGAATTTGATGTTTTTCTCATTATTTAGATTCAGGTTATGAGTTTTTAGGGAAAGACTACAGAGGTAAAGTGCCATTTTCATCACTTGTTACGAGTATATACCAATACCTTATTTATGACTTGATGTTGACGTCGAGCAGAGTATTCTGATTGAGCATATTTATCACTTGGAAGATGTTTATAGAATTCTGTTGAATTCTTATCTTGATATTTACATTGTAACAGTGTCATCACACTGCAGGTTAGTTACTTCCAACTGCAGATTGGGTAGAAGCTTCTCAATTACAGAGTTTAAATGGATTTTGAAACATGAAACAGCAAAAAGAAAAAAAAAATCCTGTTGGAACTGTGAGACTGTAGTTTGAGCTCAGAAAATACATCCCTTGCAAATTTGTGCACTTGAGTGGAGAGCTCACTTCTTGTTTTGATTTTGACAGCAATGGGAAGTATAAAAAGGGGCTTGGTGTTAGCTGTCATCAAAAGTTTAAGTTTTGTAGATAAGCCCTATTTTACCTTGTCATTTTAGGTTGTATTAATTACGAAACATTATTAAGGCTGCAGCTAAGGCTAATTTCCATGCTATTGAGTGTTCAGTAATAGTAGTTGAGGATGGTCTTGATGAGAAAAATTTCAGTTTCAGCTCTAAGCTCAGATCATTGCAGTAAAACTTTACCAGTGCTAAGCCGTTGATTGAACTGCTGTATGGAAAGTGAGTCAGGATACACATCTTCTATTTCTGACAAAAACAGATGAAGATGGTTAAGTCCACAAAGAGCAAATAACAACCATTAATAGTGTTCATTTATGACATGAGATTCAAATGTATTTTCCACTGAGTTCTTATATAAGATCAGTATTACAGAGACTGACTCCAGACTTAAATGTCATACATTTTCACAAGCTTTGTAAATTTGTCCAGTGAAAACCTTTTCTGCTCCACATATATTTTTACCACCGTCTTTTGTTAACACACCTACTTCAGTTTGTACTGAATTAGTGTTTTCTCAGCTCCTTCGAAAATATTTTTGCCTGTAGTTGACCTATGCAGACTGTTTATAGAGGCTAATTCTTTACTTCATATTTGGCACTCACTCCTCCAATAAATGGTAATAACTGCATAGTGTCAGCAACATCTGTTGACTCACCAAGAGCTGAGAAAAACCACTCAAAATCATTTACCTTGTTTTTTAACTGACTACTGATATTGCCCCCAGTGTCCTCAACTCCTTGAGCAACTGTTGTTGAAAGACTGATAGCGTCGAGTTGATTTCCGCTGGACACATTTCTTCTGCTGATGCAGTGGAACACAACTTAATTAATTCGCTGTTGGTAAATGGCTTTTCTTGCTTGCCTGATAAGCCATCTGGAAGCATTCTTTGGTTTTGGTCTTACATATGTTTAGAAAATTTTAACATTTTTCCATAGCTAATTTTAATCTTTTAATTTTGAAGTACTAAAAAATTACAAGAATTCTTGAAAGACTTTTTGCTCTCCTACCCAGTCTTTTCTCCCTTTCTTCTGAGAGAGCGCTTGCTGTCCTAAAACTCGGATGTTTTTTCTGTACTCAACCCTCCTTTCCTTCTTCCCAACTAGATCTTTTATCATCCTTTTTATTTTTCTCATGTGATTTTTGACTAATTCAGGTTTTTATTTACCTCTTGTCAGTTTATATTTTCTGTGACGGTATCCGTCTTCTTTTCCACTTTTGTATTGAATAGAGTATATGTACATTTTTTAGTCTTAACATGTTTTTTTTGTTTTATTTACAAAATAACACCCTTACTTTGTTTTTTTTTTTTGTAAGTATTTACTGCTTTAAAAAAATTCCATAGCTCCAGTTTTCTTTAGATGTATATTGTTCTTTTCTAGTTTCTTTATCTGCCTAATTTTTATTGTCCTTACTTTACAGTGCAGAGACCTGTGTGATTATTGGATAGTGAAAGGATAAGGAGAAATACCTATAAATGCATTTGAAGTTATAAATTTCCTTTTGAGTCCTGCTTTATTTTTGTCATACTTTAAAATATTTTTTTTTTGTCTTAAAAATTTTTTTCTTCATGTTTGTTTTTGGGAGAAAGAGCACAAGCAGGGGGAGGGAGGGAGACATAGAATCTGAAGCAGGCTCCAGGCTCCGAGCTGTCAGAACAGAGCCTGATGTGGGATTCGAACCCAGGAACCGTGAGCCAAAGTTGTACGCTTAACCGGCTAAACCACCCAGGTGCCCCATGTCATACTTTAAAAAAAAAAAAAAAAAAAAAAAAGATTTTATTTGTGACATACACCGAGAAATATATAAAACAAACAACAGGATTTATCACAAAGCAACACCCAAGTATTTACTACTCAGGTCAAAAAATAAACATTGCCAGAATTCCAGAAGTTCTCTTGCACTCTTTCCTAATCACTACCTCCGTGTGTTCCCCCGAAAATAACCACTCTTCTGACTTTATTAGTAATCATTTCCTTGCTTTTCCTTCTCGTGTATCACCTAAACAAGCACCCATGATCTTTAGTTTTCCTGTTTTTTGAACTTTATATAAGTGAAATCGCTGAATACCTCTTTTGTATCTAGCTTTTTTGTTCAGCATTATGTTGGAAAGACTTATCTAATCTAGATTGCTACAGTTTATTAATTTCATTGCTGTGTTTTATTCCATTGCATGTATATATCATAATTTATTGGTATATTTCAACATTTTATTTGTTACAAGTAGTGTAAATGTTTCTTCTTTTTAATTTCTTTTTTTTAATCTTTATTTATTTTTGAGAGAGAGACAGAGTGTGAGCAGGGGAGGAGCTGAGGGGAGGGAGACACGGAATCAGAAGCAGGCTCCAGGCTCTGAGCTGTCAGCACAGAGCCCGACGCGGGGCCTGAACTCACGAACCGTGAGATCATGACCTGACCCGAAGTCGGACGCTTAACCAACTGAGCCACCCAGGTGCCCTGTAAATGTTCTTGTACTTAATTCTGCTGCGTTTATTCCTAGGAGTGGCGTTTTGGGGTACCTGTAGTCTATCTTAGTAGGTGGTAATAGCTTTTTTTTTCAATGTGGTTATAGAGGTTTAGTTTCTAAGTTCCCTTTGTCCTTGCCAGCACTTGGTATTGTCACTTTTAAAAGTTGATCATTTTTGTGCTTGTGAAGCGGTGTTTGTTTCACAGTGATTTAAATTTACCTTTCTTTAATGAAATTTCATGCCTTTTCGTCTTTGAATATCTTCTTATGTGAGTATCTTCTTATGCGTGCTTAAGTCTCCTCATTTTCCCATTACGTTGTTTGTTTGTTTGAAATGATTGATTTCTAGGAATTCTTTTTCTTTACTTTGAGCATGAGTTATTGCTTCGGTTCTAGTTTTTCCCTATTTATGGAAACCTTTTCTGTTTGCGTTGCTTGCTTCTGGGGGGGTGGGGTGGGACGTGGGTGGAATATACAGATAACTTTTCTTCTGAATTTGTGATTCCTGTCTCTCTGGGGGGGTCAGTAGCAACCTAGCTAGGTGTAATATCTCTGGTCCCACTGCCACTGCTCTAGTCTAGGTGCTGGTAGCACCTGCCATATGCTGCTTAGGAGCAAACCGTGGAGAATAGGAGAGGAGAAGGCCCTGTTTTATTAACTGTGGCTACCAGGGACTCGCTCTTTTCCAGTGGTGTGGTGCTTACTCCCTCTTCTTCTGTCCATCGAATGTGGTACCTCAAAGGTTTTTCTCAACTGTCTCTATCTCCTCAGCTTTCTTCTCTGTGAATTAGGTGCAGTAACTTGTTTTGTTTTCGGAAAGCTGTTTTTTTTAATTATGAATTCTTTGGGGTTTTTTTTTTTTTTTTTTTACCTTGTATGTTCCTCATTTTTACTGTTTCTCTTTTAAAAATATTTCTTTTCTTTTTTTTAATGTTTGTTTATTTTTGCGAGAGAGAGCATGAGCAAGGGAGGGACAGAGAGTGAGAGTGAGTCTGAGGCAGGCTCCAGGCTCTGCGTCAGCACAGAGCTTGATGCAGGGCCCGAACTCATGGATTGCAAGATCGTGACCTGAGCCCAAGGCGGACGCTTGCCCGACTGAGCCACCCAGGCGCCCCTCTTTTAAAATATTTCTATTTAAATAGATTTTTGTATTCTCTAAGAGGGAAAATGACTCATTTATGTATTTCTTGTCAATAAGCATGAGGAAGATAACCATATACAAAGTTTTGTCTGATACTTCCTTTTCCATTAAAGATGTCCAAATCTAAAATCAAAGATTTCATAAAATTAAACTCTCTTGCTTGTAAAATAATTTGCCTTTTTCAGCAGTAATGATACTTTTGGGTTTTGTTCCTATTAAGCTTTTGGTTTTCTTTTTTCTAAAAAAATGTTTTTCCTTCCCGTTTTGTTTTCCAGCTCTTTTGTGCTTTTCAAGATGATAAGTATCTGTACATGGTAATGGAGTACATGCCTGGTGGAGATCTTGTAAACCTTATGAGTAACTACGATGTACCTGAAAAGTGGGCCAAATTTTATACTGCTGAAGTCGTTCTTGCTCTGGATGCCATACACTCCATGGGTCTCATTCACAGAGATGTAAAGCCTGACAACATGCTCTTGGATAAACATGGACATCTCAAGTTAGCAGATTTTGGCACATGTATGAAGATGGATGAAGTAAGTAATCAGCAAGTAAAAAAATGCTACTTTAAAAAACAGTTTTTTTAATCTTTATTTATTTTTGAGAGAGAGAGAGAGAGACAGAGCATGAGCTGGGGAGCAGCAGAGAGAGGGGGAGACACAGAATCCGAAGCAGGCTCCAGGCTCTGAGCTGTCAGCACAGAGCCCGACATGGGGCTTGAACTCACGGACCGTGAGATTATGACCTGAAACAAAGTCAGACGCTGAACTGACTGAGCCACCAGGCTCCCCCAAAAATGCTACTTTTTAAAAACAAAAATAAAAGAAACTTCAAATCTTTATTTTTTTTGAGCAAAGATAAATTTAGTTTTGCTAACTGTGTAGTGACTGAAACAAAACTTTTTTTAACTGATCATCTTGTTACAGAGTGCTTTATTTATAATTATGTAGCATTGGATTTGGTGAATATAAGAGAAATAAGAATGCAAATAACTTGAGGCATCTTCCTCATAGAATGTTGATAAACAGTTGCTACCAATCGAAACCACTGCATGTGTAAAATGATCCAGGTGAAGAAATAAGACACAAAATATAAATTAAGGTACATGGGTTTTTCCATCACCATTATTATTTCTGTATTTTTCCTTTAAAAAAAAAAAAGCTAAGGTAAGAAGTTTATGATCCTATCACCTGCTAACCCTGTCTGCGTCAACCACATTGAATAAATTTGGGAGCATCATCTGTTGTGTACTTTACCTGGTAAACAATTCACATTTTGATCAGTAGATTCAGTAGTGTTAACGTCATAGCCGATTATGTTGATTTTATTCCTGTTGTAAAATTTATCTCTTTTTCTCTATAAGTGTACCGTGTAATTCCTGTTCGTTTTTTAGTTTCCCTATTGGATCTTGGGGGGTGACTTACATCCATCAGACTTTCTAAATGTTAATATAAACGGACAGCGGACTGGATGCCATCTTCTGTATGGTGTTTATAACCTTCCAGTATGCCTATATCGCTGTTCATATTTCATAACCACAATACTTTATCAAAGAAAAAAAGAATATCTTATAAAGATACTTGTTGAGAAGTAAGCTGATTTTCCTTCTCTTTGCCTCTTCCTCATGCCACCTGCGTGGCATTCACTCCTGTCGATCCTACTGCCCCCATCAGCGATCTGTAATGTTCCAAGCTCAGCTCAGATTTTACCTCATTTAGAAAGTCTTCCTTACAATCCTAACCTGATGGATCACGTTCCTAATGTTCTTACTTATTTAGAATTTGTGCTGTGTTTCACAGGCCATTTTCACGTATCTAGGTTTGTACGTCCTGTCTACTCAACTAATACTTAACATTCCTTTCTCCTTTGGTCTCCTTCCTGGATTTTGTCCTTGTGTCCGTGTTCTGCATTCATGAGTCCGTGTTTAATAGATGGAGCATTTGTCCCCAGAGCTCCCTCCTGTGGTATGAAATGGTTAATAGTAAAAATTATCTTCAATGAAAATAAAGTATAAAATAATTTCTAATAGGATGCTAAACCTTTACTACCTTAGGGTAGTAAAAATAAAAATGACTAAGGAAAGAGGGGTATATAGAGTGTGAGAAACAGGACAGAATATGGTATTTATAGCATAATCTTACAAGCACGTAAGTGAATACTAAATTTAGCAATTTAAATATCTTAAATTGTCTCTTAATAAGACAAAATAAAATGTGGTTTATATAATTATGTACTATTTTTTAAGTCAGGTACATATAGCTGAGCTAATTATAATCCTTGGTTCATCGCTTATTGTTGTTAGTAGTCAACAGAAAGGCTTCATCTTGTTTTTAGTTTATAATGTTTTCCCCCTTTCTGTTTCAGTCTTATTCTCTCTCTCCCTGATAAACAACCAGTGTCATGTGTTTACTATAAGTTCTTGCACGCTATCGATATGATGTACATATGTATAAATGGTATCATGGCATGAATGTCATTTTTTTAAACTTTCTTCGCTCAACACTGTTTTATATCTTTTCTAATATATGTAAATTAGCTCATTGCTTCTTAGTATTCCGTAGGGTCTATCTGTTAATTTCACTTATTCCCCCTTATGTTGGATTCCTAGGCCACGTCCATTCCCCTGCCACCAACAGTGCCATGTTGAACCTAGTTAAACTTAGATGCTGAACATCTTTAGGTGTGGCCCATGTGTATTCTGACAAGGGTTTCCTCTAATACATGCCTAGAGGTGGGACTGCTGACTCAGAGGATACGTAAAGTACGAACTACCTGACCTCTGGAATGGCTGTGATTGTCACAGCCCCTGCTGGTAGTGCATTAGCGACCCTGTCTCCGTGGCGTCACTCCCCCTTCCTATTACTCACTCTCTAACTCTTACCAGTTCCATGGGTGTAAGGTAGTAGCTTAAAAAAGAAATTGCATTTCTTTCATAACTAATGATAGCAGACTTTTCTTCACGTAATTGCCAGTCGTTTATCTCTTGAATTACTTGTGTGTGTCTTTTGACCCTTTTAAAAGCAACTTGTTGAAGTGAAGAATTCCTTATGTAATCTCGATAGTGATTCCACAGATCTTCCGGTCAGCTACCCGTTTGTGTCTTTCGAACAGAAATTCTTATTTTCCATGTAGTGAAATAGGTATTTTTTAAATATTGAAGTTTAAAAATGTTGTTTGTTTTACCCCAAACTTCCATGCCTCAAGTGATAATAATGATGAGAACAACTATGTATGTTGAAGAACAAAGGAGTTTTTTATTAAAAACTGTAGTACAGGGGCGCCTGGGTGGCTCAGTCGGTTAAGCGTCCGGCTTCGGCTCAGGTCATGGTCTCACGGTTCATGGGTTCAAGCCCCGCGTCAGGCTCTGTGCTGACAGCTCAGAGCCTGGAGCCTGTTTCGGATTCTGTGTCTCCTTCTCTCTGTGACCCTCCCCCGTTCATGCTCTGTCTCTCTCTGTCTCAAAAATAAATAAACATTAAAAAAAAATTAAAAAAAAAAAACAAAAAAACCAAAAACTGTAGTACATAGAATTCATAATCTTGTTATTTTAGCTGTTAATGTAAATAGTGCTGTTGCATATTTCAAGTTCATCACTTTATCTGCCTCTGTTTGATTCTCGTTATGGCCTCAAAGCTGTTAGAGGTGCTCCTGGCTTCATTCTCTTTCGTCTGCTTGTCTGTGGATAGTATCAGCACCCTGGGGTGTGGGTCAGGTCTGGCCTGTGGCCTGTCTTGTACTAAAAACGGTTTGTCCAGTTTTAAAAGATCGTTTAAAAAAAAAGAGAGAAGGTAGTAGATAGAGATCCTGTGTGGCCACAAAATCTAAAATATTTATTGGCCCTTTAAAGGAAAGTTTGCCAACCCTTTACTACAATATTGACCGAAATTCTCAAATTATTTTTTAGCTCTTCTGGCATCATATGAAACAATATGCCATGGATAAATGCAAAAATAAAATACAACTAAAAATTATACAAGGACTAGACTAATTTGTTACTGTCACAGTTCATTAAGAGTAATGGTATATCTCATTAAGTTCGCTCATTAATAAATTGTGGTTAATACAGGGTTTTTTTGATGCTGTTATTCTTTTTCTCTCTGGAAAAAATATGTAGATGTACGTGAATGCCCCAGTGTAGTATATTTATATCTAGGTGTATCTCCATGATAGCCGAGAAGTACGGCTATTGGAATTACTTGCTGTGTTGGGTAAATTGAGTTTCTCCTTTGCTCGTCATTAGGCACTTCATAGCCACTTTACCAACTTTTAAGGCACGTTTTACATTAGTGTTTTAAATTACCTAGAAATAATGTAAAATTATAACCCTGAATATTCTAGTGTATACTATTTGATTAAATTGAGGCTATACTTCTTTAAAAGCTAATTGGCAAATTGTTACTGTTCATAACCCTTCTAGAAATGACATCAGTTTTTAAAAATGGAGGTGTTTCTACTTGGGTTTCTGAAAAAACCCTATTTTCTGCAAAATTATACATGAAGAAGAACAGGTTTTTGGACGAGGTCGGGACAGACCATTCAAAAGCTATGCAGCTTTGTAACCAGAGCCCAAATGAAAGTAATAATTGGTACCCCAGGAGATAACTGGAATAACAGGCAGCTTTTTGTGCCTGGAGCACTGTGTAGTGCGAACGGAGATGGGCTTCTAAACCAGTTGGGCTGTTTTTAGATAGAACACAAGAAGAAGTAGGACTTTCCGCTAGCCCAAGAAGGTTATGAGGCAGGGGATGTGCCTATTTGAGAAAGGAGTTCCTGGTGCAAGTACTTATTTTTAATTATTAAAATGAAGCAAATAGACTCCTGCCTATGTAGCAGTCAAGCTGAGGCCTTAATGTGTCTGATAATTAAGAACTCCATTTACAAGTTTTCCCACTTTCACAGGAAGCATTTATTATTATTTTTTAAATGTCTGGGTTTTTTTTTAACGTTTATTTATTATTGAGAGACGGCATGAGCATGGGAAGGGCAGAGAGAGGAGAAGACACAGAATCTGAAGGAGGCTCCAGGCTCTGAAGTGTCAGCACAGAGCTTGACGCGGGCCTCGAACCCACAAACCCAGCAAGATCATGACCTGAGCCGAAGTCAGACGCTCAACCGACTGAGCGCAGGCGCCCCATAAATGTCTATTTATTTTTGAGAGAGATAGCATGTGAGTGGGGAAGGGACTGGGAGAGAGAGAGGAAGGCAGAGATTCCCATGTAGGCTCCCTGCTGTCAGCACAGAGCCTGATGCAGGGCCCGAACCCAAGAAACATTAGATCATGACCTGAGCTGAAACCGAGTCAGATGCTCAACCGACTGAGCCACCCAGGTGCCCCATTACAGCAAGCATTTAAGAATAGTTTCCTGGACCAACCTCATGATTTGTGATGGACTGATTTTGTGTTTTTAGTAAATCTCCCCATTTATGATATTTTATCCATTATAAAACGCAAGATATATTTTAGCAGCCATTTAATCTGATCTATTTAAAGTATTTTTGAGGAAGTTTTTGAAAATACATACCTGTTTTTGTTGCTCTCCTGCTTAGATTTCTGTCATCGACTGAATAAAGTTCAAACTCCTTAGCTTGTCCTATGAAGCTTCTTTCTCTCTCTCTCTCTTTCTTTCTTTCTTTCTTTCTTTCTTTCTTTCTTTCTTTCTCTTTAAAAAAAAATTTTTTTTTTATGTTTATTTATTTTTTGAGAGACATAGAGAACAAATTGGGGAGGGGCAGAGAGAGAAGAAGACATAGAATCTGAAGCAGGCTCTGAGCTCCGAGCTGTCAGCACAGAGCCCAACGCGGGGCTTGAACTCAAACTGTGAGATTATGACCTGAGCCGAAGTCGGACGCTTAACTGATTGAGCCACCCACGCGCCCCATCATACAAAGCTTCTTATGATGACATGATACCTTCCACTTTTCACCCTCATTCTCTATCATTTGACCTTTTGTACCTTATGGTTCAGGGGTCTTAAATCACATTTAGTTGTTTTTTATGCCATGAAATCAATAATTTCACGATTCCTGACCTTCATATATGATGTTGAATACAGTTTACTTGGCAGATTCCTACTCATACCTTGAAACTCCAGAGTTTTCTTATCTTGCAAAAGCTCCTCAGGTTACTCCTATGTCCTTTGGACACACCTCCTTTTTGGAGCATTTTCTTCTTTTTTGGCAGTGTAAGTCGAAGACTTGTCTTGTATTTTCTCTGTCCCAGCTCTGGAATCAGTTGCTTCTCTAAGAAGCTCAGATTTCTTTTATTCAAGAATGGGATTTAGAGGGGCACCTGGGTGGCTCAGTCAGTTGATTGAGTGTCTGACTCTTGGTTTCGGCTCAGGTCACGATCTCGCGGTTCGTGGGTTCGAGCCCCATGTCGGGCTCTCTGCTGGCAGTACAAACCCTGCTGGCGATTCTCTCTCTCTCCTTCTCTGCCCCTCCTCTACCCCACGCTCTCTGTCTCTCAAAATAAATAAATAAAACTTAACAACAAAAAGAATGGTGTTTAGAAATCAGTATTTGGGTGCTCGATGTGCTTCTTGCCCCTGGAGTGTCATTATTTCTAGGCCTGGTCAGCAGACACGTGTATACCAAATAGACTATATGTGCTAAACATGCACACACATTCGTATTTAATTCTGTACTTATGGGTCTGTATATATAGGCTACTAAAAGTTCTGAGTTCATACTGATAATTCTGATTCTTGTCCTACACCGCAGGGTTCATTCGCATCCTCCTCCTTTCTGTTTGATAATTGCTTTTTCAGTCAATGAGAAACCTGGCTCTCATTGTCTACACTATATTTACCTACTTGTTCACCTCTAGGATACACTTAAAATTATTTCAGAATTACCAATTCCTACCTCTGTGACAAACAGATTTATTAATTAGAATGTATTATTTTTTGTGCAGTTCCTTTTGTGTTTAGCCTTATAGTATATGTTAAAGATACTGTTTTCCAAAGTTACTTAGGTCATTTCTTTTATCCTTACCCCATTTATTGTGGTTATGTTGTTAATTTACAAAACAGGTTCGTTTCTTACTATATGTATTCCATTTAGTGTACCTCCCTCACACACATCCTGGTTGATATTAATTGTTTATTTATAGTTTTTAAGATGTGTGAAACATTTCCCTGGTTTTAAGATTAAAACTGTACAATTGCATGCTCAGAGAAGGATCCCTGCCTCCTTACTCCTACTACCCCACTCCCATACTTCCTTCTTTCCACCCTGTTCTCTCACCCACCACCCCGTAGGTAAACCAGGTCTTTTTAGTTTCTGGTTTGTCCTTCCTGTATTTCTTTAGAATACGTTAAGAGACTTGTCATAAATGTGGATTCTGTACTCATACAGAACTGGAACAGAACAGAGAACTTCTCCAGGAGATAATTTTAAAATATCTTTCCTAAATGTTTTTTTAAAAAAATTTCAACCTCCAATATGCTGGTCAGAAACTATGGTTGGAATATTTTTCCAAAAGCAGGGTGCTATTAACTCAGTTCTTCAGTCCTGTGAAAGTATTCTGCAACTGATTATTAAACTTGGTCTCCATCTTACCTTTCCTGTCTTCGTTGTTGTGAAGCTTTACTGTTAGCTGATTGGGACTTCACTGTGTTTCTTGAATGTGCTTTATATGACGTCATGCTTGTTTCTTTACTTTTGCTCTTTTTCTGCCCTAGCTGTCATGTCATGGGCTCTCCTTTCAAGCCTGACTTATCCAAGCCTTTACAGCCTAACTTTCTGCCAGTTACGTTTGTATCTTACCCTTTCCTCTCCTTCCTCTAAACCTTTGAATGCTAACTAATTTTTTTTTAAGTCTAATTTCTGGGGCACCTGAGTGATTCGGTTGGGTGGCCAACTTTTGATTTTGGCTGAGGTCATGATCTCACAGTTTGTGGAATTGAGCCCTGCCTCAGGTTCCACCCGGGCTGATAGTGCAGGGCCTACTTGGGATTCTCTCCCTCTTTCTCTCTCTCTCTCTCTCAAATAGAAAATGAATAAATGAATGAATGATTGAATGAATGAATAAATAAATAAATAAGTAAGTAAACCTCTTAATGTTTCCTCTAGTAGAAGTTTAGGATAGTCCATGATAAAAATTGGTTTTATGCTCTGCATTTTGAAGTCAGGTACTGATTTTTTCATCTTTTATCCTAAGTACTGATCCATACAAATTATCACCCTCATAATTTGCCCCATTATTTTCAGAACTTTTATTTTATTTGTATTCAAACTAAAATGGCTTTTATGCTCTATTTGCTATATTCTTGGGAAAGTAAAATGATTGAATTGTTGCTAATATGAGGAATGAAAAGATTGTTTTTGAAATTAATTTCCTATGATTAACATTTTATTGCTATTAAATACATTTACATAAGTCATATTTATAAAATACATGGAACTTCCTTTTCCCAAAGAAAAGTCATAATAGTATGGGGGAATTTATGTAGCTTCCTTATGAGCAGCGTGGGTGACATACTTTTCACTGGGCAGGTAAAGGAAATGGAGGGCATTTAAATTCATCTATAAAATCTTAGCAAGTTTGGACAGAGCTAAAGGTGAATGAGTATTATTTAGTGTTATATTGTTATACTGATTTAATTTTACAGCCCACACACATATACAAACATACACACATGTATATGCTACAACACACACTCACGTACTTGTATTTATGATAGTTCTTATCCTTGTCAAAAAGACATCAGATAGGGAGTATCTTATTACACACCAAAACTAAACACAGATAATGGTGTTTTTACCATTTTGTCAAATAACCTTCATGCCACAGCTCTGTATTTCTAAATATGCAGCTTGGTGGTATAGCTTTCAAACTGTTAAGATCTTTTAATTTAAACATTAGATCTATTTCCCCCATTTTTTTCTCTTAATAATAAGAACCATTTTTATCCAGCCTCCAAACTAGGCTCTTTGTAATCTTAAATACTGCCGGTTCCTTTGAAAATACCAAAGCTTCTAATTCTTTTCTCCAGGTTAGTGCCTTAAGATCGCGTTTTGTACTTCCTTGTAACCGCCCTCCTAACTAATTAGTAGTGTAAGAAAAAGTAACAAAAGGTGTTGACTTGCATGGAATTCCCATGCAGTGTACCACTTTTTACTTCTTTCAGTGATGAAGGCTCCTGTATTTTAGAGTTGAAAAGTTACCCTTGATTTCCCGTAATCCTGACACTTCTAAGCATTTCATGATACATTTACCTCCTGTCCTCCTAAAGCTATATCAGCAATGAAGCTCTATTGGTAGCAATTTGTAGCCACTGTGTATATAATATTAAATGAGTTAGTTGCATTTATGTGTCTATGGTTTTACATACAACTGTTTTTCTTGGTCTCTGCTCTCTACCCAGACAGGCATGGTGCATTGTGATACAGCAGTTGGAACACCTGATTATATTTCACCCGAGGTTCTCAAATCACAAGGGGGTGATGGTTACTATGGGCGAGAATGTGATTGGTGGTCTGTGGGTGTTTTCCTTTTTGAGATGCTGGTGGGTAAGTAAATATTTCAACTTCTGTTTTTAAAAATCCACCTGATGCCACTTTAGTTTTAAGTGAAGAATTTGAAAATATGAGGAAATTAACTGTGTGCTGTGGAAAGAAGTGGAATTTTTAAAAACGTGGAATTAGTTTTATCAGTTATGACAGGTTGTGATTGGAAAATTAAGACCAAGCCTTGCACTGACACAGTGATTTAGTGGATTATAAAAGGAATTAAAAGTATAGTGCTGGAAATAATCTTTCAGTAGACCTTTTTGTATGAAGACAGTGTTAGAATAAGAAGCAAGTATACAGCTGCAGTGGGCCTCCAGTCCCAGATTTTCTTGACCAAGTATTTGTTGTAAATATTTTAAATGTAAAGCTGTTAATATTTGTTTCAGTAATAATAGAGGATTAAAAGTACTCTTTACTTTATGTAATTATGTTACCTAATTGATTCTTGTCAACTATGTTTCTTCTGTTGTATTTATCTATGGTTAGTAAATCTAGTAAAATCATTAATAGTTATTGACCAATTTGACTATCAAGATAAAAATATTTTATAATAATATTTCATTCTCAGAAAACTCAGAGGCATATTTAATAATTTCTTTCACTGTGACCAAATCAAAATTTGAAAGGCTCATGTATTCCAAGACTTTTTTTATATCATCACTTTCATTCTTCAGATTTCTGATTCCAAAGTACTGGGGTCACAAAAATATCTTGTGGCTAAGGAAGCCAGTGACTGAATCATCTGGCTTGGGGATGAGGGCAGATATAGCTAAATCTACTTTCTGGGGCAAGTGTGATAAGGCTGATAACATTATAGGAAATAACTTCAGAGTTGAAAATATATTTTTAGAAATTGAAGAATTTATTTTCTAGAGGATGTCCCTAAAAAAATTGATAGCAGAAAATCTGTGAAATCTGTGGGATAGTTGAGTATGATTATTACTGAAAAAAAAAAAAAAAAGAGAATATTTTGGTAAGTCTCAAATTTAAATAATAATTAGCCATGGACCGTTTTTGTGGCATAAGTTGCCTTCTCTTGGTGACCATCTTGTGTATGTAGTACTGATCTTGCTATGCTTAAACTCATGTCATTGTATGACCTACATTGTTTTGGGCCTTTGTTATTGAAGTGCATCCCTTTATTTATTTTTTATTATTATTTTTTTAATGTTTATTTATTATTGAGAGACAGGGAGAGAGACAGCATGAGCATGGGAGGGGCAGAGACAGGAGAAGACACAGAATCCGGAGCAGGCTCCAGGCTCTGAGCTGTCAGCACAGAGCCTGATGCGGGGCTCGAACTCACCAACTGTGAGATCGTGACCTGAGCTGAAGTCGATGCTCAACTGACTGAGCCACCCAGGCGCCCCTCCAATGCTTTATATGCAGAGTGTGTTCCCTGGTAGCTGTCCATTCTCCCCACCTCTGGCCCAAACTGATGATACATTAGGTGTATTTTGTGATCTTTTGAAAGTAGAATATATTCTAAGATTTGCCTGAAGTCTTCTAGGGATTTAGAAAATAATGTACTTTGGAGGAACTCACATGACACCTTTGAAGGGACCATTTAAATTCCTGCTGTTGTTTTCAACTCTGAGAGTTGAATTTAATGAGTTTGAATGACACTGATTTACAGTATTCTGAGCCTACTCTGGTGCCTGCCTGCTCAGGTTAGTTAGCACTGGACTTCATTTAAAGGACTCTATTGCAGTTAAAAATGGCCCTAGAAAAATCTTGAATTCATTTGTCCTTCCATGCACTTGACAAATTTAAAGTTAACATATTTAAATATTATGAAAAGTGTTTAATTTGCATTCTCTGTTACACTCTGTGTCTTCTTTCTTGGAATTTTAGGGGATACTCCATTTTATGCAGATTCACTTGTAGGAACATATAGCAAAATTATGGATCATAAAAACTCACTGTGTTTCCCAGAAGATGCAGAAATTTCTAAACATGCGAAGAATCTCATCTGTGCCTTCTTAACAGATAGGTAATATACATTGAATTTCTTTGTAGAGAGCCCTTAACTTCTAAATTCGTAGAAACGGAAGCATAGCTAACTCTTATTTGCATACGAAATCTCGTTGTCTTTATCCAAATTGCACTTAATTCTGGGTGAGGCTTTTCCTACTGCTAGGCCTGGTGTTCGGTTACTCTCGTCGTTATGTGTGCGCAATCCCACTGAAATCTTAACTCTGACCTTAACCTTTGTGTCTAAGAAGAGAAAAATAGAACTTGGTAAGATAATGTATTTGAAAGAAATAAGGCTTATGTTATTCACATTTTATCCTTAAAAGTAATTAAGCCATAGGACTCTTATTTGTACATCTTTCGAGAGAAGAGTGTTTGGTGCAGACACATACTTGACTGGTTATAATCTCAAAAGCTTTTTGTATTTGACTTGGGAGTGCCCCCTTCCCAGCCCTTTTATATTTGCATTTGAATATGAGTAAGTCTGCCTGGGAAATTCGATATTTTTTTAAAACAAAATGGGTGAACAGTGTTGTGAAAACCTGCCTCAAAAAGAGAAGATAGAAACTCTTTGCAGTTTCTTCCTTGGCCTTTCTATTTAATTCTTTTAGATTTGTGGTAAGAGTCATTCTATCAAAGGGCAACATTTATAACCGGTGTGTGCACTGCAGTCCAAACTTGACACACTAGCATTATGATCTTAAGGAAATTATTTTACTTTGGGGGGAAATAATTTTACTTACCCATAAATGATGGGGTCAGATTCAATCAACGATAGCTGAGGGCATTTCGAGCTCAAAAGTGCTGTGATTTCTCAGCAAACCATATTGATTGTTAGCCAGTTGCTGTTACAAGGAGTCCTGCAGTGACTGTCCTCATGTATTCATATCTTTCCATGTATTCTGGAGGATAAGATCTTAAAGGTAGAATTCTAGGATACAAACTTTAAAATGAGTTGATGTTGCAGTCCCTATCAAAATAACACCAGCATTCTTCACAGAGCTAGAACAAACAATTCTAAAATTTGTATGGAACCAGAAAAGACCCCGAATAGCTAAAGCAATCTTGAAAAAGAAAACCAAAACTGGAGGCATCACAATTCCCGACTTCAAGCTATATTACAAAGCTGTAATCATCAAGACAGTATGGTACTGGCACAAAAACAGACACTCAGATCAATGGAACAGAATAGAGAACCCAGAAATGGACCCACAAACATATGGCCTGCTAATCTTTGACAAAGCAGGAAAGATCCAATAGAATAAAGACAGTCTCTTCAGCAAATGGTGGTGGGAAAACTGGACAGCAACATGCAGAGAAATGAACCTGGACCACTTTCTTACACCATATACAAAAATAAACTCAAAATGGATGAAAGACCTCAATGTAAGAAGCCATCAAAATCCTCAAGGAGAAAGCAGGGAAAAACCTCTTCGGCTTCAGCCACAGCAACTTCTTACTCAGTATGTCTCCAGAGACAAGGGAAGCAAAAGCAAAAATGAACTATTAGGACCATCAAAATAAAAAGCTTTTGCACAAGGAAGGAAACAATTAGCAAAACTAAAAGGCAATTGACAGAATGGGAGAAGATATTTGCAAATCATATTATCAGCTGAAGGGTTATTACTCAAAATCTATAAAGAACTTTCAAACTCAACACCCAAAAAAACAAATAATCCAGTGAAGAAATGGGCAAAAGACATGAATAGACACCTCTCCAAAGAAGACATCCAGATGGCCAACCAACACATGAAAAAATGCTCCACATCACTCATCGTCAGGGAAATACAAATTGAAACCACAATGAGATACCACCTCACACCTGTCAGAATGGCTAACAACTCAGGCAACAACAGATGTTGGCGAGGATGTGGAGAGAGAGGATCTCTTTTGCACTGCTGGTGGGAATGCAAATTGGTGCAGCCATTCTGGAAAACAGTATGGAGGTTCCTCAAAAAATTAAAAATAGAACTGCCCTACAACCCAGCAATTGCACTACTAGGTATCTATCCAGGGAATACAGGTGTGCTGTTTCAAAGGGGCACATGCACCCCAATGTTTATAGCAGCACGATCAACAATAGCCAAAGGATGGAAAGAGCCCAAATGTCCATCGATGGATGAATGGATAAAGAAGATGTGGTCTATATATACACAATGGAGTATGACTCGGCAATCAAAGAGGATGAAATCTTGCCATTTGCAACTACGTGGATGGAACTAGAGGGTATTATGCTAAGCAAAATTAGAGAAAGACAAATATCATATGACTTCCCTCATAATGAAGAATTTAAGATACAAAACTGATGAACATAAGGGAAGGGACAAAAATAATATAAAAACAGGGAGGGGGACAAAACATAAGAGACTCTTAAATATAGGGAACAGAGGGTTGCTGGAGGGATTGTGAGGGGAGATGGGCTAAATGGGAAAGGGACATTAAGGAATCTACTCCTGAAATCATTGTTGTACTATATGCTAACTAACTTGGATGGTAATTAAAAAATTAATTAAAATGAGTTGATATTGCAAAATTGACACCCAGAGAAGTCACATCAGGGTGTATATCCGTTGATTATAGTTACTTCTTCATTCTCATCAAACTGAATATCATGATTTTTTTTCCATCTGAAGCATTGTTAGTTTTTCTCATTAGAGAGGTTAATCATTTTAATATGTTTATCAATTACAAGATTTGTTAATATCTGATTACCAATCCATGCTGATAAACTCAGAACAGATCCTATATAGTGTTTGATTTGGGACTAGATGGGTTGATGAGGATGACCATAATTTGTGCTGAAAGGTATAATATAAAACAGGATATATAGCACATGTTAATGAAAGGAGTACCATTCATGAGAAATTTGCCTAAACAATTTATTGCGGGGTGGTGGTGCAGTCCAAGGAATGATTGTAAATGGAGAAAAGATATTTTCTTTTCAATTTCTTTTCCATTATTGAAAAGAATTTAATGCCCTCATTGTGCTAGCAGTACTTCCCTCTAAAGTTTACAGGTTTTTTTTGTTTCTATTAAACATAGCTCCAGGGGCATATATATATATATATATATATATATATATATATATATATATATATATATATATAAAAAGATGCTTTTTATGTCCATACAATCTTCATTGAAGACTCAAAAGGTCAAAGAATGAAATTGTTCATCAGAGTTAATACTGATAGCTTCTAGCAATGTGTGAATTCTTTTTAAGAGATTTTTAAAATAACATTTTTATTAGAGAGGCTTTGAATAACTCTTCTGTATCAAAGTTAGACCTGTGTTCATTTTCCATCATGAAGTTGGTCATGCAGTTTTGGCCCATGCAGATGAATATTTTTACTTGAAAGCCTCATGTGTACTTTTGTTTGATACAGACTACAGAGGGAAATACATTTCCTTTTCCATGGCATTTACTATACAGTCCTTTTAATCTAGAGAGATCATATGTTGTAAAATTGGCATTGCTTTTTTTTGAAAAACATTTAAGCTTGAAACTTTTGATAAAGATATCTCGGGGCGCCTGGGTGGCTCAGTCGGTTAAGCGGCCGACTTCGGCTCGGGTCATGATCTCACGGTCCGTGAGTTCGAGCCCCGCGTCGGGCTCTGTGCTGACAGCTCAGAGCCTGGAGCCTGTTTCCGATTCTGTGTCTCCCTCTCTCTGACCCTCTCCTTTTCATGCTCTGTCTCTCCCTGTCTCAAAAATAAATAAAATGTTAAAAAAAAATTTTTTTAAAGATATCTCAAAGTCATTTGTGATCCTTATTTTGATCCTTGTCAAGATAAGAGTTATTTTTTTTGTTTTTTTCATAATCTTTTTGTAATACAGTCTTAACTTGTATTGTTTAGGGAGGTACGACTTGGGAGAAATGGGGTAGAAGAAATCAAACAACATCCTTTCTTTAAGAATGATCAGTGGAATTGGGATAACATAAGAGAGAGTAAGTCAGTAACTTTAAATATTTCCATTCCATCACATTTAAAATCTCAAAAATTGATTCCTCTTTTGAATTAATAAGCATGTTTGATATTCTTAATGATACTACTTTTAAATTGGGAGGTTTCATTTCAAATTTGTTCTGTGGCAATATTCATAACTAAATTAATGTTCCTCAATATCTTAAACTAATTTGTATTTATTAGCAATATTTCTTAATACTTTTATAATAGATTTCTTAATTTGGCACATTTTTTATGAATCCAAATAACTTTCAGAATCAGGGAAATAGCCTTGAATTTGAATGAGTTTGAATTAATAAATCACTATATGGAGACAATACTTTGATGAATACTAGAATAAGCATAGTAATTCATTCTAACTTTATATATATTTGACGTTAATTCATTTTAAGAGTAAGAAATATTTTACTTACAGAGTATAAAAAGCCGAAGACTGAAGAATGTATGTGCAGTTACTGCTGCTTTCAATTTTAGTACCTATAATAATACCATATTCCTCTCCTTGTTTAGTAGATTTATCTATAGATAAAGCTGATCCGATATAGTAATAAAATAGTTAATAAGGTTTTTATTTTTTGAAATGATAAAATGTAAACCATGTTACCAAAATTTTCTATGGTAAATCATAATGTTATTGATTAGTTATATATTATTAATATGTCATGTGCTGGTATCACACAATCGCATATTGTAATTGATATAAAACAAAATCTGGATGGCTAGTGTATATTTGGATTATGCATAAAACAATTCATTTCTTTTCTTCTAACAGCGGCAGCTCCTGTAGTACCTGAACTCAGCAGTGACATAGACAGCAGCAACTTTGATGACATCGAAGATGATAAAGGAGATGTAGAAACCTTCCCAATTCCTAAAGCTTTTGTGGGAAATCAGCTGCCTTTTATAGGATTTACCTACTATAGAGAAAATTTGTATGTGATTTGTTTGTTGCATTTTTATTGCTTTCAAGACTGTGCTATAAAGTTGTCTTACTGTGATACTCTGGACTATAGAAGATAAAGTGTTCATTTGTTTTAAACTGCTGAGTTTCTCAAAAGGACTATCAAAAGTTACTTTTCATTTAATTCCATTATTTCTGAATGTTGTATTCAGTTACAAATGAATGCAAGGCACTGTTCTGTATTCTTTGGGGGATACAGAGTAAGACCAAATACGTACTTTTGAAGGAACTTATCAACTAATGACGGATATAAGAGAATAATATAGTCGTAATGAAGGGTAGAATGTGATATTTGCCTTATGAAAGGTGCTGGGCCACCTGGGTGGCTCAGTCGGTTCAGCGTCTGACTTGGCTCAGGTCATGATTTCATAGTTTGTGAGTTCGAGCCCAGTCAGGCTTGCTGCTGTCACACAGAGCCAGCTTCGGATCTTCTGTTCCCTGCCCCCGCCGTGCCTGCTGCTCCCCTGCTCTCTCTCCCTCTCTCTCATAAATAAATCTTGGGGCACCTGGGTTGCTCAGTCAGTTGAGCATCCAGCTTCAGCTCAGGCCATGATCTCACAGTTTGTGAGTTTGAGCCCTTCATCGGGCTCTCTGCTGTCAGCACAGAACCTGCTTCACTTCAAATCCTCTGTACCCCTTTCTCTCTCTGCCCCTCCCCAGCTCACGCTCTCTCTCTCTCTCTCTCTCTCTCTCTCAAAAAAAAAACAAACAAAAAAAAACATTAAAAAATACCTACATTTTAAAAAGGAAAAAAAGAAAGGCACCAAAATATCTGAGGTGGTTCAAATAGAATGGTTCTGAAGAAAAATAAAAGTCACATCTTTGGGGTGAGGGTATGCAGTCAGGTAAGACCTCAGGGAAGGGGTGGCGTTTGTAAAAACAAGAAAGGGTTTTGAGTGGCCGAGATGTGGGGAGGTTAGGTGACAGCTGTGGGCAGGTGAACCATGGAAGCCAAAGTGTGGCCTGTTAGCACGCGTTGGGACAGAGTAGTGTGGTCCTAGGGCTCAAACACAAGGTGCTTATTGCTGTATTTTGATCATTTGGAAGACCTAATGAGATTGCGAGTGTTTTGCCTACAATCTCTCCATGTAGCACAGAGCCTGGCACAAGACCAGTAAGTACGGATTGACTGCAGTGAGTATTGGGTGTAAAGATTAAAAACTGTTGGAGTTAAGCAGCAGGTGATTATCGTGTGCTATACTGAGGGACTTTTGACTTTGACACGTAGCGAGGCATTAAAGACATTGGAGAAACATATTTGAGAAACTTGGTACTTCCATGTATGGAATGGTAGGGGGGACCAACCATTATGGTTTGCCCAGGACCGAGGGGCTTCCTGGGATGTGGCCAGGGACTTTCATGCTGAAACTGAGAAAATTCTAGGTAGACCAGGATGAGTTGGACACCCTGCCAATGGTAGTACTCTAAAAACTCTTGTCATGCTCACTGAGATGAGGATATGAGTGCCTGGAGAAACCCAAGCATATTTATAGGCAGTGAGGAAGGACCCAGTTAAAGTGAGATACTGATATTTAAATAGAAGTGATGACTTATGTATTATAAGACCTGGGAATCAAGAGATGTTACCTTTGAAAAGGAGGAGAGGGGTCTCTTTTCTAGAAGATTTCTAGATAAGTTAGTTCTAGGAACTCAAAATGAGATGAAGAGGGGGAAGGTATAGGCCATATAGTGACTCCAGTCTCAACAATATTAAAGACTAGAACATCAGATAAGAGTGGGGGGCAGAACAAGTGCAGCATTTTAAATTATCGAGAATGATATAAATGTCTAAAGGGGAAAACAGTGCTTCATTTAAAATATGTTGAAGTAAAAAAGAGAAATCTTTGTGATTGGAGTTTAATTCTGAGAATAATTTGGGGATATTAGAAAATGGATTAAAATGACATGCAAAGAATTTATCTCCTGCCTTTCCCTCTAGGTTATTAAGTGACTCTCCATCTTGCAGAGAAAATGATTCAATACAGTCAAGGAAAAATGAAGTACGTATAAATTTTCACTATTTAGTCACATGTTCGACTAATTTAGTAATATCCATGTGTTTAAAAAGTTCATTTGACGCTACTCTTTGAACCATTTTCTGGTGTTCTTTGTTGTAATACAGTTCACAAAACATTGAGATGATGGATTTATTTGACAGGTAGTATCGTGGAAGATAGGTGGCTAGTAAAAAGATGAATTAAACATAGCTTTTAGGCATAGTTTTAATAGCAAAAAAGTGATAGGTTTATAAACATCTACAATCTCAGAAAATTTTATAATCTTAGTACTCTAAAAGAACATAGATAATAAGCTCTAAGGGTACAGAAATTGTGGAGAAATTAATATTTTAAGTGGGAATGAATTCAAACAAAGGTTAATTTTATCAAACTAACAATATTTTGCGGCCTCTATAATTTGTAACCATACACAAAAGTAAATTGTGCGCACGCATACACGTTAATGAGGATGCTAACATTTTCTCCTTAAAATTTATAGAAAGTAAAAAGATTGGTTAGATAATTTTGGCCTGATTTATTTTAGGAATTTTATAAAGCATGCATACATTTTAAATTTCTTTTTTGTTTTGTTTTAAATAGGAAAGCCAAGAGGTATGTTGATGTCACTTATGTTGAAAAACTGAGAAAAACACATCCCTCTGACAATGTTTTGATAGAGCCATTTTCCACCTAGCATTTGGAGTGCTACATCTACTTAAGAGAGAAGTTCCCAGCCTTGTTTCTACCAAGTATTTCTTTTATTATTGCCCCTATGGATTTATTGTTTAAGTATCTATTATGTAATTTTCTTGTTTTTATTTATTAAGGGTATACAACTGATAGTAAGAATTTTGAATGAACAAGTGAAAACAAGCGTGATCAAATTATACTAATGTAATAATAGCCAAAAGTAGTTAAACAGGACTTGTTCATTGGCCTGTGTGTTCTTATTAGGGAAAAATGATAGTTTTGCTTAAGATGTATAAAATATTTAAGAAACCATGAGTTTCTTAAAGAAACCTAATCAGTAGAAAGAATATTGGCCTTGGAATCTAATAGACTTGGATTGATTTTTGGCACAGCCACTTATTAGCTAAGCCATCTAGAGAGTTACTCACCTTTTTTGAGTTTCAGTTTCTTTATCGAGTACATACAACACTACCTACCACCTTTTTAGGGTTGTTGTTAGGGTTGATGAGACAGTATTTGTAAAGTGCCTAACATGGGACCTAAGGCATAAAAGGCACTCAAAAAGTTGAGCCCTTTATGAAGGTAATGATGCTCCAAAAATGGATTATTTAATACGTAATATAATTGCAGTTGGTTTAAAGATCAACATATCTGGCCTAGAAGAAGATGTAAAGCATGGCAAGGAAATGACTTATAATCAATTAGCCGCCATTCCTGGAAGACTCATTGACCGTAACTCCTTATAGTAGTGTTCCTGGCACTGTGTAGAAAGATCTAAAGAAGAACTTAAATTCTCACTTTTAAGAGAAGTAATATATTCTTGAGCAAGTGCAGTTAAATATTCCAAATATTTGTTTCAGATATAGACCTTTTCATCTTGTAAGTACACTGTGTGACCGTATTTTTACATAAATAATCTGCAGAAGAACAGTGGAGCATATCAGAGGGTATCCTTTATTCATAATGAATGAGAGACTTGGCGTCATAGAAGAATTCTGCCAAGATTAGAGCGTCTCACTCGTATATTTATGTCATGTTTACATACATAGAAAGCAAGAGATGGAGAATTTTCTTCCTTACGTTGGTAAAAGTCACATTAAGAAGGTACAAAAACTACCATTATAAAGGATCTTATATGAAGCTTAAAAAACAGCTTATCCTTGTCTTTAAGCCTCTCATATTTTAAATGTGACCAAAATTTATAATTATAGTTTCTTGTTTTCGGACAGATTCAGAAAAAACTATACACGTTAGAAGAACACCTTAGCACTGAGATACAAGCCAAAGAAGAATTAGAGCAGAAGTGCAAGTATGTTGTTTAGATAACGAAATGTTGTCTTTTAAAATTTAAGTTCAAACGTCTTACCAAAAAGGAAGAGTTATAAAGTAATTATATGATCGTCTTTGAATTTATACTAAGTAAATGTTTTTATTGTAAATCACTGTTTCTTTTGAAATCCTTTAGATCTGTCAATACTCGCCTTGAGAAGGTAGCAAAGGAGCTAGAAGAGGAGGTAAAGTTGCTGTATGCTTTTCCTTAACATTGTCGTTTGCTGCAAGTTGTGATGCCTGCCTTCCCTGCAGAGAGGTGTCTTAGAACCATATTAACACCCATCTTGATGTACAGTAAGACCCACCTTATGTTGCACTGGCGAACAGGACTAAAGTTACAGGATAACCTTGGTGATAAGCCTCATTTTGTTACGGGTTTGCAAACTTGAGTGAATTTAGAATGTGTAGATATTTCACGTAAAAAAATTGGCATTTGTGTCAATTACTTGGCTTAACAACAGAAAGTGACCATTGTTTCTTCTTTTAAATTTCTGTTCCTAACATTTCAGATCCATAGTTTATATTAAGTGAAGATGGTTCAGTGGTAATGGAAGTTATGGGAAGTTTGACTTTCAGTAGTAAACCATTAACAGTATGGCCTTAATAATTTAAGAGAGGTATGCTATTTTGAAAGTAATGGAAAACGTTATTGTCAGTTTTAACAAAACAGCAGTTACGGCCTTTTTTAAAGTTCTTTTTTATCTGCTTGAAATACTAAAATTGTGTTTTCATTTGATTTGTATCCATACTTTCCTTCGATAGTAACTTTAAGCATTATTTCAGATTACCTTAAGGAAAAATGTGGAATCAGCATTAAGACAATTAGAAAGAGAAAAGGCACTTCTTCAGCACAAAAATGCAGAATATCAGCGGAAAGCTGATCACGAAGCAGACAAGAAACGAAATTTGGAAAACGATGGTTTGTGGTGTAGAATATTAAATACTTACCAAGAAAAAAATTAAATGTGTATGTATGTGTGTGTTGTTGAAGCTTGCCACTGAAATGCTTTTTTTTTTTTTTTTATCACAGTTAACAGTTTAAAGGATCAACTTGAAGATTTGAAAAAAAGGAATCAGAACTCTCAAATATCCACTGAGAAAGTAAATCAACTCCAGAGACAAGTAGGTCAATCTCCATTTGTAATAGGATATTGAATTTTCTTGATGATAACTTACTAATGCTAATTTTAATTGGGAATGTTACAAAAAGGCCTTTGCCTCTGATTTTAAAGGGAAATCATTAGGAAACTATTTGTAGGTTTGTTTCTTATTTTAGTTTGTAACAGGCTGATAAATAGAAGTATTTTCATTATATACGCTCGTGTTTGTTGTTGTCTGTTTGATTTTGAATGGAATAACAGCTGGATGAAACCAATGCTTTGCTGAGAACAGAATCTGATACTGCAGCCCGATTAAGAAAAACCCAGGCAGAAAGTACAAAACAGATTCAGCAGCTGGAATCTAACAATAGAGATCTTCAAGATAAAAATTGCCTGCTGGAGACTGCCAAGTTAAAACTTGAAAAGGAATTTATCAACCTTCAGTCAGTTCTGGAATCTGAAAGGAGGGACCGAACCCACGGATCAGAGATAATTAATGACTTACAAGGTATTATAAAGTAGAGATTGCACTTGAATTCATCTCGATGATTTCTATTTCGGAAATAACTTTAGATGATGGATGTATGTGCTGGAATAGCACGTTTCTGAATATACTACTCTGTTATGTGAAGCATAACATATGGAATGCATCGATAGAAAATTTTATGAATAGAAGGTTTGCTTTCAAATAGTGTGAAATATTTTCAATTATCAAAAACCACCTCCCAAAGTGACGGTTTGGGTTCCAGTTGACTTAGCCATAAAGCACTCTACCAACAATTATAAAACTTCTCAAAATTTTTTACTCTTAATTTAACATATATATACTTTGTGGGCTTATTGTTTTTAAAATGTTGCAATTTTAGGTAGAATATCTGGCCTAGAAGAAGACTTAAAGAACGGCAAAATCTTATTAGCAAAAGTAGAGATGGAGAAGAGACAACTACAGGAGAGATTTACTGATTTGGAAAAGGTAAAACACGTTCAGCTTTATATTTTGTAGGAAGATGACAAAGAGTTTTAGATTGGAAAACTTAACTCTAAAATAAGGGGTATCGGTATGGTTTCAGTGGATGTTTCTCCCTAGGGACCCAAGGAAAACTTAGATTTTGACTACAACGCATCTTTAAAATGATAGAAAGTTACAATGGCTTTTGGCATTGAAAAGTTTTTCTTTAAAACTTCTGTGAGCCAGGGATGAGTTTTAGGCTGTGTGCAGTTAAGGTGTTATTTTTGTTCACTTATCCGTTCTTTCAAGTATTTAATGTATCGTCTGTGGTAGAAATATCAAGATGCAGTCTTTGCTTGCCTTTAACAATCCCACAGTGGAGCCTCCTGGCTGTCTCAGACGGTAGAGCATGTGACTCTTGATCTCTAGGTCATGAGTTCAAGCCCCCACGTTGGACGCGGAGCCTGCTTAAAAAAATAATAAATTAAAAAAAAATACAATCTAAGGAGTAGTACCTAAAGTCACTAATAAAGTACACAGATAATTCTAACACAGCGTGGTAAGCAGACTGCTCGAAGAATGGACAGGGTATATTGGACGCACAGGATGAAGCCCTAATCTGACAGGGCAGGATTGGTTGGCAGGGTAAAGGCACATTCTGAGTTGGGCAGGACAGCAGGAGCAAAAGTATAAGGATGGGAAATAGAAAAGGCGTAGCTGGTTTATTTAACGCTAACTGCTCAATAGTTCTGGAGTATAGAGCAGGGGTCAACAGATTTTAATCTTTTAAGCAAAAGACAATGAATATTTTAGGCTTTGAGGGCCATATAATCTGTTGCAACTCAGCTCTGCTGCAATACGTAAAGGAATGGGTGTAGCTGTGTTCCAGTGAAATTTTATAAAAATAGACACCAGGCCAAAATGCACCTGAAGACTGCAGTGTGGTTCTCATGTCAAGTGTGAGGAATTCACTGACCAGAAGGAGCTACAGACCTAGGCATGAGCTAGATCATGTGAGAGTTTGAATATTCTGTTAAACTTAATTTCTCTAGGCAACGGACCCAGCCACTGAAGGGCTTTAAATTAGATGCTCTTTTTAGACATACATTTAAGATAGATCGTTGTGTACCATGTGTGGAGAATAAATTTGAGGAGGACAAGATAAGAGGGGGGGGAGACTAGTCAGAGACGTTTTCAGTAATTCAGATGATGGAGACTTAACTAGTACGGTGGTTAAAAGGATGGAAAATGGGGGTGAATCTGAGAACTATCTGGAGGTAGAATATTTGGTGGCACTTAGTGATGGATTAGATAAGGCATATGTGTGGTATTTAAGGAGGACTTCTAGGCTCTTACATGGTGACAAGATATATAATGGTAACAGTAATTCATAAAGAATAAAGGGGAGAAAAGAATGAAGGGAAACAGCTCTTTTAGAAGAAATGATGACAAAATCTATTTTAGTCCTAAGTTTGAGGTGCCTTAGGATGTTCGTAAAGGAGTAAACTATGTTGAAGCTAGAAATGTTTGAGAGTCATTGGTACAGAAGTAGCTGAAGCCGTGTGAATGCAAGAGCCTATCTCGGAAAAGATTGTTTAGAGCAATGGTTTTTCAGGGCAGAGTTGATTCCTCTGTTGTTGGATTGAAAAACCTCATTTTTAGGGGCTCCTGGGTGGCTCAGTTGGTTAAGCATCTGACTCTTGATTTTGGCTCAAGTCATGATCTGAACAGTTAGTGAGCTCAAGCCCCGCCTCGGGCTCTGCCCTGACCGTGTAGAGTCTGCTTGGGATTCATTCTCTCCCTCTCCCTCTCCCTCTCTCCCTCTCTCCCTCTCTCCCTCCCTCCCTCCCCCTCCCCCTCCCCCTCTTTTCTGCCCCTCCTCTGCACATGCTCACTTGCTGTCTCTCTCAAAATAAATAAACTTAAAAAAAGAAAAAAATCATTTTCAGTGTTAAGGATTTATTTGAAAAACAAAAGAAATATTTACATATATGATACAAACTATAGAAACAAAGAATTAGAAAATCTTTTGAGGATATAGAGAAAATAGATTGACTTCTATTATTAAAGTGTCCCAACTTAAAACAAGTCTCCTATGTGGAATATCAGGGTAAATGGTAGAGGATCCTGAAAATTTGTCATCAGATACAGCAAAGGGAAATATTAGATAGGTTTTAAAGGTGAGAAATCATGATATAGAAGCTTGAAGTGGCTGAAGAACGCTGCCTCCAGAGAAGACCAGCATTTAAGGAATAGCTGGGGGAAAACTTCATAGGTGACAGACAAGATGAGAACAGGAAGCGGGGAGCCAAGTGAGTGCACTCAGGTATGTCAAGGAAATAGTTTCAGGGGCAACAGTGAGTCAAAATGGGGTAACTGCTGAAAAGTGTTTGTCGAATCTGGTGGTGAGAATATCGTGTGTTACTTTATTGAGATCACACACTCTCAGTGCAGCTCCCCAAACGGTAGAGTGGAGGGATGGGGCCGTAGGTTCAGCAGGAGGTGAACAGGTGGATTCCGTGGATCATTGTTACAAGAAGTTTGAGTGAAGGGGGGAGGGAAAGTATTGAACATTCTTAGCTTGTAAAACACCGCTTTATAAGTTTTTGAAATTGTGAGCCAGTCTTTTTTGTTGATCGCTGCTATTCTAAATCTTTAATAGGAAAAGAACAACATGGAAATAGATATGACGTACCAACTAAAAGTTATACAGCAGAGCTTAGAACAAGAAGAAGCTGAGCATAAGGCTACAAAAGCACGGCTGGCAGATAAAAATAAAATTTATGAATCCATTGAAGAAGCAAAATCAGAAGCCATGAAAGGTATGCCTTTTTCCTAAGAGGGTTTTTCTGCAGCATTTTCCTAAGAATTGATTGGGTAGTCAACTCTTGATTTTGAAAAACATTTTTTTATATTTTATTGTCAAATATCGAGAACCGGAAAGAAAAACATTAGGGAAGCTTTATATACATATCATTTTTTCTCTTTATGGCAACGATCATTTCTAAGATGTAAGTCCCAAATACCGAATTATTCGACCAAATATAAGGATCAGAGAGAAATGAATATTTCAGTGATAGCAATAGTAACTGGCATAAAGAGCATGAGGTTCTAGATGTATCTTTTCAGATTTGGGGGGATTTGCTGTTTTTGTAATATTTAGTTTGACATTTACCAGTTTGTTGCCAGTTTATGCAAAATAAGTATTTTGGAAATAGTAGTTGACCTAACTAGAATACAAGCTCATTGAATATTTTGAACTCTGTCATGATGAAGATACTAGCTAGATCTGGTCAAAGTCATCCACTCCTAACGAATATAGGGTAAAATAACAGAGTTAACTTTTCCACAAACCAGCCTGTATCGTGGAATTGTCTTAGGATAATTTCTTGTTTTCCTAACTGACTGTTCATAATTATGAAGGATTTGAAATTCCAAAGGAAATTAATAAAAGACTCTTGCGAAAGATTCATAGAACTCTTAAGCAGAAATTTTATTTTAAATTGAAGCATAACATTTATGAATAATTTGGAAAAAAATAGCCTTTTAATTAATGAATGAAATTTAAATTGGAGCTTTCTTGCTTAAAATCAGTTTAGTTTCAGGCAGTAATTAAGGATGTTAAGAGATGAAATGAGTGCTTTATTTAGAAAAATCTAATTACAAGAGTGGAAATTAGTGGGCCATGTTTCCCTGTCAGGGGCCTAGAAGATAGAGCTGAATTTCTTTTGAGGTGTAATTCAGGTGCTCGCGTTTGTAATACACACGTGTAACCACCACTCAAAACAAGTCATGGAATCTGTGTTTTCATCACCTACTCAGTAAGTTCACTTATGCCCCTGTCTATTCTCTGTGCCCACATTAGAGTGATTGTTTTTTTAAGTGAGTATATCTGTCCATGTGTTATCTCTGAACTGATAAAAATGAACCAATTCAGAGTAATGGTACCTACCATTTTTTTTTTTCAAACTCCTTTTTAGAATACTAACATAAGATGTATGGTGACTTTCGTAGTTTATAGGAGTACACAAAACTTAAATGTTGCTGGTGCTCAGACCGGCTCTAAAAGCCTTTGGCTTTTCCACTGCCATTCCGTAGCTTCCTTTGATTAAGACTATGGCTTACTAATGAAAACTAGTCATGTGACCTTGTCTAGTTACTTAACCTTTTTTCTGCCTTGTTTCTTCTTAGACAGGTAAGAGTTTTAGGTTGTTTTAAAGACCAAGTGCAATGACACGTGAAAATGCTTAGAAATATTAGCTGTTATTAGTGGAATGTGAAGAATAGTTTCATTTTTTCCACACTTTTGAAGGCAGTTCATTAAAAAGTGGAAATTCATAGGCTTAATTTTCCCTTATATAACTTTGTAATACGATAATTCAATATCGAGCATTAGGTGTGAAACAGCAGAGGAGCCCAATTGGATTTGAAAAGATTTTCTAATCAGTACATCAAAAGGTAATCCTTTAATGGTAATAACTGACATTTAATAGGAAATCACTTGTTTAGACATAAACTTTGCCTGTTCTTCACTTAGAAAAGCCTTTTCTGGTTAATAAAACAAATTAAAAGTTCATTACAAATCATTTAGAAAATTCAGGAAAGTATAAAGAAGTAAGTAAAGATTAACCACAATTTTACTAATCAGGATGCTATTTTGTATATTTTCTGAAATTTTTATACCCTTTTTGCTTTTTTTCTTGGAAAATAATACTGTGAACATTCTCTTTAGGTCTTTTTAACATTGTCCTTAAATACTGAGCACTTACCAAATTCTTCTTGTATGCCAAGCAGCTATTAAGTGCCACACAGATAGTAACTAAGAATCTTCGTCACATCCCCCGTAAGGGAGAACAGGTAGTGGTATCAGTCTGCAGATGCGGAAATTGAGCCTCAGGGAGCCTAACTGACGTGCCCTGTAAGTAAGTAGGATGTGTCGGAGACAGGGTTTAACCTCAGGAACTTCGGTCCCAGCGGCTTGTCCTTTGCCATTTCCCCAAAGCCTAATTGTCCTTCTCTGCATAGTGATATGCTAATATGGAAAGAGCCATAGACGTCATAGAATCTACCTGGAATGTTTTAGGGTAAGAAAAGTAACACCAAGAGGCACAGGGTAGCAGGAAAATGAAATAAGTCTTTATTAAAAAGATGTAAGCCTCTTGTAGAATCATAAGTGAAGGCACAATTTTACTTCAGTTAGAATAGATGCAATATTGCAGAGTGGTCGATTTTTCTGGACACTGGAAATAAAACTCCTGATTTCGAAGCGTGAAACTGTTGACATATCATACACATTAGGAAGAGTGATGAAAATATTAAATTGGAAATTAAAAGGCAGCATCATTTACAACAGTTTTCATAGCATGGTGTCATGTATTTGATACGCTTTTTTGGTATGTGAATGCACAACTGTGTCCATTTTTGTGGCAATAGAAATGGAGAAAAACCTCTCAGAGGAAAGGACGTTAAAGCAGAAGGTGGAAAACCTGTTGCTGGAAGCTGAGAAGAGATGCTCTATATTAGACTGTGACCTCAAACAGTCACAGCAGAAAATAAATGAACTCCTTAAGCAGAAAGATGTGCTAAATGAAGATGTGAGTATGAAGTTTACTAATAAGTAATAATAAACTATGTAATGAATTCATAGTCCACGTAGGTTTAGCCATAATGTTGGTTTCATAATTAAAATTTTTTTCTTATAATCTGCAACCTTTAATTTTACTGCATTTGGATGATATGCTGAATGAATCATAATTTAAAATTTTTAAGTTATTTTTACCCTAAAGACCATATTTTATTTTAAAAAGTACGACATCAGAAATACAAAAAATATTTTACTGTGAAGTGAATTAGCTGCCTAAGGACAAAAATCTGTTTTACATGATCATATTTGCTGCAAGCTTCATTGATAAGAAAAATCAAAATCAAGGGGTGCCTGGGTGGCTCAGTCGGCTAAGCGTCCGACTTCAGCTCAGGTCATGATCTTGTAGTTCATGATTTCTCATTCTCCTTCTCCTCCTTCTCCTCCTTCTCCTCCTTCTCCTCCTTCTCCTCCTTCTCCTCCTTCTCCTCCTTCTCCTCCTTCTCCTCTTCCTTCTCCTCTTCCTTCTCCTCTTCCTTCTCCTCTTCCTTCTCCTTCTCCTTCTTCTCCTTCTTCTCCTTCTCCTCCTTCTCCTTCTCCTTCTCCTTCTCCTTCTCCTTCTCCTTCTCCTTCTCCTTCTCCTTCTCCTTCTCCTTCTCCTTCTCCCTCTCCCTCTCCCTCTCCCTCTCTCTCTCTCTCTCTCTCATTCTCTCTCTGTCTCTCTCAAAATAAATAAACATTAAAAAATAAAGTCAAAGTAATTTATTTATATACCAAGTATACAATTTATTTTTTAGATCAGAAACTTGACATTAAAAATAGAGCAAGAAACTCAAAAGCGCTGCCTTACACAAAATGACTTGAAGATGCAAACACAGCAAGTTAACACACTAAAAATGTCAGAAAAGCAGTTAAAACAGGAGAATAATCATCTCATGGAAATGAAAATGAGCTTGGAAAAGCAGAATGCTGAACTTCGAAAGTAAGTAAATTGTTTGAGACAAAGTTTTATTCATATATATGAGTATCCACATGTAAATTATCTTAATTTTGGTTTACCTGCGGGTTTTCTTTTGATCATTTTCTTGACCACATTTGCTCTCTTTTTCTGTTTAAGTAATGCGTTGAGTGCCGCTGTTATCCCTCGAGATTATATTTGCTTCCCCAACGATTTTTTTTTACTACTTCTACCTGTTGCCGCCTCTGTAAATGAATAACCAAGTATCACCAGGCGTTTGAGGAAAGTGTTCAGTACTAAAGAGAAACACTGTGATAAAGAAAAAGGAAACGTACCCCCAGATGAGGAATATATTAAGGAAAGAAGAGGAAAGCACAAACAAATAAAAAAAGCCTATTAGTAATAATTAGTATTGATCAAAACTTCTAGGAGATAGTACTTCCATTAAACAAGAAGCCGGCATAAAGCAAAAAGGGCAGCCAGAATGAGAACGAGCTGTTAAAGATGAAAAATGACCGCATATACATTTATTAGGATGGTTTGAAGAAAAATTCAAAGAAATTTCATCGACTGTGGAAGAAGAGGGCATGACGTAGAAGGTGTGTGGCCCAGGGGTTCTAGCACCAGACAGAGAAGTCTAGAGAAGGAAGGAAGAGGAGGAAGTTGTTAGAGAAATAATGGAAAACAGGTTTCCCGTGGCGGGAAGAGAAGTCTTCAGATTGAAAGGACTCAACCGAAAATAAGTGAAGGAAAGACCCGCATTTGGACGTGTTCTCGTCAAATTTCAAAAACCAGAGAAAGGGTGGGTGGGAGTATTGCGGTTCTCATCCCGGGCTGGGGAGGCTGTGGTTTGTGGTTGATGGAGCAGGAAGTGAGGCTTGGTTGTATGGCTGAGGCCAGTGATATGGCTGTGTTAGGAGAGCTGGGGAGAGGTGAGGGATAGGAAGAGCTAACTCCCCACTCTGGCAGCAGGGAACTAGTAAAGAAGAGTTTAAATTTGTGTCAAGAAATAAGCTGAGATGTGGAGGTAGTTACCAAAAGAACGAAACGGAATTGAAACGAAGTGAATTCCTCCAGGGGAGTGAATTGAGGGTGTGAAGACGTGTGGAAAGAGAGACCGCTCCCTTTCTGGCCGATTTTTTCTGTGCCATTCTGTACTTTTTCATTGTAACCATGTACGTATAATGGGTTATTTTTTTGAAAAGTACTTGTCTTAAATACCTAATAAATGTTAGGTGTTTAAAGTTACACGTAAGTGGATGATGGCAGCTCTTCAAGGATATTAAAATTATACTGAGGTTTGCTGCAAATGGGCTTAGCCGATGATGATGAGATCATTCCAAAAATTGACCTTTGATATAGTATTAATCAGCATCTTTCCCATTTTTGACTCAGAAAAATTAGAATCCTCGCTTTTAATAGCAGGCACCTCAATAGTAAAATACAGATATAACACATAAAGTGACAATGAGTGATAACTTTCTTTATGTGGAGGTTTTAAGAGCCAGTAAGTAAACAAAGTGACCAAATTATGTTAAATGAGAATAAGAATAAAAGCCTTAAGTAACACACAGATTGAAAACAGTATGATTAAATCATTTGGTCTGAGTCTTTCTTGCTGTGTATATTTTTAAATATCTAGGTGGTATTTAAATGTCTTTTCCCTATAAAATACTCAGACTAAACAGTAAATGTTCCCCTTAATGAATGCAGACGTAGTTCATCTCGCCAGAAAGAATCTACTGTGATAGTTCGTTATTTACTCTTCTGTATCTGTACAGTGTATGTAGGGTTGAGTTTTTTGTAGATTTTGGAGCATTTTTGTTTTCTAATTGTATCATATATGTGGTGTTCTTCTCCAATTTGCCTTTTTCCCCTTAGCTTAGACTTGGAATAATTGTGATTTTTATGTTTTCTTAGTAACCCTAGGATTTGGGGTGCCTGGGTGGCTCAGTCAGTTAAGCCTCCATCATTGGCTCAAGTCATGATTTCACAGTTTGTGGGTTTCGAGCCCCACATTGGGTTTTCTGCTGTCAGCACAGAGCCCACTTCAGGTGTCCCTCTCTCTCTGCCCCTCCCCTACTTGCACTCTCTCTCTCTCTCTCTCTCAGAAATAAATAAACATTAAAAAAAAAAAAACTCCAGAATTTATTTCAACACAACCTCTTAAATGGGTTGTGAGGCTCACTTTTTATTTTATGTATTTTTTATTTAATTTTATTTCTTTATTGAAGATATATGCATACATATATGTAATAATGCATACAGAAAAAACACACAAATGATATGTAGAGCTTCGTGAATTTTTACAAAATGTACAAATCTGTGCAATTTAAACATCTACATTTAAACATAAAAGCTAGGGGCGCTTTTTTTTTTTTTTTTGGGTGGCTCAGTTGGATAAGCATCCAGCTTCAATTCAGGTCACGATCTCATGGTTCATGGGTTCGAGCCCCTCGTCGAGCTCTGTGCTGACAGCTCAGCCTGGATCCTGCTTCCGATTCTGTGTCTCCTCTTCTGTCTCTATCTGCCCCTCTCCTGCTGGTACTCTGTCTCTCTCTCTCAAAAACAAATAAACACTAAAAAAAATTTTTTTTTTTTTTTAATAAACATAAAAACTTGTGCGTCTTTCCTCCCCTCTGACCCCTTCTCAGTTATTTCTTCACTCATCCTAAGATGACCAATTCTCAGGTCCTCTTTTAATTCTACTAGTTGGGCAGAAATGGCTGATCACAGTGAATGTGTGACAATATGTAATTTAGTATTACTGTTCTAATATATCACTATTTGGTCTCAGCACCCCCTTACACTCTTAAAAATTATGAAGGGCCCCCCAAAATTTTTGTTTATGTGAGTTATATCTCATGATATTTTTTGTGTTAGAAATCAAAACAGAGAAAATTTTATTTGTTTAATTTACTTACTTTAAATGTTTATTTATTTTGAGAGAGCGTGGGAGCACAAATGGCAGAGGGAGAGAATCCCAAGCAGACTTGTGCTATCGGCGCAGAGCCCGATGCAGGCTCGAATCCGTGAACCGTGAGATCGTGACCTGAGCTAAAACCAAGGGTTGTATGCTCGACCGACTGAGCCCCAAAACTGAGAAAATTTTAAAACACAAGAGCATACAAACATATTTCATTAGCTGTTGGAATGATGACATCATATGTTATAGAACTTTAAAAAAAAGTCTATACTTACTAGTGAGAGAATGAGAATTTGAAAAAAAAAAACCAAAAAAACCCACCACACTGGTGATTAGTATTACGAAAATAATTTGACCTCTTGGGACTTCTTTTTTTTAAAGGCTCCAGGGAAGCCCAGTGGTTCCCTAGGCCACATTTCAAGAGTTGCTGGTTTAATATATAGGTAGCTTATTTGAACCTTTGCTTTAATGTCCCCGCAGAGAACGTCAAGATGCAGACGGGCAAATGAAGGAACTCCAAGATCAGCTTGAAGCAGAGCAGTACTTCTCAGTAAGTTCCGGATACGTTAGTTTGAAGATTGTCTTGTTTGTAGAATTAAAAGTTTGCTGCAGAATGAGGAAAACGATTCTTGTCTTTAGGATAGATTCTTCTAGCAAACATCAGACAGATTGGGATAGGATGTTTCGTACCACACAATTCATGTAGAAAGAATAGCTGGGCAAGTGACTATTGATAGCTTAACAGAAATCTATTATCATTGCTAGAAAAATAGTTCTAAGCACATCAGTGAAGTTGATTTAAAAAACATTGCTTTTTGAGGAAGAATTTTCATGAAGAAATTGTCATTTTAATGTTTGCATTTTTAAAATCAGTTTTAAAATATGAAGTAGTAATGTCACCTTTGTTTCATTTAAGCCAACAAAATTTCCTTGTCTAAATTAGTAGTATACTTCTTTGCCTCTTTATCCTACCAATCTGTGTCATTTAATGAGAAGTTCTGATACCCAGTTGAAAAGCAAGCTTCTTGGGGCGCTCGGGTGTCTGAATCCATTGAGCGGCTGACTTTCGGCTCAGGTCACAATCTCACAGTGTGTGAGTTGAAGCCCCACTTCGGGCTCTCTGCTGTCAGCACAGAGCCTGCTTCAGATCCTCTGTCTCCCTTTCTCTCTGCCCCTCCCCCACTCTCTCACACGGGCCTGCGTGTGTGCGCGCTTTCTCCCCCCCCCCCCCCCAAAATAAATAATTAATTAAAAAAATTTAAATCGAGCTTCCAAGTTATTAGCAGAACTTGTATTAGTTACTTGGTTGATTACTAGAAAAGCCCATTAAACTATTAGTTTGCTCGGAGGCCCAACATTACTCAGTGTTCAGGAACATATTTGTGTTCAGCTTGACTTTTTGTGTGGATAGACCTTGAATGTAGAAATAATGTTCCTGCTGATGGTGATAATGGCGGTGACATGTTTCTTCTGTTCTATTTTGCTGTTTAGACTCTCTATAAAACACAGGTGAGAGAACTTAAAGAAGAATGTGAAGAAAAGACCAAACTTTGTAAAGAATTACAGCAGAAGAAACAGGAATTCGAGGACGAAAGGTACAGAAGGAGATTCTTATCTCTTTTGTTGATAACTGGGCACTCAGCTCCTAGAACAGTACCTGCTGTGCCCTCAGTAAGAATTTGTCGATGAAGTGTATTAGAAACTTGGACTTCCTAGTGAAAATTGAACATTAAAATCACGTATCATTAAAATGTAGGGACTCCTTGGCTGCTCAACTGGAGATCACCTTGACCAAAGCAGATTCTGAGCAGCTGGCTCGTTCAATTGCTGAAGAGCAATATTCTGATTTGGAAAAAGAGAAAATCATGAAAGAGCTTGAGATCAAAGAGATGATGGCTAGACACAAACAGGAACTCACTGAAAAAGATGCTACAATTGCATCTGTAAGTAAAGTTTTTTAGTCCTTTTTTGATTTTAATTAAATTACTGTGTCACAAATGTTACTTAGAAGTGCTAGGAAAGTACTGCAGACAGAAATGAAAAGTTGTATATTCTGGCTTTGGGACGTTTTATCCAGTTAACCACTAGCTTCTCTGTCGTTTGGCAGAAAGAGGCTCACAAAAAGAACTACTTGCAATGGCTCTGCCTGTTGGTAAATTCGGAGTGAAAGGACTAAAGGGAAAGGGAAAAAGCAAAAGCAGAAAACAGCATAAACCATTTTTTTCTTGCTAAACAAATCTTAGTTCAGAAGAATCTTGAAACTACCATGAAGGTAGTCCTATGTAACTTGAAAAAAAAATTATGAGAGTTTCAAAGAGAAGGAAAACATCAAGTAGTTGAATTTGTTTTATCAGTTATCCGGGTCATTAAAATGGTACATTGATTAGAAAGTGTGGCATCGGAGCCAGGGACGCTTATTCCCGTTCAGTGGAAATAAGTAGGGAGGCCAGAAGTAGACTCTCGCACGTAAAGACCTTGGTCTGTGAGAGCAGTGTCGACAGACACGTCGGTGGGAAAGGATACAGATACAATGAAAGGTTTGGGATGACTCTTTTTGTGTGGGAAGGAATGAAGTTAGATCCTTACCTTTTACAACATAACAAGAATAAATTCTAGCTATCTTAAAGATCTAAAGATGAAAAAGAAAAACTTTAAACAGAACAAAATCCAGAACTTACTGTAGCAGAAGACCACAAACTGCAGGGAGAAGATACTTGTAATGTTTTTATTAAACGGGATTTGTGTCTAGAACACATGTGGCGCTCTCGAGCTCAATGAGAAGAAGTTAAACAATCCAAAAGAAAAATTGGCCAAAAGAGAAAACCCTAAAAAACATAAGCAGATACTTAACCTAAATACTCTTTAAGAAAGGCTAGATAAAACAACTTTGAAATACCATTTCGTATCCATTACGATGGCAGAATTCACTATCTCATTTCAAGCGTTTGAAGGGTGTGTGGGAAATGACGTTCTTATTTAAAGCTATGAGGAGTATAGATTTAGTATGATATAGTATAGTGTATAATGTGGCAATTTAAATATTATTTATTCTAAATATGAAAAATTAAATATTCATATAATCCAAAGAAAGTTGATGGTTAAGATAAATATGGTAGAGAAATTCAGGTACAATTTTTATAGCAGCATAAATGTTTGTAATAGCGAGAAATTCAAATGTCTTAGCAGTCAGTCTTCTCAATAGATGAATGAATGGATAAATGCTATGTGGTAGAAGATGGGACTGCTCTATCACTTAAAATGATTTAATTAGATCTTTATATATCAACAGTTTAATTCTTTTTTTAAGTTTACTTATTTGGAGAGAGAGAAAGTACACATGCTTGAGCAGAACAGAGTGGGGGGCAGAAAGAGAGAGAGAGAATCTCACGCAGCTCTGTGCTCTCGGCACAGAGCCCAACACAGGGCTCCATCCCACAAACCACAAGATCATGCCTGAGCCGAAGTCGAAGGTCGGATGCTTAAACGCTGAGCCACCCAGGCATCCCAACAATTTAATTCTTAGTATGATCTCCAGTGAAAGCAATTACAGAAAGATACAGTGTGATGCTGTTTATGGACAATTTAAAATCACATAAAACCACGCTATATGTTATGTGTTTGTAATAAAAGGATATAATCATTGATGGGAAGGATGAGCATAGAATTCACAATAAAATTTCTTTGGGGAAGGAAGAATAGGAATAGGATTTGGAGAGAATAACAAAGGATGTCAGCGTCTTTAGTAAAATTTTATTTCATTTTAAAATGTCCTGGAGGAAATACTACAGTTAAAAATTTGTTTACTCTGCATGATGAAATGCAGAGATCTGTTATGGTATTTGTTTGTTTTTAGTTTATTAAATGTTTTTCTCATTAAAAATACCACTAAGGATCTTTGAGAGAAGGGCAATGTTTTTGCTTCCTGGGGTGCATATGAAGTCTATCACAGTCAGTGAAGTTTTCACCAAGGGTGAATTTCGATAAGGTTCCACAAAGCCACGAAGCATAGATATAGATGTACTTAGAAAAATAAGAATTTTAGCAACATTCTAGGATATTTTCATTTTCAATTATTGCTTTATAACTTAGATTTTGTAAATTGTGATAGGATTTTCTTTCCGCTTTCGTTCTTAGCTTGAAGAAACTAACAGGACACTAACTAGTGATGTTGCCAATCTTGCAAATGAGAAAGAAGAATTAAATAACAAGTTAAAAGATGCCCAAGAACGTATGTATGAACAGAGAATAAGGTTTATATTTTAAATATGCCTAATGTTTTGTCAGTTGTTGTAATTATTAATATAATTTTTGCGTTTTTCCATATTTCAGAGCTATCGCGGTTGAAAGATGAGGAGATAAGTGCAGCCGCTATTAAAGCACAATTTGAGAAGCAACTATTAACAGAGAGAACACTGAAAACTCAAGTATGTGTAATAAAGTCTAAATGTGATTTTGAATTCTTTCAGTTTCTTCTCTCTTTTACATTTTACTTCCAGCATTACAGATTGGCTGTAGCAGTCATTGAATGAATCAGTATTTGTGAACCAATCACAATGACCTGATTTTTGCCAGATTGGAAGAAGCTAGATGTGGTTAGCTTTGTCTAATTCAGTGTTTACTAACGGTTTCCTTAATTTTTCCATATGGAATCACACTCCCTCCTAATTTTTTATTGTAATCTGGTAAGTTTTTCTGCTTTTAAGAAACTAGGGAGAGTAAACATTTGAGCATCCTTCTGCCAACATTTATGGTTGTACATGCTGCGTGAATCTTTGTGGGTCCCACATGCTTAGTTCTCTGGTTGAACACACTGTATTTTATTAATGTGGTGCCACTGCAGCATTCTCGTCCTCCAGGATGAAAGTGGATCTGCCTCGTAAAAGTGTCTCTAGGAACTAAAAACTCACAGTAATAGAAAGTGACATGAGATCAAACCTGATGTAATTTAAACATTTTAAATTATATTTCTTAGAGAACACGAGCGTGAGAAACAAATGTAGGTTGGAGAAGGGTAACGAGTAATGGAGGGTGCGTTACTTAATATAGACAGTGTTTCTCTGTCACCCTGTATGTATAGGGAAGGAGATTATTAGTGGTCATATAACTTGCTATTGGTAAGTTATCAAGAAGCATCGATGTATTTTATTACATACTTATGTTTATGTTTTTAAGGCTGTGAACAAGTTGGCCGAGATCATGAATCGAAAAGAACCCGTCAAGCGTGGTAGTGACACTGATGTGCGGAGAAAAGAAAAAGAGAATAGAAAGCTACATATGGAGCTTAAATCTGAACGTGAAAAATTGACCCAGCAGATGATCAAGTATCAGAAAGAACTGAATGAAATGCAGGCTGTAAGAATACTTTCTGAACTCTAGATCCAAGACTTCTTTTTAAGAAGAATTATTTTCGTGTCTGCACATATTTTATTGGTTATAGGACATTTCTATTACTTCATAATTGTTAATTGAATTAAAGGAAGTTATGAGGTATATGGCATCAGATTAATTTGATGTAATTTAATTTCTTGTAGCAAATAGCTGAAGAGAGCCAGATTCGAATTGAACTGCAGATGGCCCTGGACAGTAAAGATAGTGACATTGAGCAGCTGCGGTCCCAGCTCCAGGCCTTGCATATTGGTCTGGATAGTTCCAGTATAGGCAGTGGACCAGGGGATGCTGAGGCAGATGATGGCTTTCCAGGTATGGATTTCTTTTCAGCTCTTGGGCTATTTTTATTAAACGACTTCGTCTTAAAGATAAAGCAGTTGATTGTTTTAAGCTCTATGATTGATTCTGCTCTTGAGAAAAATGTTTGTCATTTCTTTAAGAAAAGCCTACTCCTTGGAGTGGGGATTCAAATGATAGTTTAGACTTACAGTGTTTATTGATTTTTGACAAAAATGTTTGCGAAACAATGCAAAAGAAAATTCCACATGTTTGCTTAAGTTAGCTCTTTATGTATTACAGGAAGCTCTCTTTTCAGGTTTTCATTTTATTTTCTCTTAACTTCTTTCTGCATTCTTACTTCCTCTCGTGCTGGATGTTTAGTTCATATCACTCAGTCACGCACTATGGAATCCCTGTCATTCACCTACCAACGTTCCTCTACTTCTCTCAATATTGCCACTAAGCCTTCCAGTTCTCATATGCTTCTTGACTCTGATTCTGACTCAGAAGAAGAATCTTTGCCTTACTTACCCATTTCATCGGAACCTGATGGTACAGGTGATATCCTGAAAATCTTTCCCCTTTGGGGTTTGTCACCCTCCCCTTAATTTCAGTCCTTCTGCAAAGTTTTTGTAACATCGACTAATTATCCACTAACAAATTGTCCTGGTCTCCGTTAAAAAGAAAGTGCTGCATGAATAAAGAATTTTTAAAGGTATTGTCACATGGCATTGCTACTATATTTGATAGACTTATTTTGTCAACTTCAGATCATTAAAGAGCATATGGTTTTACCGTCTGTTTCGTCCATTTTCGTCCAACAAGAAATTCTTCCTGAAGTTGCATATCAAGAGTGACAAGTACAAAAAAAGCACGTAGACTGTTTGCGAGGATGTATATAGGTTTTCACTGAGTGCTTAGCTGGTCAACATTGTGTTAAGCCTTAAAAGACAGTTCAACCCAGTCTCGGTCCTGAAAGGACTTAGAGTTGAAGTGAAAAACTAAATGGACGACATAAAATCACTATGTTGAACACACAGTTAGTATAAGTGCAGGCCTAATGTAAATGCAGTGGGAAATTAGCGTATGAGCAGCTGAATATGAGGTAAAATTTAACCCCTTACTAATTGAATGCAAAGTGAAATAGCTATAGTTTTTTTATATTGTTGCCACATTTCCCAGGTATAAAACAGTATATAATATAAATCATAAGTAATTGTATTGAAGTTTTAGATTTTAGCAGTAAATTTCAGTCTTACTCAAATTGTTAGATCATCTGATTAAGTCCCTTAAGTTGGTGGAGGACCACATCCAGACATTTCACGTGATGTGGGCTGTTTTTACAAATGTTTATTTATTTGTGAGACAGAGAGTGAGTGTGAGTGGAGATGAGCAGAGAGAGAAGGAGACACAGAATCTGAAGCAGGCTCCAGGCTCTGAGCTGTCAGCACAGAGCCCAGTGCGGCCCTTGAACCCACGAACCGTGAGATCATGACCTGAGCCAAAGTCGGACACTCAACCGACTAAGCCACCCAGGTGCCTGTCTATGGGCTGTTTTTAATGGCAGCATTTCTGTTATAGAGTCTGAAGGTCGTTGATGTAAGAGAGTATATATAGGTACTGGAGTCAGAGTTGTGTCCTCGTGTGACGCAATTTATGGAAAGCATCTAGCATAGTTCAGTACGTGATTATTAGAATAACCTCCAAAAATGCTGGTTTGCCCCTAGTTATTTCGTTAAATGATACTGATCAGATGCCTTTGAAACAAATTCTAAGGATTCAGGCGGTTTCCTTTGTTGAACTAGAATTTTACCAATTTTGCTGTTTTGGAATTTAGAAATCTTCTGGTTATATTGCAACTTATTAACCACATTTGATCTGTAATTTACACAACTTTATTTAATTTTATTTGAGCCATTTAAAAAATCCATTTTCCCTGAACATGTAATTATTAACTTAAAAGATTTTCTCTTCAAAGAAGATATATATGCAGTAAATCTATAATTAGGCCTTCTTCCAAAGGAAAAAATTTCTCATATAGTTGTATCAGTGAGAATAGAGAACTGCTTCTCTTTTTTTGCAACTTTTCTGCTGAACTTTGCAGATGCACACATTTAATCAGCCGGGGGCATTTGACCATATAAACTATAGCGAATATAGTTCCAGTGTGGTATAACCTGGATTTTGTTTTGCATTTCATAACTTGCTTATACTGATCCTGCATCGTTATTACAGCCTAGATAATAATATAATGATAAATTCTGAGGGGCGTATTTGATTTGTTCTATGACTTTTCTGTTAAAATGTCATTATAGTTCTCATTTTCTTAGGAGAATTGTTTTATTTATCCTCATATCTTGTGCTTATTGATAGAATCAAGACTAGAAGGATGGCTTTCATTGCCTGTGCGAAACAACACTAAGAAATTCGGATGGGTTAAAAAGGTACTTGGTAGTTTTGAATATGGTTCTTTTATTTTGCTTTTGGTTTAGCTCTAGCCATTTTACTTTTGTAGTTGTAAGATACATATAACTAGAACTTTTAGACGCATAAAACTTTGGACTTTGATTTGGAATGATGTGATTTTATGTATCTTTGTGAAAAAAGCCTTTCATCATTAATGTGCTGTTAATAATAAAACAGGTTTTGATGCTAGGAAAACAGAAGCCTGTTGACTTCAGTGTTTTGCTATTTCAGTGGGAAAACAACTGTGGTTATGATAGAAAGGCTTATTTATTTCTTTTCCTCTGTTACTATGATTATTGGTATTATGTTCATTTCTGGTAAATATCTTAGTCTATTCAGGCTTCTGTAACAGAATAGACTGGGTAGTGTATGAACAATGGAACTTTATTTCTCACAGTTCTTGGGGGCTGGAAGTCTCAAGATCAGGATATTTGGGTTCTGGTAAAGGCCGTCTTCCAGGTGCAGACTTCGTGCTATGTTCTCACGTGGTGGAAGGGGCTAGGGATCTCTCTGGAGCCCCTTTTGTAAGGGCACTGATCCCATTCATGAGGGCTCTGCTCTTATGGCCTGTTCACCTTCCAAAGCCCCTTCCATTAGGTGTTAGGGTTTAACGTAAACATTTGGGGGGAACACAGACATTCAGACCATAGCAATAAGGCTACCTGTGCTTATTGAATTTTGAAGCTAAATCAGTCTAAAAAATATTTGAATTAATATCCTTCCCAATTTGCTTATTTAAAAAATATATATGCAAACTATAAATTTGTCGTTATTTAAGGAAGACCTTTTAAGGATATAATGAGAACTGTTTAGTTATTTAACTTAGGTATTACATGATTTTTGTTGCTGTAGAATTTGTTTTCAAAGAAAATAAATGTGATACATAGATTAACTTTAGTCATTAATTCCTTCTCTCCCTCTTTAACAGTATGTGATTGTAAGCAGTAAGAAGATTCTTTTCTATGACAGTGAACAAGATAAAGAACAATCTAATCCTTACATGGTTTTAGATATAGAGTAAGTGTTTTTATTAGAATATTTAGAAACTTTCTCTTGTAAAGTGTATGAGACAAATGTGACCTTTTTGTCAAGTTAGTGCTATTTATACATAAATATATATAGTATAGCTCCTACTGTACTGTTGTTACATTTTCTCATATTTGCCTCATAGAGATGAAAGTCTGGGGTATAGAGTTAGCTAAAACATGTTTTCTGAAACTAATTAGAAAATTTCCGACTTCCTGGAAATACTCAAAATCTCAAGGAGTGATTGAATTAATAGAAGTAAGGTATCCTATGACCCTCTAACGTGGGTCAAAGTAGTCCATTTTAACTTCTGACATAAGTATAGGATAACTAATGTAATTTGATCCTTTAGTAATATTTTATTCCTTTATTAAAAATCTTTTATAGCAAATTATTTCATGTCCGACCAGTTACACAAACAGATGTATATAGAGCAGATGCTAAAGAAATTCCAAGGATATTTCAGGTAAACAGCCTTCTGTGTCTTTCATGCTTATTCTGTTTGGATACATCTTTATTCCTCTCTGTCTTGGTAAAGTCTGTAGTATGTTTATATCCTGTTTCTGGCCTTTGCTTTCCTTTTGTTCAAGGTTCATTACGACATTTTTATTTTAGTTTTTAAGTTTTTCTTAGTGTTTATTTTTTTGAGAGAGAGGAAGAGTGCAAGTGGGGGAGGGGCAGAGAGAGAGAGAGGGAGACACAGAATCCGAAGCAGGCTCCGGGCTCTGAGCTGTCAGCACAGAGCCCGATGGGAGGGTCGAACTCACGAACCGTGAGATCATGACCTGAGCCGAAGCCGGACGCTCCACCTGAGTCACCCAGGCGCCCCTCATTACGACATTTTTAAACTATACCCTTTCTCTTCTGTTTCTGACTTTATGCTCAGCTCTCTATAAAGTTAAAGTTGTTTGTGAAGTTGAATTTTGCACCCAGTAGCCCTTTGACTTCCAATTTAAAGTGAAGCCAAATGCTTCCCTGTTCTACTTTTGTTTTAAAATTAGTCAAACCCACAATTACTGAGTTCCTTCTATGTGAAAACCATTGTGCTTGGGGTACTGTGGGAGAGTTGGCCACTTATTTCTGGATACTTGTAATGTTTATTTGGGGTGTATTATACATCGTTTCCTCTTTCTTCCTCAACTCTCCAAATACAAATCTTTCCATTAAAGCTACGTTAGCAGTTATCACCCAGTTGTCAGTTTTTGAGAATCGTAGAGCATCACTTTGTATAATTGCCACATCCCTTTGGGGGGATTGACTTGAACGCTCCCTCCCAGAAAAACTTTCTGATACCCATCAAGCGAAAATTTACCTTTTGGCCTATTCTGATAAAATTGCTGAAACACAGTAAGATCTCCTGGATAAAATAAGGAGGCACATTTGAACAAGATAGATTTTTTTCCTGAAAAGGGAACCAAGTGACTGTCTGAAGGCTTTTCTCATATAAGCTTTTGATTAGACGGAACCTACTAATGTTTGAATGTCATTTTCTTTTCATTGAATAATTTAGGCTAATTTTTATTTTATTTACACTGTAAGAATTGTTACTACATAAAACTGTTTGGAAATCATTCATCATTCTTTTTGCTATTTATAGATTCTGTATGCCAATGAAGGAGAAAGTAAGAAGGAACAAGAATTTCCCGTGGAGCCCGTGGGAGAAAAGTCAAATTATATTTGCCATAAGGGACATGAGTTCATTCCTACCCTCTATCATTTCCCAACCAACTGTGAGGCTTGTATGAAGCCTTTATGGCATATGTTCAAACCCCCCCCTGCGTTAGAGTGCCGCCGCTGCCACATTAAATGTCATAAAGATCACATGGACAGAAAGGAGGAGATTATAGCACCTTGCAAAGGTAAATAGTAAATTACTTGTTCCATCAATGTTCTTTACATTCAGGTCCATTTAAACACATTAGTTTTTTCCAAATATTTCTTTTTAGTGTATTATGATATTTCGACGGCCAAGAACCTGTTGTTATTGGCAAATTCTACAGAAGAGCAGCAAAAGTGGGTTAGTCGGTTGGTGAAAAAGATACCTAAAAAGCCTCCAGCTCCAGACCCTTTTGCACGGTCATCTCCTAGAACTTCCATGAAGATACAACAAAACCAGTCTATTAGACGGCCGAGTCGACAGCTTGCCCCAAACAAACCAAGGTAATGCATAAAAATGTGGTTAAAAATTACAGTGTCTTTTTTAATATTTCACTATTTGTGTTCAACTACAAATTTTCCTGATTGTAATGTACCTTTGCCTGGTATTTTAATGAACTGTGGACTACCAAATGTTGGAAACTATTTTAGTGTATATATCTTATTCATTGATTCAGTTAAATGTAACACAGATTTGTTGACTAAATCACACACATATTAAATTCAACCTAAAATATATAAAGGGCTCACTTTTGTCATGTTTATGTATATAACCATAATATTTTGAGATTTTGTAAGCATATTGACTGATTTAGTGATTTAGTAGACAGGATGTACACACAGATCCATAAGTGTCAGGTACGCATATTGTGTTTAATATTGCAAACCTCTTTTATGTTAGACAACTTGGGAGGCAGGATCAAAATCTTCCTTAAGTTTTAATTTCACATCTATAAGTTTAGAATAATAACTTGTTTCTCATTTAAAGAGCAATAGAGATCAACCTTAAAAATGCAGATATTAATTAATGGTTAAAGTGGGTGTGCCTTATATTTGAGGCAGAATTGGGACTAGGAAGTAAATCCAGAGGTAATGATGAATGCAAAAAACATTTTGATGGCACCATTTTCATATGGCGACATTATAGTAATTTAATTCTTGATTCAGAATAACCATTTCTTGGCTTACTAGCTACTACGACATTTGTAAATATTGCTGTTTATTGAAATGAATGTGAAGATTTGGTTAGCTAAAGGATAAAGTATACGCTGAGATCAGGTATCCAGTTTTGGGCATCCTTTTTGTTCCCTGACACAGGGCCTTCAGTGCATGAGTAATGATGTGCCCTGGCTGTGTTATCAGAGACCTTTGCATTCTAACCACAGACCTCTTAAGTGAAACTTTTCTTGAAACTAGTATTTCAAGGTTGAATTGGTGTTTTAGCAGTGAAAATGCTGAATTTTTCTGTGAGGTATGGGAAAATTAAATACTATAAAATTAGCGATTATGATAGTAATTAAGCTGAAGAAGCTCAAAGAATTCAGAGACACTGAAGGTCATTCTGTGTGCCATGTGCAAAACATCTAAAAATTAAATTTCTGTTATTAATATTGAACTATTAATGCATAGATGCTGTGCTATTTCAATAGCTTACAATATCTCGTGCTTTACAGCTTCCCAAGTGCTTCTATAATCTGTTCACTCATTCAGCTTTCCATATATTCTGTCATTGGAACTTTAAAATATTCCTGTGGAGTAGAACAGATAGGTATTATTGTCTTTCTTTTTGATTGAGACCCTAGAAGGGCAAATGATTTCAGAGTCAGGACAATAAGAACTCCAATCCTTTTGAGACATTTTACTCTTCTGTGCAATTTGACAAGTCAATGATTTCACTACTTGTGATAACATACAGAATTCGTTTATGAAGCAGTTTTCAGACCAAGTGGGGCATATTTTCAATTACGTAACAGTTTTCGTGTTCACTTCCTGGTAAATACTTTCTTTGTCATCCCCTTCCCTCCAGTTCAGCATTATGGTCTATTGGAGGCACATTTACTTTTTATTTTTGTTGCTTTTTGTTTTATTTTAGTTCTGGCCCCGCCCTTCGAATCATTCTTCACTGATTTTTTAATACATTTTGCATAGCAACAGTAAGTAATAGGGATTTCTTTCTCTCACAACTATGCATGTAGCTGAAACTAATATCAAAACTGACTGTAAAATGTATAGGGTATTTTGTGAATATTTTTCATCTAATATATACTCTTTGAAGCTGAAAGCATAGAGATGGGCACATTTAGGATGCAATTTTGTACTTTATTTTGCATCTGCAGCATTATTTTCATTGTTAACATCTGTGCCTCCATTGCTTCATTAACTCATAGAATTGTATCTGTGTCTGTCTTACGTGAATCACCCTCCAGTTTCCATTTCATTTTGGGCGTCACATTTTAAGAGTAGCATACACAAATTGGGGGGTATACAGAAGAGAGTAACCGAGGTGGTAGTGGGTCATTTGAAAGTGTTACACGTGTAGCAAGTGAAGGAACTAAGGATTTTTTTTTTCCTTAGAGTAAGTGTGCACATGCGCACATGTGAGCGGGAGAGAGGGAGGGAGAGAGAGAGATCTAAGTAGGCCCCATGCCCAGCGTGGAGCCCAAAACAGAGCTTGATCTTCTGACTGCGAGATCATGACCCGAGCCAAAACCAAGAGTCGGACGCTCAACTGACTGAGCCACCCAGATACCCTAAGGACTAAAGATATTTAATCTTGTGAAGAAATGATTTGGAAGGATGGGAGGTCATAAACAGCGGTAAAGATTTAAAGAACTTTTCTGTGGATGACCTATTAGAACAAGAACCAACCAGAGAGGCACGTTTGTAACTCAGCAAGGGAAAGGTATCAGGCAGTCAGAGATTTCCAGAATTGGGAGGCTGGGCTTGCTCTAGAATAGTAAGTGCCTTGTCACCACTCTTGGTGCCTGAGTCGAGTGACTGCTGGGTGACACTGTGGAAGAACGGCCTCCTCAGCCTGTCACGTGTGTGTAGTCTGACAGCCGCACGGCTCCGGAGGGGAGTCAAGCATTGGCCTTGATGGCCTTTAACATTCTGCTCATAAATTTGTAACTTTCCTATAGGTAAAAGGGTAGACCTGTCACAGGATCATTCAGCAACATCAGGAACAGCACTTCTGGTAGACGCCACAGCTCCTTGTGTCAGCCCAGCCTTATTTGAACTAATTGGCACGGCGTCGTTCTTGAATGTTTGGCTTTGTTAGACACCATCGAATATGCATATATAAGTGTGTACGTATTTATGTGTACACTAAAAGATAACACCCATAAACATCTAACCTCTCCTTTTTTTTTTAACTTTTCCTCAGTAGTTGTCTTTGTTAGTGACCACACCAGTACATTGTTTTCTTTTGGCTTTTGTGACATTCTTGGTTCTCATTCTCCTCTTCACTGTCTTTGCAGCACTTCCTTTTCTCTGTAGTCAAGTGTTTTAAGTTGATGGTTAAGTAAGTGTTAGCGACTGTTCTGTAAAATAGTATTTTTGAGGGCATATTTTATGTCGGGCACTCTTCCTGTGAGTTTTAACTAAATAAGTTATTTATCCTTATAACCAGCCTGTGATTTAGCTCTTAATGTCTCCACTTAACAGATGTGGAGGCTGAGGCACAGAAGCACTGTGCACCTGCGGTCACACGCCTAATACGCAGCAAAGCCATGAGTTCAGATCCGGATGGTCTAGTTCCAGATCCCACATCCTCTGCTGTAATACCTCGTTGCCTCACAGCGATAACAGTAGAAATGAATTGACAGCTTATAAGGCAGAATGTGTAGAAATGCTATTCCAGGGGAATGATTTCTTGATAATTTTGATTAAAAAAAAAACCTTGCTAGAAAAGTAGGAAATTTGTGAATAAAATACTGATTTGTGATCAAAATAGTTTGGAGAGATCCTTAGTTTGTTCCAAAGCAGGACACAGAATGCTGGTCTCTGCTGAGGGCATTTCTCTTTAATTATTTTCCTTTTCGAGGTCTTCTTTAAAAATCCAGTGTTTAAGCCACACATAAAAGTATAAAGCAAAAATACAACAAATGCTCATTTACCCAGTTTTAAGAAATAAAGCATTGCCAGCCCTGTTAAAACTTAAGTGTCGGGGGAGCTCTTACGTCATCATTAGTTTTGTTCTTTTCCATTTATAAACATTAGAAAGTTAACAGACTGCTTATTTAGGGGAAAACGAAAAAAACTATATACAACTTGAAGTGTCAAAAATAAATCCATTCAATGAAGTAGAAGAAAATAGGGGAATATGTGTCTGATCTTGGATTGGAGAACTTCTTAGGAGTAAAAGCGAAGAAAGTTAGAGATTGAGTGATCAAAAGCTAAAGCCTTGTAAGTTTTAAAAATACCATATATTTGCAATACGTATAAGAAAGATGGGTTAGTATCTTTGTATATAGGTAAGTCATTAAGAAAAAGAAGATTGCCTCTTCCCAATATAAACATTACTGAGGAACATGCAGATGCAGCATTACTATAAATACAAAAACGAGATCAAGTTGATTATTAAGCAAAGAAATTAAATTAAAACTGCCAACCTGGTAGGGATTAAGAAACATAGTATTGGCGAGATGTAAAGAAATGGGCAGTCTACTATACTTCTAGCAGAACTCAAAGTTGTAATGCTCCCTTTCCAAAGCAGTCTTTGGCAATAATTTTCATGGGCCTGAAGTGTATCCTTACTGATAATTTAAGGGAGGAGATAGGAAATCAAACAGATAGTTACAGTACTATTTAAAAATTTTTTTTCATAATAAGAAGCATGAGTGAGTGTTAGAGGGGAACAAAGGAAAGCATGGAGAATTCTGCCTAAGGGCATCAAGAGACGTCTCCAAAAAGGGGAAGATCAGTAATTTTCCAGGTAAAATAATAAGGGAAAAGACGGTGGTAGGCAAAATGTTGACTTGTAGAGGCACTGAGTTGTCAATATTACTTGCATATTATGTGTTTATAATGTGCTGGATTAGGATGGGGCGAGGGTATGACAGGGAGAAGAAGCTGACACTGGAGAGAAAACTTCGAGCCAAGTTGAAAAGGACCGGGTACACTATGCTAGAGGAGTGTCTATTTTGTTCTTCAGATAGAAGTCTTTCAGCAGGAGATTAGTATGTGTTGACTTTAATGACATTAAAGTCACTAAGGTACTGACATTGAAAATGGAGGGAAGAAACCAAGTTAGAGAAAGCTTTCTTAAGGTAAAATGACAATAATTCGATGGCTGACTGGAAGGGGCTGGGGGCGGGGCGGGGGTGGTGATGCTTTAAGGGAAGTCTTGCCAGACATCGTGCTAACAGCCTAGTGACCAGACTTTTGAAATTTGAAGACTGGGACACAGGTGCACACTTCACACACACTTCAAAGGTTTTGGGAGGATATAAAATGCGGATTTTTCAGAGCTGGGGCTTGATCAGGAAGGCCCACTGATCTCCCAAGCAGTACCTTAGCTATCAGTTACTGTCTGTGTAAGCCTAGAAAAATGTGATATGTGTCTAAGTGAATAATTATATTTGTGTGTTTTCTTATATATTGTTCTATAGTTAGCACATTTTAGAGTAATTTGAGTGGGTTTGTTTACTTTTAAATTAGGGTAACCATCCATCAACATACTCTGTCAGTGATTACCAAAGTCAACTAGCTGCATCAGAATTCATTTCAGGTTTGTTGTTTAAAAATGCAGATACTTAGGCCTCACTACCCCTGTGGTCCAATTATATCAGAATCTCTTGGGATGACACCTGTGAAATATGCATTATAAATAGTTTTGAGTAAATCATATAAATTAAAGTTTACAAACTAACTTTAAAGTTGAAGTCACAGATGAGACTTTAGAGGCCATATGAATTCCTTGACATAAGTTGATTCATGAACATCACAGTTACAACAATGAAAAAGTTAACACTACATTGGATGTTGCATTAGATGATTGGATTCGATTGGAAAGAAAAGACCACATATATCCCTGCTCTAAGTCCAGTTTACTCAGCGAAGATAAGTAGCTATGATGCTGATACAGTAAATCCTTGGTTTGTGAACATAATTCGTTGCAGAAACATGCTTGTAATCTGAAGCATTTGTATATCAAAGTGAATTTCCCTGTAAGAAATAATGGAAACTCGGATGATTTGTTCCAAAACCCAAAAGTATTCATATAAAAATGATTGCAGTAATGTAATATAATACAAAATAATAAAGAAAATACAAAATATAAAAAAAAAATAGATTAACCTGTATTTACCTACCTTTGAAAGCCTTTGTGGCTGGTGGGAGGGAGACGAGAGAGGAGGGTTATTGTGTAGGATGACTTTCACTATCACTAATGGAATCATTACAGTCTGTTGGCTCAATGGAATCTTTTTTCTGCATCGGGGCCATTGTGTAAGCTTGCGCTGATGTTGACTACAGTACATTATTAAACTCTTGCCATATACTGTATTTCATGAAACTGGCAGTAAAGCAGCAGAGGACAGGGTCTGTATCTGCAGGCAGTCTGGCCTAGAATGAAGCAAAGCATTCCTAAGCTTACTCTTGTGTGGAACAGCAAAAGACTGTCCGTAGGTGCTTTGTTTTGTTCTGTTTGGTTTTAAATTTTTTAAAATGTTTTTATTTATTTTTGAGAGAGCGAGCAGGGGAGGGGCAGAGAGAGGGAGACATAGGATCTGAAGTGGGCTCCATGCTGAGAACAGAGAGCTCCATATGGGGCTCAAACTCCCAAACTGTGAGATCATGAGCTGAACTTGGACACTTCACTGACTGAGCCACCCAGGTGCCCCTCCATAGATGCTTTGAAGTGACAAAAAATATACTAGTGCCAGTTGTGGGCACCTTCCAACATTCTGAAAAATCACTGATTTTGCCAAACACCATGGTCTGAGACCAAGCATCAGAGCATGGGAGATGATCACCCACAATCCCACAGTGAGAGAGAGAGAGAGAGAGATACAGGGAGAACACCATTGGCTCAGTTGTGATCACATGACATTCAGCCTCACCTACTACTTGTATCGCAAGACACTGCTCGCTCATTAAGTTAAAATTTATTAGAAATGTTTGCGCATCTTGCAGAACAAGTTACTTGCAATCCAAGTTTTACTGTATACCTGTGGTTTTTCTCTTGTTCATAGTTGTTCACAGAGAGCATCACTATCAGTGACCCATTGAACAAATAGGGTCCTGCTAGAATCGAGAAAGCTGCATTCTTAGTGTTACTCTCTCTTTAAACTAGGGCTTGTGGTGTATTCTAGAAAAACGTGAGCTGGTACTCTGGGTCCTTTTGTGAAGGGAGTGTGGACAGGTGTTGAGCTTTCATAGTTGTCAAATCAAAGTAGGCGTCAGGATGGTTAGTTACATCATCTGGGCCCAGTGGGGAGAAGATTGTATCTTATCCACGAATATCATCTGGTTCTCTGGTATTCTGGAAAGCATACCTTATATATGTACATCATATGCATTTATATATAAAGGGAAAGAAGAGTTCCCTGTGTGCCACCCTCTTAATTTTGACTGTTGTTATTGATGAAGGGAGCACAAAGTGTGATTTCTAGATAATTAGCATGTTAAACTGCTACTTCTAAAGTGTTAGAGTGTAAATTTACAAACCTCCTATTGCAGATTGCTTGATTTGGCATTTAAAGACTGGGATTGGTCATTTGATGATGTTGATGGTGGTGATGATGATGACGATGTTTTTGATTTCTGAAGAAATAAATGGGGTAAATCAAAAAATGAAAAATGAGTTATCTTAGTATTTCCAAGTAGTGCATGTGATTTGCACTTGGGTTTTCATTGGTTTTGACTAGTTTTTGAATTTTATTGTTTTTATTTTTAATAATATATTTGAAAAGTAGTTTTCAGAAAAGCTTCTAACTGAAATTTCCATGTTAAGTTATAAAAGTGAAATGCTATGTTCAGAATCTTTTTTAGCTACATATTTTCAATACAGTTGAATTCGTTTTTTATCTTAGGAATAGAACATGTAGACATAACAAAAGAAGCTGATTCTAGTACTTTTTTTTTCATTCCAAAGAATCTATATTCAGATATTCAGACAAGTGAAATTTACAATGATTTCAAGTTCCTACAACTGTATTAGTTTGTGAACATAGCATGGGATTCCTTTTCCCTCATCCCTCTCTCCTCCCCTCCTCTTTCTTTCTAACCTGCAAGAATTGAAACTGTGAAAACTTTGTAAGTCTAATAAGTGCTGTGAAATAGCTGTTTCTGATTTGGCTTTTCTTTGTGATGCTGTGAAACGTTTGCTTTGTGAAAAGATAATGTTCCTCTTGCCGAAGAGTGCTACTGATATGCTGTGAAAGTTCTTGTGCTTGTAGAACAAATAAAATAGTTTGGTTACAAAAAAAAAAAAATACTTCGGTTAACAGTGGCTAAAGGAAATTCGAACCTCATGATTAAACCTTTTACGTAGAATGGATTTAAGAGAAGTAATATCTGCCTTAACCTAAGGGAGCATATTGCAAAAATAGACTTAAATCATGTATCATTGGGAGGTGTTTATAACCAAGATTTACAGAGATTTTTACATATACTTACTGTAACAATGTGTTTGTTCCCATGTCATAGATTTAAAAAAATGTGACTAAGAGTCAAATAGTCCAGTAGAACCTGATCCAAAAGTCCACTGTTCGTTCAGCTACATGAGTCGGGAGCACTTAATCTCCAAGGCAAACTTAACACTCCCCTGACTTACTCCATGACCTATTATCTAACCCTAATGGCCAGTTAACCGTATTAAAATTTGTGTGTTGTGTTTGTAGGAAAATATAAGAATATAATTGCATGTACCTAAAAATCAGAAAAGTAATATAGTAAATATGTTTTATGTATGATTTAGGTGTTAGAAGCATAGGGGTTGGAAGACTACATAGTTTAATGATATAAATGGAATGCCTTTTCAAAGAATTTAACAATCTCTTAAAGTATTTTACTGTATCAACTAACTTTGTTTTTTCTTTTTTTCCAGCTAGCTGCCTTCTGTGAATGCAGTTGTTATTCAAGGTGGTCATATTCTTCCAGTTAAAACAAGACTGAAATATGATGGCCCAAAATTTCTTAAAAAGCTATATTTTCCTGAGAGACTGATACACACACACACACACACACACACACACACACACACACACATTTCCCTTTATTCCTGCAATATAAATTATAAATCTTGGAGATTTTCTGCTCTCCTTTGGAACAACATGTTGAACCAACAGTGATTGGTTAATAGAGTAAGAGTGTCGTGCAGCTCTTCCAAAGCTGTTCCATGAAGCTCTCTTGGCAGTCACTCACACTACATTGCACAAAAGGCTTGAGAAGAGTTAAAGAAATCATCTTTTCAGCTTCAACGGAGAGATTTCACCAGCACATTCACCAGAAGAGTCTGGGAATGGGTTCCACTACAGCGATGGAGACTGCATCTTTAAGAAGTGACCATTATACTGTGTGGGTGTGGGTGTGGGTGTGGGTGTGTATGTACATATACGTACATGTATATGTATATATACATATATGTACGTATATATACATACACACCCACACCCACACCCACACACACACATATACATAGTACTGTATTGCTGCAAGAGGGTTCTTCAAATGTCCCATTTATTTTTTTACATACAGTAATCAGATATCCTAACAAACTGCAGTTGCGACTATGCACTTGTATAAAGCCATGACGTTGAAGTTTGTATCCCTCGTTTGTGTATACCCCATGGAAGCTGCATGATCATGTTTAAGCAGTTACTGTAACGAGAAGTTTGAAGTTAATTCTGTCAGTTTCCTAATGCTTCATGATAGGCAACTTTACCCATTTTGAATGCCTTAATTTAATTTTTTTTAATGTCTCACCTTTTTCTGTATTTTGAACAAAAAGTGTTTACCAGCTCTTAGGATGCAAATTCGCTTTGCAAAAGAAAAATAGTGCACTATTTTTACATGTAATAGTTATCAGTGTCAGACTATCTTGATTGTATAACAGAATTTTTTTTAAGTACCTGTGATAGAAACAATAATGGGTAATATTGGAACTAATATATCTTTTATGTTTATTATTCATCCCACTCTGCTTACAGACCTCAGTATTAGTGTATGAGTAGGAAATGTTTGCTTCGCTTTGAATTTGCTGGCTACCCTAGATGTGTTTTTATTTCTGGCAGAGACATTTGTGACTATTTCTGCATTTTCACACTCAAGATTCTAAGATTATCTCAAATATAAAGAAAACTAAGACATACTGTAGATATATTTTAAATATTTAAATGTGATCCCTCAAACACACAACTGAGTATGGCAATATTTCAGTACTGGGTTGAGAAAACTGGTGACTAGGAAGAAGTGGCCTCAGAGGCTCTTAACTTGGTTTTTATTTTTTAAATGATGTTAAAGTTGTAGGTTATGCAGGACCACTTCTGCCATATTTCTCATTATCCCAGAAAAATGTGTTTTTTACTGCTACGGTATGCATCAATGCTAAGTTATCAAGTTTAAAAAAAGTATGTAGTCTTTTATTAGTCTCTTTATATACACACAGAGTTGGTGTGATACTGAAATACATCATCTAATATTTCAATGAAGGAAATAGACCTTTTTCATCGACTCCCCTTGGGGTCAGTGTAGAAATGTTTAAAGAGTTAGGCCCCCAGAATAAAGACACTGTTGTGGAAATTGAACCGTGGCCTCTGGCCTGATGGACTAAACCTGAATCTTGTCATTCTCACATTGTCCCGCCTACGCTCTCTCACGCTGTCTGTGCTGAGTCCGGACACGCATGCCATTTCCCTCCCCGGGATGTTCTGCGGTTCTGGCTTGGGGACACAGCTTTTGTTTTTTTGGGGTTTTGTTTTTGTTTTTGTTTTTGTTTTTGTTTTGTTTTTAAGATTTAAAAATGAGAACTATATAAAATTTATATAGAATAAATATTTCCATTCATTAGACTTGTTAAAAGGAGACTGAATTAATATTTTATATAAAGATTTTGTTACACTATGGGAGGTTCTATCATATTATTCTGAATTGGAGAGTATATATATATATATATTTTTAATAAACTTTATTAAGGTGAAATAATTTGAAGTTTACACATGAGTAATTGAAATATTTGAGTAAAAATGGCAAAAGTTTAAATTTTGAATGCTGTATATATTAGAGAATATGGAGAATCATGGTGTGCTGCAACTATACAAGGAAAATTAATGTGAAGTTCTTTGGGGAAAAGAAAGTATTCTAAGGGGTGGGAAAAAATCTCTCCCATGGAGATTCTTCACATTATATGGTTTAACATAAGGGTTTTTAGGTCGTTTCTCCAGCTAATGGAAATGCGCTTAATAAAAATTCTGACCTTGGGTAAGAGTTTGCTTTTTACCCTTTTGCTCATTTCACGTACGTGCATGAATGCATACCCCCATCCAAATGTCCTCTTCCCAGCACTCATTAAATACAATATTGACTCGGTTTAACAAGCTGATTTTGTGCCAGCTTCTCTTTTTCTTGAGGCTCCAAAGCTTCCCAGATAAATGCAAGACCGAAAGTTGCTTATTTCTTCACACCTGATTTCTCCTAGAGCCATAAATACCTCCTATTGAGAACTAAGAAGTAGTGAATACTGGGATTTTCTTGGTTGGATTTTTTACTTTTCTTTAGTGGGGGTAGCGAGACCGAAGTAGAAGGAAAACTGGTGCCGGTATTACTGTCAAAAATTAATGTATAGTGAGGTTTTGAAAAGTATTAAAACGTGCTGTCTAGAAGCAAGATTTTTAAAAAATCTGCAATTTGTAAATGCCTTTAGCTATCTAAAGGATACCGAGAAATCTAAAATAAGGTGAGTGTTTTCAAATGGACCTGTGCCGGAGTCACAAATCTGGCTCTGAACGATGTCTTTTGTGTCAGTTCATCTGTAGACCTTCAAAAAGAAATACTCTAGGTTTGCCAAACCACAGTTGAAGAAATTTTGCTGCTGTTGTTAATCTGTTCCCACAGGATTCTGGTGGTAAAATAGAGAAACTTAGACGCTGTATTACTTTATTGAAACGTGCTTTAAGTAACATGTTCAGTATTCTGTGAGAGGAAGTCACTTCTGAGTTTCTCGGTCTGTGTCGACTCTGCTACTGAATCACGTCTCCTCCCCTGGAAGAAGGCTCCAGTTTCCCTCTGGTGTGAAGACACCATAGTTGATTCACAAAGCACTTTGAAAATAGGCGCTGTGTGACAGTGCTGAATATTATGCTTGGGGGGCCTGTCCCTGATTCCCTTCCCCATAGTAATGAGTTTTGTTTGGAATTGTATTAAGTTATGAATTGCATGGTTTAGAGAATCGTAAATATTTGATCAGCTGTCCCCTCTGAACAAAAATCGTACCCCCCGATCTTTTTAAAAAATTTTTGTTGCATCTTTGTAGTAATGTAATTGTATTTTATGCCTGCTTTTTATATTAAAAAAATTAAATAAAAGAAATTAAGACCTGAGCATTTTCATACTCTTCCTGTGAAATAGTCCCAGAATGCTGCAGCCTTCTGATACTTACCCAGAATGTTTGCCTTCCCTGAAAGATACGTATAAAAAGATGGGTGTGTAGCAAAACAAATCATAACTAAGGTCACAGACCTGTGAATGCTCAGCCGTGTCTTTTAGTCCGTGGAGAAGTAAAAATAGAATTTCAAGAAGGAGTCTGTTGCTGGCCTGATTTAGGTATTTTGAGGGACTTGCAAGTCGAACAATCTCATTTGAGTGTCCAGGATAAGGAAAAGATGCAGAGTGCCTGTTTTGCTGAGAGGTAGTTTTCAAGAAAGTTATTTCTTTGGTAATCAGTAGGTTCTTTTTTTGTTGTTGTTTTATTTTTGACAGAGAGAGAGAATGAGCGGGGGAGGGGCGGAGAGAGAGAGGGAGACACAGAATCCGAAAGAGGCTCCAGGCTCTGAGCTGTCAGCGCAGAGCCTGACACAGAGCTTGAACCCATGAACCGCAAAATCATGACCTGAGCCGAAGTCGGATGCTCAACCGCCTGAGCCACCCAGGCGCCCCTGTAACCAGTGGGTTCTTATCTAGGGTACTTACTGGCTGCCCGATCCGGGACAGGTTATTCACTCAGCTTCAGTGTTTACATCTTTTGTAAAGCGGAGACTTTTACTTACAGGATTGTTGTAGGATTAAATACGATAATGTGTGTAGGATATCTGGAATAGTTCAAATGTGTGTTTCCTTTTCTGCCAAAGGGGGAAAAAATGGGGAACGGTTCACCTAAGAGTGTGTATTCTTTTTATTTTTTAAGTTTACTTAAGAGAGACAGGCCTAGAGAGAGAGAGTGTGGAGTGGGGGGATGGGAAGGCAGAGAATCCCAGGCAGGATCCTGTCAGCATGCAACCCGACGCGGGGCTTGAGCTCACGAACCATGAGATGGGGACCTGAGCCAAAATCAAGAGTCAGACGTTCAACTGACGGGGCCACCCAGGCGCCCCTAAGATAGTATTTTCTTAAAGGAGAAGCTTTAAGCAATGATAAATTTCTAATAAGTATATTTAAATAAAATGGACTCAAATCACCTAATTTGTATTTATTCCTAATGGTTAGATTATAATTGCATATGAGAAAAGGTTCACTTGGACTTTTTTTAAATTGACAACTGTGAGGAACGCCTGGCTGGCTCAGTTAATATAAGCATGTGACTCGATCTCGGGGTTGTGAGTTCAGGCTCCACGTTGAGTGTAGAGCTTACGTAAATAAATAAAAAAAAGACAACTAGGATTTTAAAAACTACAGAATGATTTATTTATCTTACATAGGACACTAAAACATTTTCTAATAAACATCATTTACTTATTACATATAACAATGCCATTCAATTATAAAGGGAAAGAGCTTTTAAATTCTAGCGTTTATAAACTTTTACGGTAAAATGCAGTGTCCAATAACCCTAACATCACGTTTAGAATATAACAAGAATAAAATCCGTAAGAAGTTGACAGCACCCCAGCAATACCTTTTATTGCACCTATTTTCAGTGGACATTTTTGTTTTTCAAAGGTGTGACTCTTAAAGATGGCAGCATGGTGCTTGAATCAG